>NW_026571115.1:1426000-1864917 GCF_026225935.1 Boleophthalmus pectinirostris | reverse complement strand
CATTGATCCTACTGATTATTTCATAATTTAAAAAGAGCAGTGACTTCTAGACATCGTTTGAGCCATTGTTGTTGTTGCGCCGGAAGTGGAAGTGCACAAAGTAGATAAACCCCGCCCACAAAACCCGGAAGCGTGATAATAGTCTATAGCTAAAGCAAACCAAATGTTTATGTCACATTAATTCTGAGTCCATTTGTCAATTAATGAAAGATGTAGCACACCAGCACAATAGGGATATCTTTAGGATATAAATTGCAAAGCATTAAATTATAAACATTATGCTTTACGTGCCAGTTTACAATTTCCATTAGTGACAGTGACTAATTTAGGTCTAACATATTCACTCAGGCATTTTCATTACTGAAAATTTAATTTACAAAACGGACATCTCCATTTTGAAAAGTTTATTATTATTATTATTATTATTATTATTATTATTATTAAAACCGATATAGTTGAGTGGATTTTCTCAAGGAGAGATTTTAATTGCAAATTGGTTTTGCTGTTTGAAAATACTGCTATAAAAACAGTAAATAATCTGCATTTGCACGTTGATTTTGTAGTATGAAAACTTGCTTTAATTGAATTTAGAAAAGTTTTAGGTCAAAGGTTGAAATGCCTCCTCTATTAAAAAATAAACAAAATGAACCACTGAATAGCAACTGAAAAGCTATTAGCATTTAATAGCTCACTCTCACTCCGCTCTGTGTTTTTCAGAGTCGCACAGCCTCACGTCGCATCCTCTCCGCTCTTTCTCTCTCCACATTCCCAGTGCTGTACTTCTTCAATTTCTTATACTACACAGACGCCGGATCTACTTTCTTCATCCTCTTCACATACCTTATGACACTGTATGGTTGTCACAAGGCCTCGGCACTCCTGGGCATTTGTGCCATACTCTTCCGCCAAACCAACATCATCTGGGTGGCTTTTTGTGCTGGATCTTTAGTTGCTGCCAAAATGGATGAAACCTGGAGGGTGGAGCACACCAAGAAGAAAGATGAGCTGAAATCACAAGTTCCTCTGAATTTTAGCGGAGTGAAAAAAGTACTGACTTTCACATTGGAGTTTGTGACTAACCCTGCGCATATCAAGTCTGTATTACTCTTAGTGTGGCCTTATGTTCTTGTAGCTATTGGATTCCTCCTTTTCATATTCCTAAATGATGGCATAGTAGTTGGTGATAGAACAAGTCATGAAGCTTGCCTTAACTTCCCACAATTATTCTATTTTTTCTCTTTTACTCTGTTCTTTGCCCTACCCCTCACAGTTTGCTACTATCGTGTTGTGCGATTTCTTCAAGGGTTGAAAAGGCAGCCATTTTTCTTTCTGGTTGTGACAGCTCTCATATTGCTTCTTGTTTGGAAGTTCACTTTTATCCACAAGTACCTTTTGGCAGACAATCGACATTACCCTTTCTATGTTTGGAAGAAAGTTTTCCAGAGGCATGAATTGGTCCGATATCTCCTGGTTCCAGCTTATGTTTTTGCTGGTTGGAGTTTTTTGGACTCAGTTAAGTATAGGTCACTGTTTTGGATCTTAGCGTTACTGGTATGTATTATGGCTGCTACCATTCCCCAAAAACTGCTTGAATTCAGGTACTTTATCATTCCATATTTGATGTACCGCTTGCATATGCCACTCCCATCTCTCCCTAGACTAATCATAGAGTTTCTTCTGTACACTGTGGTGAATGTGGCAACCATTTATATTTTTATTAGTAAGACGTTTCAATGGCCAGACAGTAATGTCAAACAGAGGTTTATGTGGTGAATGCAGTGTGATGAAGATCTCTGCTAAGATTTAACAAATTTTCAGTTTTCTGCAAAAAGAGGTAAAATTGGGCAAAGCAGCTGTTTTTTTTTCTTTACATCACAAATAGGCCAGAATTTGTGCATGTTTCATTACATGCATCAATCAGGTATAATTACCATGGGAACATGAATTACACACACATTATTTTTCACTTTCTACCATAGACTGTATAAAGAAAAATATATACAGTCTATGCCTTATACTAGTGGGTTTACAGACTTGTTAAAGGTGCACTATGTAACTTTTCCAGTTGGGGTTTCGCTACCATTTGTATTTTTGTTACTTACTCATCTTACTCAACTAAAAACATGTTTTTAAGTAAGCGGCATCAACTCATCATAAAGATGACTCCTAACTTGGTGTGGTGGTGGCATCTTCTGCTTGTCTCTATGGAGATGGATAAATTTAATTCTGTACTGTGGAACATTCCTGGCACAATAATACAATCCATATGGAAACATAAGATGGCATGCTCTCTACCAAAAGCATTGGTGCATCTTTAAGACATGATGGAGAAAGAAAAAACATCAAATTTGAAAGCACACATTTTACTTATTACCCCTGAATGGCCGTTGTGTTTATGGACAGAACTGTAAATATCTAATGTAACAACAACATTTAAAACAATGCAAGGGTCTGTTTACAACATTGTTCAACACTTTAAATCCTAAATCCACAGAATGTTCATAAAGAATACTGTTGCTTTGTAAAATATGGCTGTACCACAAATGTATAAAGCCAAACGACCAAATGAGAAGACATAGCCATATTGTCTATTTTGTATTATGCTTTTTTTGTAATTATGATTATAAAATGTGATGATCATTGAGCATCATATGTGAAATGGTTACCAAGGGCAACGCTTTTTTCATGTTATTTGATGTATTTTTTTGCTTTGTGCACTGTGATCCATACGTGATGTGAACATATGTTATCTGTCTTGTCCACTGGGTTTTTATATTTGTGAGTGGCCGCATTTCATTTTCTTTGGAACATTGATCAATCATTTTAAATGCATAATTCTTAAAGTTATATCGCTTGTGTTTACTACAAACTGGGAGTGGGATGGCAATGCACTTACTGTACTTTCTTTCCTGTAGATTCTGTAGATTTTTGGTTATGTCTGATGAGTGCCCATTGAGTATTTCCTAAATATGTTCCACTTTTCATTGGACCCACTGTAAATCTGTCTTGTTTTGTTTCCCTGCAATAATAAATTGAATAGATTTTGTACAAAGTGCCTTTTTATCTGATTTTTTTGTTTTGTTTTTGTTTTGTGGGTATCTCTAGTCAGCCACTAGGAGGAGCTCTTTATCTTAATTTGTATCAATTCAACTGTCAATCAACAAAACAAAACTGAGCTTTTTGGCACTGAATAAAAGAATGTGGAAATTTCATCTTTCATTCCCGAAAGTCTAAAGTGGGTTTAGAGAGAGGATTTTTCTTTCTCAATTTTTTGCTTTTAGGTTTGAGAGGAGTATTTGAGGAGCTTATGAAATCAAAGTTGTGATTACTCAATATGCTGTGAGTTTTTAACATCTAAAAAACTCCTACTTTGTATTCAGATGATATCTTCTGCAGATGATTCATGACAAGACTAAACGGTACTAAGAGGCTATGCTTTAATAATGTTGGCCTTTGCTGACCTTTTATGGCAGGGTTTTAATATGTCCATAACTGTGATTAACATTAGGCAAAGTAACTTTATTTGTACATTAAGTAATTTGATGTGTTTCACAGAACAAAAAGTCTGTGCAAAATACATGATTTACAGTTTAAAACTGAATAAAACAAGCAGTATTATAAAAGAAATAGTGCTAATGAAATTCTTTCTGGTCACTGTGTAGTTTTCATGTATACATCAGGGACAACCAAAGACAATTCTAAAGCAAATCATATCTCAGGTATTTTTCTTATTAGCAATAATAGTTTAAGAGCGAACTGGTGTTTAATAAAAAGCAACTGAAAAAATAAACCAGTGCAGAGATAACAATATTATACAATTCAGAAGTCTAAAGTCTAAAGCAAATGTGAACTTTATTTCTTCCTTGGGGTGAAAAAGGTTTATTTAGAGTTTAATTTATTCAAGATTTGCAAGTGCTTGGCAGAGTCTTACAAAGTTGGTCTTATAAAGTTAAACAATTGCTCCAGCAAACCAAACGCCTACAGCCCCAGTCCTACTGTATGCATTTCCATCCACACAAGCCAAACACAATGTCATCTTAAACAACAGTATAGATATATCTTTGCTTTGTAAACAAGCCTAATCTGACTTAGTAGTTGGATGGGAGACCACTGAGGGGCGCCAGTGCCAAAAACAGTTGTTGTGTCCTTAGGCAAGACACTCTAGCAACATTTCCATGCATTAATATGATGTGTGTCAGTGTCGGTGGTGATCAAAGGGGCTGATGGCCACAATAGTAGTTCATGAAATTGTAAAGCAATTTTGTGAGTCTGAAGAAGTGCTTTTTTAAGACTAATGCATTATTATTTTATATGGCTAGGCCTCCTTTTAACTACACCTCAATACATTTCTTCTGATTCACAAACACAAAATATATCATATTTATTTAGATTGTTTCCAAAAAATTAGCACAATATTCATCTAGTTTCAGTGTGACAAAAGCCAGTTGACATCCACCCCATTTCTTTTCTCTCCAAACATTTCTTACATTTGCTCATTTTAATTAAGTATTTGCCTGGATCGCAGAACAGGCTTAAGTTTAAACCAGTATCCCCAGGCCTCAGTGTGTCTGACTGCTTCTCTAATTACTGCATGTTTTTCTCATTGCTTCCTGCTGTGATGACATGACTTCCACAAAAACAAAGCCTTCCTGTGTGCCTTTCTGTTTGTGCATCTTAGGATGCTTCGAGCAATTAATTTGAAAGCAGCATTTGTTTTTCTAAGCCATTGATGGCATCACAGAGACAGGAGGAAGAGACAGGTTTAAGAACGCAATCAGTGCTTATCGTCTAATTATTTCACAGTTATCTAAGTTTAAGGAGGGAAAATAATTAGCCCGGAAAAAGAAGATAGAAGACAATGTGTGCTGGCAAAAACAACACAAAGACATCATAAAGGTGTGGGTTATATTCTGTTATTGCTATTTATACATTTATACAAGGAAAGATATGTGATACTGACGCATACCTGCAAATATTATGACATGATGTAGGTTCATAATATCTTAAGTTTTCCCATTAAAAACAAACCTATGTGCACTCTATTAATTTACACTGAAAACAATGTGAAGTCTATTCTCATTGCTTAATTTCTATGGAAACAGTTCGAAGCCCATAACTGCCAACAGTATTTCAACAAAGGTCTCCAAGGATAATCACAACCATTGTCATTTTAACCTGGAGTCAAAGAAGCAAATAATTACACTGGGATACTTAATTGAATTTCTGTGCTTGGGAGGAGATTCATAATTTATTAGATGTAGAAAGAAAATAATATAGTATGTGTATTTTTGCAAGTTCCATGGGAGTGGTGGTGGCATGGACATGAGCTGTTGTTGCTTGAGGATATATTTAATTACTGAGATGCTGATTTGCTGAGAGACAGAAATGTCTCTAGGATTTATTAAAGACAAAAGAATAATAATTTAAAAAAAAAATTACACTTTTTAAATATTAAAAAGATGTCTCTGCACATTACAAAGCATGGTGGTTTTATACAAGGGGTCAAATATGTGCCTTCTTGTTCAGAGGTGAGAAAGCTAACCACTCTGCTACTTTTCTGCAAGTAAAGAGGACCATTTGGGTGTAACACAAAACTGTGAGCCCTGGATACAAAACATCTTGCTTCACCATCTCTACATTTTCTCTGTCTGATTTTTTATGCATTGATATTTGCCAAATACATCTCAGCACTGAACCTGCAAATCTATTTCATGTTTTAGCATCAGCCACAATCCCAAGACCCAAGATACAGAGAAAAACAAAACAAACTGCTAACTTTATTCTGTACAAAAGTTGCCAAATATTGAAAAGATCTGAGCTTCACAATTAATGAAAGAAATCAAACTCTCCAAAATAGTGCAAGTGCCAGCAACTGAGCCAGAACAAATGAGCAGACTGGTATTCTGGTGTGGCCCGTGTCTCTGTGCAGATGGTCCACATGAGCTCAGAGACGTCTCCATCCAAAACTCACTAACTCACATTAAACTCACATTAAACCTCACCAATGGAAGTAACTCAATATAGTGATGGTAAGTAAATGAATTCTGATTTCGGGTAACTGAAGTCCGTTACAGGTACTTTCTGATTTGGTGGCATTCAGAATACTACATTTTTGAAAAATCAAAAATAATACATGGTGGTACTTGATCACTCAGTTTAGACTTCAAACTGCACTTAATTAATATGAAAAATATAAAACACTCCTCTTGTGGTGCATGCAAGTCAGATTTTTTTTTCTATATATATTTTTTGCATAACATAAATACCTAACAAACAGTGAAACAAATATTGAGCTAATCCTATGTTGTGCATTTAAATTATAATTTAAATGCAACTCTAGTATTTAAAGTATTCTGAATATAGTACTCTGATTGGACAAAGTGATAAAATACATATACATAATTTGGGTATTTAGTATTTTGTGACTAAATGCATTTTCAAAGTATTCTTCCCATCGCTGCTAAATATGCATACTATTATATTTATAGTATATTTTCAGAATACTTTTGAGTGCCTGTTTACACCAGAACGCTTTATTGGAAGTGCCTTTTGTTTAGACCAGGGGTGTTAAACTCATTTTAGTCCGGGGGCCGTATCCAACCTACTTTGATCCCAAAGTGGCCAGATCAGAAAACTCATGGCATACTGTATATACCCCAAAAATAGCAATAAGTTCAAATATTTGTGCAGAGAAATGCAAATATATTACAGAAATCTTTTTTAATTGATGAACTCTTTCTTTTACAAAAATATTATAATATTATGAACAACCTGAACTTAAAAGAAAATATAATTGAACACCAAGTTTGAACAATGAACTTGAACTCAGACATAAGTGATGGATACAGTAACGACTCGCTTATGTACACTCTTACATGTATGAAGTTCAAGTGACACTATAGGCGCCTACGTTGTTGTCTAAACACTTAGGGTCGTAACACGACAAAAGTATCCATTCATGATCAGATTAGCATACAGAAATTTCACTGAAAAATATCGGCAGCAGCCAGACTAAGCAGTTTTCGTATACCAGTCAAGAACCATCAAAACGATCATCCTTTAAGAGGTTTGAAAGAGGCACTTAAGTGCTCGTATAATTTTGTTCGTCCCCCATTACATTCTGCGCCTTATTGTGAGAATTGGGTGTGAGTTAAAAAAATAAATAAATAAACACACACAACTGAATTTGAGTTCTAGAAGCTCTATGTTTTATACAGGCTTTAACAACAAACATAAACAGAATATGCATATTCCAATGTAAAAAACGGAGCACCTCAGGGACCCATGTTGGTACCACTTATATATTACTTTTCTGGATTATTTGAGATTGCTAAATGTTGAATAAAAACAAAACATGCACACACTTCGGAATTTGAGTTCTGACAAAGATGATACTCACAAAGCGGTGTGTTGTTTTGCACTGGCTTTAACAACAAACATGAACCAAATATACAGATTTCAAATGTAAAACGGAGCACCTCAGGGACCCATGTTGGTACCACTTGAATACACATATTACTCCATTTTTATCCTTCTTTGACATTGCTATTTGTATTAACTAGGGACGCTATAATACAGTTTTCACCTAACTCAATAATTTGATATAATTTCAATATGTATTTATGCTTGAGAAGAACAGAAATAAAAGTTTCATCGTAATTATCAATAACAAAAGCAGGGGTCAGCGAAAATGTGTTCAAATCAGCCAAATTGTCCCTTTTCCAATATAGTAATACATTTATATTAAAACACTAGTCTTCTGTTGTGTTCTGTCAGGATGTAGTAAGGGCTAGGTTTTTACGGAGCCATTTTCTCGAACGTGCAAGCTTAAAGGGACAGTTTGGAATTTTGGACATAGGGCCTCAATTTCTTGTGAGCCAGAGTGTTGGAGACGTGTGGAGACACTTTAAAAAAAAATTCCATCCAGTCCTTGTATTTGCAGAGGTCGCTGGTGCTAGGCTAGTGCATGTCAATGGCCATATAGTTAGCCTGCCACTAAAAATAATCTTACCCACTCCACAAAAACACCCAAAGCAAAACAATTATGACACGATACTGTTGATGTGAATGTCTGTGTTGATAGAATAATGTTTGAAATAATACTAACCTTCCATGAATCGTCACGTGTTGAGGGACTATTTCTCATACATCAGTCTGCCGCTTCCATACTTTCTATCAGGAAGTACAACTCACTGCTGCTGCTCAGACATAAATCCTTCAAATACAAGGTCGTTTTTAATTCTGAAATTATTCTATCAACACAGACATTCACATAGACAGTCTGGCGTAATAATTGTTTTGCTTCGGGTGTTTTGTGGAGTGGGTAAGACTGTTTTTAGTTGCACGCTAACTACGGCCATTGACATGCACTAGCCTAGCACCAGAAACCTCTGCAAATAGAAGGACTGGATGGAATTTTTTTTTTTTTTAAAGTGTCTCCACATGTCTCCAACACTCTGGCTCACTAGGAAATGAGTCCAAAATTCCAAACTGCCCCTTCAACCCTGGAGTACGCTAGATGTATGTACTGAGTCACACATGTATTAAATTGTGACAGTCAAATATATATCAAATATAATGATATAATATTATCTTAATTATTAGTATATATTGAGATGGCAGGGATGTGCATCAATGTAAAAAAAACCAAAAAAACTACAAAGTGCAACAATATGTCTCTACATTGTGACCGACTCAAGATCGATTACTGAGGAAACATTTTTTTCAGTCAAATTAAGGTGCAAATCATCACATGTAGCTACAATATCGCGTTCTACCAACTGATCATAACATCAACAAGCTCAATATTCAATAAGTGAACCGTGCAAGGTGTGATCTGGAGTCTTTAGTCATATTTTACTTCTTTGGAACATTGTATTGGTGGGAAACTTTTACCTGAACACAGACTTTTTCTATGAATGCCTTCAGTATTTAACAGTTAAAAATGAAATCAATACCAGTTGTAACAATAACTGTTCACTTCCTCACAGTTATTATTTGACAGTTTCTACCAAGACTACAGTATAAATTCAGCCAGAGGAATGCTCTCGGAGGAAGTGCAGCTTCAGACACCCAAACAGCATTAAAATGGAATCAAGGTTATCGAATGGTAGTGTCTTTGTTAGTTTGAACTTTTAGAACAATTGAGTGGTAAACCTGGAGTAAGGCATTTGTAAAGGTGCTGTACCTGTTACTTCTTTTTTACTGTGGTAAAAATGTGAAAAACAGAACTAGCCCTTTTTAAATTAGTGTGTGGTGGTCCAAAGTTATTCCTCACTTAGCTTATGCATTCAGAGCATCCTAATTATTCACCACCACAATATTTTAAGGGGTTTTCTCAAATCTCAAAGACCAGAATAGAGGTTTTTAATTCAAAAATACATTACAAATATATAAAGTAAATGTTTGTTAAAAAAATACAAAAAGTACAGGGCAATACAATACAATATAATACATTAGGGGTCTGCTACGTCACATTTATAAGTACAATTGTTTTAACTAATTTCTTATTTTTCAGTTTTAAATTTCCAATAGAGCATAGGGATGTAACAATATCCAAATCTCATGGTACGATATTTTCACGATATACATCTCACGGTACAATATTTATTGCGATATTTTGTGGAGATTAACAACATTGTGAATATGCTGCTTTTTCTTCTTAAAATGCCTTGACAAGATTTAATTCAAAGAACTATGATTTTAAAGTGCTTAGAACTGCTATTTCTTCATGTAGTTTGCACCAAAACAGAGCAAAGGATCATGGTCAATGTAGTTCCCTCTGTTTTTTTAGCTATTGCTGCACTATAACAATGAATTTAAGCAAAAGAACTTGTGATTTGATATATTGTGATGGCCCACGATATTATTGAAAGACTTTTGACGATACGATATCACGATATTTTGGTTATTTTTACACCCCTAATGGAGTGTAAACACATTTTTAAAGCTGTTTCCTTAAAATTATGACAAGGGGGTAGTTTTTCACTCCACTTCATTTTGTGAATGTTGTATTTTGTTTGTAGTGTAATAATTAAATTGATTAGATAGATTTCATCAGGGAGAAATTTAGAGTTATCAAATATAAGCACTATTTGAAATTTTGATATTGTAACCTTTTTGCCTAATATTCCAGTTAAATAATTTGCAAGTCTGGCCAAAATCTATGTAATCGGGGACATTCTACAAAGACATGTTCAATACTTTCACCGTCAGACTGATAAAAAGGGTCTTGCTTGGACACATTTGGAAGAAATCTACAGTATTCAAAACTGTAAATTGTTACTACCCACTCAAAGAATAAACATTCTTTAACTTTATTTGGTCTAGGGATGTACAAAAATATCAAAATATTGATATATAGTATCGTTTAATGTGATGATACAGTATCTATATCGTGAACTGCTGTATCGATATATCGCCTTGAGTATTTTTCTGGTATATTTTACTAAATTATTTTGTTACAGCACTACAGTTTTGTTTTGTTGCTTGTTCAGGGGGAGATAGGAAACATTTGACATATTCACTATTTTGATGATTAGATGTTTGTGTTTCAAACCAACTTTGCACAAGATTTAGCCTTTATTTTTTTATTGAACCATATTGAATCAAGTTGAAATATATCGTATCGAATCTAAAGTGCACTGTATGCATCGTATCGTGGCCTATGTATCGAGGTATGTATCGTATCGGCAACTTCTTAATGATACCCAGCCTTAATTTGGACCAGAGCAGAGTTTTGCCATGACGATAAACCTTAACAACAACTAGCATGTAACGTGTACTCCCTGATTATCAGACAATAAAATGTTCTCTTATTGTTTGCAAACAGCACACAGCAAACTTACTTTTCTCTAAGAGCTGCTTATACATTATATTTGTACTGTAGCTTTGACTTGTTTAATTTTATAGAGGTGTTTTTAGATTTCACATCCAGAAATAACTTCTTTACACCTCCAAGCTTCGGCAAACAAACTCCAGCGTTATTTACTCACAGCTCGTTTCTCATAACAAAATCTACCTTGACCTAAAAATTCCACATGTATGCAGAGCCCAGCCTTGGTCATTGCTCTTTATTGAACTCTCTATCACGTTCTCGCTGACCAGCCATTTCTTTGGGGAATAAAATGCTTTTCTAATTGATTTGCCTTTGCATTTTCTTCGCCCTGTGGTTGCCATGGCACCGCGCAGCCAGCCAATGAGACGCCGAAGAGCGGTGAGATCGGCCTTCTGGGAGTTTTCAAATGGTCAATCAATACAGAAAAGGTATATGAGGTGGAGCCCGCGATCGAGTTGTTGTTTTATTTATAAGGGTTAACGCCAAGTGCAAGGGAAACAGACTGCAGCTTTGTATCGAGTGGGTTTCTCATTATATGTTTATGTATTTGGGTTTTTGATTTGACACATTGATTCGTCTGAACTTGGACCTGCGGCTCTGCTGAAAATAGGGCCCTACATTTTCAGGAAATGCCATGATGTTTACAACTCGGTGGACTAAACTGGCATGGGGGAATCGAAGCAGGGAATTAATCTCCACAATCTGACATGAGTTTGAGAAATAATGTTGTTTTCAGGGATAATACAGGTATTGATGTATGTCAGTATGTTGCGAACTTGGCTGCGGTGAAGGATAGCAGAGAGTTATGAAATTTTCCGTTTTGTAACATTGTGTTGAATAATGATATATGGGGATAGCTCGGTTTAATTGTAATTATCACCATCAGGACTTAATGCCTTTAATATTGAACAAAATAATTAAACGGATATAAATGTACCTTTTTAATATTTTTTACTCCAGAATTGTTCACTCCGACTAGAGAGATGTTTTTTTTTAGACCTGATACAAAGTAATACCATCGTAAGTAAGTTTCTATCTAAATGAATTACTAGAGAAATACTTTTACTTTGGCATATAAAGGTTGTTATAGGTTCTCTTCACGCTTACGTCACAAACCAGGAAGACGTTTGGAAAGATGCAATGACAACTTCCGGTGTAGTTCCCAAAACTGGGCTCGCCGACCGACTGATCAAACCAACTGAAGTAAATGTGATCAGCGGTAAAATGAAGACTGCATACGTATGTGCTGTTTGGAATCATCTGGAATCTCATGTACCCAGTGCGCTCGGAGCTGTACGTCAGTGGGGAAATGAAAAAATTGAGGTATGGTTGAAGAAACATCTTCTGAAGAAACATCTTCAACCAAACTAACTTTGTCCTGTCGACAAACTGAATTTGCTCCTCGCTACGGTTGGAATTGTTGATTTGCCGAGCATAATGGAACGCTGCAATGACATTTAGATAAGGATGTAACTATACCTGAAATACTCTGATATCGTATCGTCAGAATATCTCAATAATATCGTGGGCCATCACAATATATCGAATTACAAGTTTCATTGCTTAAATTCATTGTTTTGGTGCAACAACAGCTAAAAGAAATAGAAGAAACTACATAAACCATGAACCTTTGCTTTGTTTCTGTCCAATTAAATTACTTATTGAGCAGTTTTAGGTCTTCAGTCTTAGGTTTATGACAGAACCAAAGGCTTGTTAAGACATTTTCAAGGAAAAAGTAGTATATTCACAATTCTGTTTTATTAGCTTCTACAAAATATCTCAATAAATATCATAACGTGACATGCATATTATGTCGTATCGAGGAATTTGGATATCATTACATCCCTACATTTACATGAAGAAAACTGGGACATTTTCTCATTTTTGTTAGATTTTGTCAGATTTAGTAGCGGAAGTTGTAATCGCATATTTCCAGACGTCTTCCTGGTTTGTGACGTAACGTGAACAGAGCCTATTATTAAGCCTATTATTTTCACCACACACCAGTTTAAATGAATATAGTAAAAATCAAGCGTAGGAGCAGATACTCAAAACAAAACAAAACAAAACAAAAGTCATTTAAAACTGCATCCCTTCTGAAATTTGAATCTATATAGAACACTTTTCAATATTGAGGGGGGTTGGATTAAATAAGTTTTCTTCTTCCCACTCCTTTTTTGGCCAATTTTTTATTTGTATTTATTTTTTTGTTGTTGTTATTTCTGCTATGATTCCATTAATGTTATGTGTTCCATTGTAAAAGAATGTACATTTCTTACTTGCCCAAAATAAATACAAAAATTAAATAAAATAATATTGATATTTAGATATGTTGGTATCGATCCGCCCATTAACATTAAAAATCAATTATGGAAAAACGGTAATGCAGTGGGTTAAGCAGTCACCCTCTAACTACAGGGTCAGTGGTTCGATTCCATATCAGTATAAGCTACCATCATCATACACTACTAATCTCGGTGTTTTGCACCAAAGTGTTTAGTCATATTAGAAGCAAAGTGTATTGCACATGGACACAATGGGTTTCCGCAATGCTGGGCAGGAGTATAATGACTTTACCTCGACATAACCGACTGTCTTTCAAATTGACTTATGTTCCACAAAACACAATGATCTAAAAGTATAATAAGAACACACGAGGTTTCATAATAGAAAACCGTCTTTAGTCTGCACTTTTGGGTCCACTGCAGGTAGTGAACACTAGATTAGGACATATATTAATGACCAGTAGATAACAATGCAGGGCCTCTCCGCACTCACACTGTGCACACTCCACTAATTAAAGGGTTTGGAGCAGGCTTAATTTTACACTTATTATATAAAATGTATTGCCTTATTACCGACTTGTTTTATTTTCCAATACAAAACGACACAGGAAGAAATGCTTAAAGGCCCGTGTAATTAAAAGAGAATACAAGTTAAAAAAGTGTTGTTGTAAAGTTGTAGAGATATGGTTGATGATTAAATCGTATATTAAGAATTAGACTTAAGAGGTAATATGCAAAATATATGCTTATAATACAATAGTAATACATGTTATGATGTTGCTCCCTCATTGAAAACGCGTCTGAAGAGTTTTATACGTCACCCATGCATGTTTCAGTAATTTAGCAATCTCTCCGTGGCGCTATTTGAACCCTTTTCGCGGTTAGTGGTACGATTCTGTCCAATTCTCGACCCAGCCATGCTCCCATATGAAAATTCTACATAGAAAATAGAAAAACATGATACAAAACTGATGCTTGAAGTGCAATAGTTTCATTAGTGGGACGCACAATGATTGTTATGTGATAGTGCTCTGAGGGGGGAGTGAGTCAGCATGGAGAGCAAAGGGAGCGGGGACTCTAGGCATCAAAATTGAAAGGGAAACTCATAAAATATGTTGTTTTTTGTCGAATATAGCGTTTCTAAAACAATAAGGTAACATGGTTATCTAAAGGTGCATTGTGTAACTTTTCTGGTGGAGGGTTCGTCAAATGCTTTTTCTCCACTGAGGTTTAATTGGTTTGTCTGGAATCTTTCACAGTATGATATTAAATGTTTTTATCTACATGGAGACCAAACAAGACCAGGTTACAGGTCAGATCTGTGGAGAAGCGACCTCACTCATAGTCACGGTGCCTGTTTTTCTAAGTATTTTTGAGCTATAAAAGCAGCTGTAATTGAATAAATGTAAAATAGACATGTTTAATGTCACACTGCGGAACATACCAGGCACAACAATGACATCTCTATAGAAACAAGCAGGTGATGAACCCCCAGAGGTGCGGCCAAGTCGTTGTTTTGCAAGACTCAAGTAAGCCTCCAGTTTTGACCTCAAGTCCGAGTCAAGTCCCAAGTCAAATACAGGCAAGTCCAAGTCAAGTCTTGAGTCACTGGCTCATAAGTCCAAGTCAAGTCCAAGTCGTCTGCTTTGAGCTTCAAGTCATTTCAAGTCCTTAAACCAAAGTACTAAATATAGCTTTGGTTTTTGCAATTTATATGAATTTTAAACAAAATTGTACAAAAAACATAGTATATTTATATACGAGTATTTATGTAAGAGTTGTAGAAATACAAGTTTTTCCTTTTTAAATGTCTTGACAAGATTTAAGTGTGAATCATTACTGTCAGAATAGAAAGAATAAAAAATGAAAAGTGCTTAATAAGTTATTTTGTCATTCTTTGTCTGTAGTTCCCTCTGTTTTACTGTATCGTACTGTATATACTGTATTGTATTATATATTCCTGTATTGTACTGCATAATACTTGTAGTACATTTGCGGATACATATCGCAGTACTTCAGTTACAGTAACAAACAGAAGTGAGACAGACATGTTCCAGTTTGTTCCTGTAAAATTAATCACCACATTCATTAACTGTAAAGAGAAAAGTATTTTCTAAAAACATATATATTTTTGGGAGCATCGAGTCTTCTCAAGTCACAGAGCTCAAGTCTGAGTCAAGTCCCAAGTCACTGACCTTCAAGTCCAAGTCGAGTCCCAAGTCTTAGTCTATTTTATCAAGTCAAGTCTCAAGTCCTAAAAATAGTGACTCAAGTCTGACCCGAGTCCAAGTCATGACATTTGCAGGCAACAACTTGAATTACAAAATTAAAGACATTATTTTGAATATTGCTCGGCTTCTTCTGAGAGTTCGTTCACATTGTGTTGCGATTGGTTACATCCACCTGTCACTCACTCAGAGCACGACGGAAGCTGGCCAATAGGAGGAGAAGGCCATATAAGGACTTCCCCCGCAGGAAACCATTATAAGCAGCCCTCAAATGTAGATATATTGCATTTGTTGACACATGAGTTTGAGACGTCTCTTCATTTCAGCAAAAAACAGAAAACCGCAGACAAGACACAGCTCGATATCTGATATATTTAAAGAAATGCTAATAAACCCTACCTTTAGTATCTTTCCTCGGCGCTGTCATAAATCCGATAACGCGGGGTCCTGTGGGTCTCCTCCAAACAGACAAACACTAAACTCCCCCCAGGACCAATTAGAACATCAGGAAACGCGTATCTATGGCACGATGCTCCATTAGAGAAATCATATTGGGAATCTTTTGGACAACAAGCTCCTGTGTCGGTACAAGATGGAGGAGGACCTTTGCGTGGCCCCCCCGCCGAGCTGATTGGCAGATATGAGAAAGCCTGAGTGGGGATTGACCATGAGGGATCGCGGTGTATGGTTTGATTTAGAGCGGGGTTACCTCAGCTGACCGTTAACTCAAATTAGCTTTTCATATGCGCTCGGTCGGACATGTTTACTGGCTCTAAGTGGACAGGGGTTTTTCTTACTTGACAGCACCGCCAGGGCATCAGTGGGAAGGAGTTTATTCACTCTGAGTACATTGATCAACAACAATTTATCTGCAATCTGTGTGTAATTGGCTGCGTGGTATGAAGTGAACCTATTAACGTTTTAAAGGACTCATGTACGGTATTTTCTGATCTGCTTTATACTGTTGTTTCCTCATCAGAAACATGCCTGGAGTTGTGTTTCATTCACACACAAATAATGAATATTCAGGCTGAGTTCTTCTCTCGAACAGAAAGTACTCTCTTGCACCACGGGTAATACAGGAAGTGCTCCACTGTGTTTTTCAAATATATACGCCTTCACTGTAATAATTTTGATTCTTTCAGTTATGGAATTGTCAGTCTCTATTGAACTAAAGGTAAAATGTAGCTGTTCGCTTTGACATCACAAGGTGGAACAGAGCATTTTGAGCTTTGGAGATGTAGACAGACTAATAACAAATGGTTACTCAAACATGCGTGAATGAAACAAAACACAACTCCAGGTCTGTTTTTGGAGAGGTAACAACATTATTACAAGGCTTAAAGCTCACAAGAGTTACTTTTGTGTAATACAGAAACTTTAAATTCAGTATAAAATAGATCAAAACTTCCCATTTGTCTTGCAGTGCTTAAACCTTGAGCACCAAACTTGTGATTGTGCTGCGGTCTCAGGTGCTCGCTGGACTCCTTAGACTGTGATGGAGCCCTGACACCTGCTCCTGACAGTGAAGCCTGGCAGACAGGTGTCAGCAGGACTGGCAGGTGGATCATTGCGCTGCGGACTGAAGGCCGGTCCTGGGGGGCCGTAGGGAGATGAGCGGCCCTACATTTTTAATGGTCGTCAGGGGGCTGCTTACCGCGCTCCTCCTCGTTACCGCGGCGTCCGAGCTGTCACCGCGGCAACAGGCCTCTCCTTTAGACACCTCAATAATTTAGTGCATGTGTTTACACGACGATGACAAAGTCAAGTGCACTGCTGCTGTATGGCCCGGGATGAATAATACATGCGGCGGTCCAGGAAATGTGCCTGGCGGTAGGTGCAGGTTCACTTGTACTGCGCATAAGCAGAGTAAATGTCCTGACATTTCAAATATCCAGTGTGCCCAAATCTGCTGAAATCACAAAACGCTCCGGCTCCCTGTGAAGAGCAGAGCTGGTTAGTGGTGGGAACTGGGAGGAAGAGGAGGAGGAGGAAGAAGAGGAGGAGGAGGAGGGCTGCAGAGGAAACAGGGGCAGAACAAAGGGCTGGCAGTCTGAGAGGTACAGTGTTTTAGGGAGCTGCTAGTCCAACTACCTGCTTTAGTTCTAGTCTTGGATTAGTCCGGGTCTTGGTCTTTCATATTGGACTTCTTACTCCATACATTCTGCAGCAGGAGCCTTGTCAAACCCACATAGTCTTTGCCAGTGCTGGGGAGTAACAGATTACATGTACCGGAGTTATGTAATCAGAGTACAAATTATGAGTAACTGTATTCAGTTACAGTTACTGTTTCAGTGAGTGGTAATTGGATTACAGTTACTTTGTTGAAATAAATGGATTACACGGTGATATTTTCCTGTTTTCACATTTTGGGCTATATCCCCATTTAAATGTTTTGTTTTTTTTATCGGTAATTCCACTCATTGCCGGAACCAGGTCTAAACTAGAGCTAAACTAGTTCTAAAACAGGTCTAAAACCAGGTATAAACCAGGACTAAATCAGGTCTAAACCAGGTCTAAACCAGGACTAAAACAGGTGTAAAACCAGGTCTAAAACCAGGTCTAAACTAGATCTAAACCAGGTCTAATCAGGACTAAACCAGGACAAAAACCAGGACAAAAAACAGATCTAAACCAGGACTAAAACAGGATTTAACAGGACTAAATCATGCTGTGTGGACGTGTCTCCTCTTCTTCTATCAATAATATTTTTAATACGGCAAATCAAGTAATCCCAAGTATTCAGATTACGTTACTCACTTTAAGTAAGTTCATGGATTCCATTACAAACTACATTTTGAGGTATGTAATCTGTAATCTGTAGGGGAATACATTTTAAAAGTCACCTTCCCAACACTGGTCTTTGCGTTCTAGAGATGGGTAATGCAGTAAAGGAGTTCCACTACAATACTCGAACACTGGAGGAGGCTACGGAGAGTTTCAATATTGTTTTTAGAGTTTGCAACTATATTTGGAGGAAATGGTCCAAGTTAAAACATATAATTTATTTTGGACATTTTCTTGCATTTCAGAAACCATTACACAAATCCACACGCCACATTTGAGAGACCAGCTCGTAGCATATTGATGAACCGAAAACCATTATTTTCTCCTTTTTATTTTACATTTTAAACTCCAGAACCCTGATCGGCGAAGCGAGGAAAAAACGTGCGTGACTGTGGGGCGAGGAGGGTTGCAGGAAGAACATGGCTCCAGCATCTTTTCGCTCAAATGAAGTGTTTGAATCTCATCAGGTCTGAAATGATGAGTAGTCAGAATTTTACTGCCCCCTCTGGTGCAACAGCGCAGGACACGTGAGCTTCAGCATCTCGTTTCACCATCGCTTCAAAAATTCATGAGTTTATGTGCTTTTGCAGAGGGCCCTGATCCATCACACTTATGGATGGAGTGAGGAGAGTGGCTCAGGACTTCACAATGCGCCGCTGTTGCTGCTGCTGCTGTTGTCTTTTACCTTTTAAACGGACGAAATGCATCACACGCAGAGCAAAGTTGAGTTTAAGCTGGCTCTTGTGGTCGATGCAAAGTGTTGTGGTGAAGGTAGAGAGAGGTTAAAACATGCAGCTTGTCTGATTTTGTTTGTGGGTTAGGACGACTGTCTCTCGGCCAGGAATTGTGTTTGGGTTTGGATCCTCGGGCCAGTTGCTTAAAGGTGCACCATGTAACTTTTTAGTAGAGGGTCCATCACCTGCTTGTTTCCATTGCCATTGCTCTGTCAAAATGAACAGCTCTATCTTACATTTATTCAATTAAAGGTGGTTTTATAGCTCAAAATTACCATATTTTCTCAAAAATCAACACCTTATGTATTAATTCTGGTTGTGTTTACTGACCTCAAACTGATTTTATGAGCACACGGCGCTCAAACATCTGTCAAAATGTTTTAGTACGATTTTGGTAAGCTACGAAGACACAAAAGAAACAGAAAACTTCTTGTAGAGGTGCAAATGCAAGGAGCAGCCAGACAAAACACAGAATGTCTGGCTCTTCGCTGATTGGCTGGTGCTCAAACTCACTTCCAGAGTTTTTGTGAACCATCAAATGTATTCTGATTCCTGACCTAGTCGCTGGAGAGAAATGAAATTGAACTGAGGTAGTAGGTGGCGCCAGCCTGGCTAGTCAATCACAACATCGGGAAAAGAAAAAAACAAAACAAAAACTAGAAAAGCAGTCAGAGAGCGCAGACCTCCGCCAAGGACTACCCCCATTTTTTATATAAATTGCGATAAAATCAGTCTTCTGGATCAGATCCGGATCAGCCTTTGGAATATGAAAGAGGATCCCATTGTCCATCCCTGAGTCAAATTTCATGGGGTTTGGTCAATAATTAACCGAGATATTGAGAAACTAAATTTTTGGCCCCATTTACCACAATGTTAACTAAAATTTCAAAGTGATCCAGAATCCAGGATTTCTTCCGGATCAGCCCCAAAATGAAATCAGTTCTTCCTTTTCACATTTCCAACAAATCCTGATTGTTGGAAATGAAATTTCATCAAAATCGGTCCATAAGGTTTTGAGTTATGTTTGTTAACAGACAAACAAACAGACAAACAAACAAACAGACAAACGCCGGCAAAAACATAACCTCCTTGGCGGAGGTAACAAAAAAACAAAAGTTTATTGCACAAGTTTCTGGAGGAGGGTCCGCTACATGCTTGTCTCTATGGTAATGTTATTGCTTTGTCACAGTACACACTAAACCAGGCATGTCCAAACTATGGCCCGGGGGCCAAATGTGGCCCGGAGACAAATTTTTCTTGACCCTCAGACTTCCAGGTGAATTGGCCCAAATTACCTTTTTTACTGCAAGTTTTTTGAAAATCTACCTTGATAAAGCTAATATTTAATATTTAGTGTGTGGTTTTAAGGATTGTAGCATGATTTAAAAACTGATGGCTCATTCTAACATGTTAAATAAATAATAATAATGCAATTATTTCAATTATTCTCTGTACTGAGCATCAGTTTACAGCCCTCAATCGGCCCTCTGCTTCATCTGTGTTTAGATATGTGGCCCTTGATGAAAAAAGTTTGGACACCCCTGCACTAAACCAATCTACCAAGAAAGAGACAAGCAGGTTACAGCACTATACTATAATTACAATTCAGTAAATGTAATACGAGAGTCGCCCGTATTCACAGAAGAAATTATTGTATTTTAATAGAAAGAAATGTTTAACATCATAAAATAGAACATTCCAGGCAAAGCAATAACATCTCCCTGGAGACAAGCAGGTAGTCAACCCTCTTCCAGAAAAGTTACGCAGTGCGCCTTTGAATAAATAAATTCATAAAAAGTGTGACCATTTTCTGAAAACCCATTTGAAACCTTCTTAATTTCCGTCCGTGTAATACATCCATGTTTACCGAGCGCTACAGTCCGTAATCATCGCTTCATTTATCCATGCTTCTGTGTGCTGCAGTGGATAACAAACCCACAAACCCAGGTATATTTGGAGGAGGAGATTATGCAACGCAGTGTTAGACCTGTGTACTCTCCATGCACAAACAAACAGACATGCTTGCATTTAGTTTTCCCCAGGCGCTCCATTCTTTCCAGTGTTTCAGGCATTTCCTCTTTACAACAGCGCAGGTAAACGAGACTTGTACCCGCGCTGTCAGACACTACCGAACACGCTGCACTGCAAAACTAATGAATTTCTCTCATGCAAATCTCACCTGGGAGCAAAAAGGAGCTGTTTTTAACTCAAAAGGCCAGTGGTTCCACTCAGCTCCATTGATAATAGAGTGAGATTGATCGCTGATTTGACGGAAATGCACCAAATGGTAGCGGCTCCAAAGGTCAGTGTGTAGAGTGTAAATGGAACTGTCATTTCGCTAAATCACAAAATACATCTTCACTAAAATCACTTTATTCATGGGCAAATATACAAACTATGAGATGTTTTGGTCTCTGCGTTCACCATTGGGACTCGGATATAGAATAATCAAACATGAGGGTGAAAATATTGTGGTTGTCACAGTAGTCGTTCAAAACAGGAAGTGTTTACCTGACTAGTATTCACAACTCTGTACCATAGAACTATAATGAAATCTAGATAAGGCATTCCCCCTCTGTCCCAGTTTGAGACCGACGAGGGGCCGCTCCAGGTACTGCAGCTCCCGGGAGTTTGGGAAATCTGAAGATAGAAAGTGAGACAAAGACTTTTTACTCCCAAACTTCTTTTAATGAATGACAATGTTTCAATCAGTGGATCTTCGACAGGTCATGGTCCCAGAAAGAATTCTCCCAGAGTGCAATGCATTTTTGGGGGAATTCAAACTGTCCGTGTTTGGATCATGGAGCATTACGTTCAAAAAAAGGTCGGATTTTGGTGGGATTCTTTCTATTTTTACAACATAAACTTTTTAAAAAAAAATTTCTGAGTACTCATAGCACCTAAAAGTTTGTAAGATATGCTGGACATACTGTATGCGATATTTTTGATCATTTCGTAGGATTTAAAAGTTCACAGCACATAGAACGACTTCAACAGTGCAAAACCCTCACAAGACGTGACTGGATTTCAAACAAGTATGATATTCTTGCGACCTACGATTGCCGATTGGAAGCAGGTCATGAGTTATTAATCGGTTCTCGTTAGCCCATGTACATTACACGAAGCACAACACATGATTAAGCCAAAAGTCCAATCACAAAAACAGTTGCACAAGTGAAAAATTGGCTCAAAAACTGCCAAAAATTGCAGTGTAAGCCCGGCTTTAGCCTAGCCCCGCTCTGAGTCGCTCTAGCTCCGCTCTAGCAGCTCTCGCTCTGATTGGTCCAAATGCTCCCCGCTGTCCACAGATGTCACATGGGTGGGAGGAGCTCACCCATACTGAGGAGGTGATGCAGAAGAGAAAATAAATTTTGAGCCCATGCGCCTTTGAGCACAGGCTCATGAAGAATTCATGTTTTTAAGGTATTTTTCAGCTATAAAACACCTGTAATTGAACAAATGCAAGAGAGGGATATGTTTAATGTCTCACTGCAGAACAAAGGCAAAGATATTAGGGCTCGACCAATATGGATTTTTTTGCAGCTGACTGGAGGTGCCGATAGCCGATATAAAAGCCGATATATTTAGTTTTATTATATTAAAACTGGTTCTATTAGATTTTAAATTGGGTTTATTTAAGGCTACATTTATTGTTATTCTGCCTCTTCACGCTCATTTTTAAAGATAGTAGGTCGGCCTAATGGCATTTTTGCACAACATTCTAGCTAGTAAAGAAAGTAAATAAACTACCACTTTTAGCCTTTAGTGGTAAATGTGTGCCACTGTAATTAATGACATATGTAAATGTCGATCATTCACACCTCTGTTCACGGCTCATCTACATTTCAATGCAAGTCTAAAAACATAAATACAGACACTATAATCACTTTACACTAGGCTAGTGTCAAAGAAGTCAGCCTGTTTATGTGTGAGAGCTACAGCAGCTAAACAATGAGAAAGAACCAAAAGTAGCTTCAAAACCGACACATTTGCAACACTCACCGCTCACACAGAGTCTTCAATAATAAGTGTCCTTTCAATCCTGACTCAGAAAGATCATCTGTAAAAAGAATATAATCCAGTATGCTGACAGCAGCTGTGTGTGTAAACAAACACACAGGAGTGACGTGACTCTGGGGCCGGACGGTGTTACAGACACAGATAATTACTCCTCTGATAAATATTGATGCGACGCTACATATTAGGATATTTATCTGTCTGTAAATTGGATTAACAGGAACATAATATAGAGAGTCTAAGCCAGGGGTGCGCAATACGTCGAACCCGATCTACCAGTCGAATGCCAAGGTCGTGTGGGTAGATCCCCGTGTCTTAGTACTCGTCTTGGATTCGATCACGTTTGGACTCGGTCTTGTCTCTCACTCGAGGTCTGACACTCAACAAGTGTGATCATATTTCATTACGGCCGCTGCTGTTGGCAATAAACTTGTAGCGGGTGCAGGAGCGTGTGGGGCGTCTCAGTGCAGCCTGTGCGCTCCTTTGAAACCCGCGGAGACTCTACGGCGCATCACAAACACACACGCTCCCTATGCACGGCTCGTCTGTAACAGCGTGTGCCCTCGTGTACCAGCGTGCATCACAGGACAGGTTAAACTTCCTAAACATCCTACCTGTCCATCTGCCTCACGTCAGCACGCGCCCCTCGCCTTTTCACGCTCTCGCTCCTTCCTGCGTACAGTGAACACAAGCCCCTCCCACAGTGCGGCTGATTAGAAGAGCAAGACCAAACGTGAAGCAAAAACCAGTCTAAATTTGTGTTCCAGTGTTGACACAAAGCAGGTCTACAGCATAGAGCGGATCTACAGAACAGACCTACTGCCACATTTGGCTGAAGTTTGTCTAACAAAAGTGACAAATGCATCTGTGTTTGTCACGATGTGCGTTTGGTTTGGTAAATGTGCAGAGGCTGGTGAATATCACTGCAAAACCAGAAAAGAATGTAACTCCAGTTTGGAACTTTAGTTTTGTGTAAAGTGCCAGAGGAAGTTCTCTTAAAGAAGAGGTTCTCAAACTGTGGGTGAGGGTCCAAAAAAGGGGCACAGAGTGTTTCAGTGCAGTTTGCTTGGCTTTGTATCAGGTAGATTATTTTGACTTGGTCATTTTGTAAGTAGCTCACATGCTGAAAAAGTGTGAGCACCACTGGTTTAAGATTTACAATGAGGTATAACATGCCCACCTGGACTATCGACCCATATCGGCAAGATGTAGGCCGATATGTCTCAAAGTGCTCGTATCGGCCTATAATCGGCTATATCGGTTGGCCCTAAAAGAAATACCTCCATCTCCATAGAGAGTACTGGTAAATTGGTAGTATTCTCTGAAGCACTGACCATTACAAACCGTGAACACCTCAGAGGAGGAGTTTTTGGAGGCTCTTCTCCAATCGATCAGACATCGCAATTTGGCCCTTCGCGAAACAGCACCTGCCAATGTTAGCATTAGCTTTGTATATTTTACGCATCTGTATTGACGTATCAATGATTTGTATGTGACAGTCGCAGCCGTTGCCAGCATTATTTCCCTTGTGTTAGCCAGTTGCTAATGCTACGCTATAAAGCTAATGTGGCACTTTGAGTGATATGGGTTTACAATAGTGAAAAGTTACCATTAGCTCTTCGTCTCATAATTTAATGTGGTCTGCTGGAGCTTTCAAGACAGCGATAGGATTGTAAGTAGGACTCATATGAGGTAAAAATCCAAATTATAAACCCAGTAATTTATCTAATGCAAATATAAGAGCTTTAAACATACAAACCAATCTGAAATTCTATCAACTAAAACCGCGTCAGGGATCCTCCTATAGATGTCCTCACGGTTAACTGTCTGTAATATCTTTTCCATCACATTATCTTCATATTAACTCATCTATTCCACATTTTACACTTTATTTGAACTTTCTCGTCCAGCGTCTCTGCCTCTGCTCCAGCCGTTTACTACAAATGTAATTATTTATGCTTCTGCCCCTGGACCGCGTTTTTACAAGGCACTTTTTATCTCATTTCCGCTCGGTCTCTGTAGATAGCCGATAATGGCATCGACGCTCGGATTTTCCAGCCAATATTATTTTACTACATTATTTTGAAGTCTGCGTGATTTATGGGGGCCGGACTCGAGACGCGATGATCGTAATTAATCTGCGAGAGAAAGGCCAAGTGTGGATCCGGCTGTGGACATATGGGTGAAGGTTGGTGAGCCAGGACCAAACCGGGTCTAATTCAGGTTTAATCCAGGGCTGTACTCCAGGTTTAAAACAGGTCTAATCCAGGTCTAAACCAGGTTTAAACTAGGTTTAATCCAGGTCTAAAATGGGTTGTATCCAAGAATAAAACAAAGTCTATGCCAGGTCTAACACAAGACTAAACCAGGTCTAACCTAGGGCTAAACTAGGTCTAAACCAGGTCTAACCAGGTCTAACCAGGTCTGAACCAGGTCTAATGCAGGTCTGAACCAGGTCTAACCCAAGGCTAAACTAGGCCTAAAGCAAGTCTAACCCAGGGCTAAACTAGGTCTAACCCAGGTCTAAACCAGGGATAAACTAGGTCTAAAGCAAGTCTAACCTAGAGCTAAAGTAGGTCTAAACCAGGTCTAACTGAGGACTAACCTAGGGCTAAACTAGGTCTAAAGCAGGTCTAACCTAGGTCTAACACAGGTCTAAATCCCCACTAAACCAAGTCAAACCTAAGACTAAACCAAGCCTATCCTAGGTCTAACGCAGGTCTAAAGCTGGTCTAACCCAGGCCTAACACAGGTCTGAACCAAGTCTAACCTAGGGCTAAACTAGGGCTAAACGAGGTCTTAACCCAGAATAAACCAGGTTAAACTTAGAATTAAACCAGGCTTTACCTAGGTCTAAACCAGGTGTAACTCTGGTATAGTCTAGGACTAAACCAGTCATTATGCAGGTCTTATTCAAGACTAAACCAGAACTAAACCAGGACTAGCCGAGGTCTAAACACAGGTCTATGATTATCAGACAGATACCCATAGTAACTGATACCAAAACTAGCAGAAAAACTACACACCAATTAAAAAGACTGTATATAGGAGAAAATGTGACCTTTCTTGAATAGTTTAGAAGAGTCTTGATAATATTATTTTACTACATTATTTTGACGTCTGTGTGATTTATGGAGGCTGGACTCGAGACGCGATGATCGTAATTAATCTGAGCGAGAAAGGCCAGGCGTAAACCCGTCCGTGGACATATGGTAGTGGGTTGGTGAGCCCCCTGCACCAAAAACCGCGCTCGTTCTCGGCCTGAATCAGCGAGTTTGGGCTTCCCTCGGCGCGCAACACCCGCCAAACCCCAGTCAATCAGTCATCCGTCTTTCCATGCCTGTTTACCCATATGCTTAAAGCCATATGTCTCAATAAATGCCTGCTCAAACAACATAAGAGCGCCGATTAAAAAAATTGGGGAACAAATAATTTCCGTGTTGAAGTGTGAGAAAACGGTGGCGTGGGCGCGGGGCTGGGGAGAAGTGAAAGGGAGAAAGGTGATTGATGGCCGTGCGGATGGAGACGGAGTGCTCACTGGAGGGGTCTAATGGAAAGCATGTTACGGAGCAGTCAACAAATGCCAGGAGATTTTACACTCATACAGTCTCTGTGTTTGCATTCTCAAATCGGACCGGTCATTTTGGAGATGCAGCGAGTTAACACATCTGTTTAGCAGCTGTTTATGTAACGTTGGAGTTATTTTTGGTTTTCTAAGCATTTTAGGGAACTGTACTCTTAAAAGGTTTGTTGGCATGATAAATGGCCAGTATTAAAGAGGCAGCGTGTAGCAGAGTCCTGCACCGGGTCGGGTCGCCGCAAATAGTTGCTGAAACGGGTGAGTTTTAGGCTACGTTTATATGATGATGGTCTGAACAGAAGACGCAAAAGTGGCATCGCGTCTTCACCTTTTATTAAGCGTTTAGACGAGCATTTACAGGAGGAAATCTGCGTCCACACGTTGACGCAAAAGTGTGTGGAATTCGACTGGAATATGCACGCCAGGTTTCTGTGTACTGTACGCATGTGACGTAAACGTGTTCGTGACGTGAGCAGATCTGGCCAGAGTTTTGCGTCTTGGGCAGTGAAGATGGAAACGCTATGACTTTTCCACTCTGGAGGGTGGTTTCAGATATTTGCGTTTTTAAGACCCAAAAACACCATCACCGTCTAAACAAAAGGCACTTCCGATAAAATATTTTGACATTTTTACCCGTTCGTACGTACAAACACCCTAACTAAAAAAAAAGTTACATCTCCACGGTGACAAGCAGGAAGCGGACCCTCCTTACCAGGAATCTTACATACATCTTTCATTTGATTTGATTTCTGTGGCGTGGGTGGAATTACAAAGTGGGATAATGGATTCAAGATCTCAGGATTCAACTTCTTGAAAATGCATTTGTGATACAGGAAAAGATTTGCTTATGGGAAAACCTTGTGAATGAATGTTGGACTGAATGCTTCTTTCTATAATTGTCTCTGCAGTTCGTTGTCAGTAAAGATGACTAATATTTCCTGTTTGTACATTTGCAGTACCGCACTTTTCACACAACATTCCAACCGGGCATGTTTTAAAGTGTTTGAGTAGCCGTGACATTTTAAATGTGTGTTTTTGCTGCAGAGTACAATACCTTAACACCTTTTCGTCATGAATCCAGCGATGCATGTAACAGCGCTTAAGTCTGCTCCTATTTCACTGCACTGTGCATCTTTTCATATCTTGCTTGACCTACCCCTTTAATTCAAGCCTCAGAGTCTGTCCATAATAAATGTACCATCCACTGCTGGACATGGCCTGCAGGGGGGGCTGTTAGCTGCCCCCCCACTTTAACGATCACTCATTTTAATCAACACACATGACCTTTTAAAGCCATATGACAAAGAGACCAGGCATGAAGGAGCTGACCTGGTGTTGGGCCTCAGGGCTCCAGGCTCCTGCCTCTTTGCAGCCAATAACAAACACATGGATGTCTATGGTAGAAAAGCTGCAGGGGCTGCACCTCATTTGTTTCATGTAATAAAGTAAAATGTCTTGTCCCAGTACAGATGTGTTGTAAAAGCAGCTCTTAGGGTCAAAATGAGACGCTACATGCTGTCTGGATCTGACTGTAAAGCTTTTTATTTTATTTATATTTTATTGCGAATCATGATATAAGGCTGCTGTACTGTTAGCATGCTAGTTGTTAGTATTATTGTGCCATCAAATCTTTGCTCTGGCCCCTGAGAGTCTGAGAGAAACTCAAAGTGCAAGTGACATCTGAACTTAAAGCTAATCAAGTTTCAGTTGAATTGAGATTTCCAAACTTTATCAGTGCCTGATCTCAGAAGCTAAGCAAGGTTCTGCAGTGAGGCAATGGTTGCAGAGAACTGTAGTTGTGTCCTTAGGCAAGACACCAAATTGCTTGGTAGGACTGTGGTGCGTGCATGGCTGTTAGTTGGGCCAGTGGCGCAGATTGGCAGCTTCACTTCTGTCAGTCTGTAATACAGTACAATTGTACAATAGTATTTTACCACCATGAGTCTGTAGTGAATAATACTCTTTAAAGAGCTTTGGGTGACTTGAAATGCAGTATTTAAATTCTGTGGTTGTTCCTGAGGATTAGTGATTATTAGTGATGCTCCTCTTGTACATGTTAGTGGTGGGAAGAGCAGATAAATGACAAAAATGAGATGTGATGGAGCTTTCGATTTGACTTAACTCTGAGTAGAATGGGCCAAGAGATCGAATTGTACCAACGGGTAGAGACAGAGAATTTTGCTGGGTACTCCTACAGTCAGGAGTACCTCACTGAAAGATTGATGGGAAATCAACATGGAAACCCACTTACTGTATTTTTATATAAGTCGCACCAGTCAAAAAATGTGTAATGAAGAAGAAAAAACATATATAAGTCACACTTTTTGAGGGAAATTTATTTTATAAATTCAGAGACCAAGAACCGACATTTCATGTTGAAAGTCAAGTTCTAGTAATAACAATAGAACAGAGAACAACAGACTGTTAACGTCACTTCAGTAGCTAGAACCACACCAACAACGACATAGTGCGAAGACGTTTATTGATAATGTACGAAGCGAGGCAGAGATGGCTGGACTGAGACTCTAGGTGGGGGCTCCGTTTCAATCTTCAATTGGCCCAGCCGGAACAGGACCCCCCTCGTAGGGGTCTTATGACTGAAAGATAAAAAAATAGGGGGTTCAAGGGTGAGGTCGAGTTCGCCGAGACAAACTGGGATAATGGGAAAGGCTGCTACAAATAGGCTTCTGGGACATTCGAGGTGTGGTCGAGGTGAGTTGTGGTTCGCAGGTGAGAGGAGAGGGCAGCTGAGGCGTGATTCTGCTCCTGAATCTCAGTTAATCACATGTCACATATGAACAGTTCTTAAGATAGCTATAGCATAAACAACAGAACAAGTTTACCAAACTCTCCATCTCACTTCAAATCCATTCAATTCTTCATCCTCGGTGTCACTTCTGAGCAAATCTGCAACCTCCGGAGGTAAACAGAGCACCGCTTCCTCTTCTGTGTCGCTGTCGTCAGACTCAGCATCAGTTCCAGTTAGAATTATTCTGGTCTTTCTGAAACTTGACAGGATGGTTTCAGTGTCACTGAAGTCCAGGCTTTATCCATCCATCCAGTGACTTCCAGGACACAAGTCACAAGTTTCTCACTCACTCCAAACTTTCTTTCTGCTGCATGATTACCGTTTTCAGCTGCAGATTTCACTACTTGCAGCCTGTAATATGCAAAATATGACTTTCTTTTTGAAGGCATTTGTATTCATTCTTTTCAGTCGTCTTTATAAGTTTGTTTAAATTTCAGATGTTCAGTGGTGCAGAAGTAATGGTGCGATCGACTGACACGATACAGACAGGACAGAGGCTCTTTCTGCATTTTAATATATAAGTCACACCGGAGTGTAAGTCACAGTGCCACCCAAACCATGAAAAACATGCAACTTACAGTCCGAAAAATATGGTAGATCTACCAAGATTCTTCTTTGTCAGTGTACCTCCCTTATTTGAAAAGACGCAGCAACAAATCCACTCCCAACGAACTCCCTGCAAAAAACCCCGCGCCCGCTCCCGCCTGGATCCCATATCATCCAATCCAATGACGCTCTATAATAATTGCACTTACTTATCATATCTCTTATTGTGCTGGCGCCAACTTGAGGTAAAGTGAAATAAAATACCTTCTAATTAGCGCTTCGTCTCGCAGATTCATTTAGTTTCAATGAATGGAGAAACTAACAGCATCAGCGCTCAATTTCAGACCTCATTTTTGCCAGCGCTCCATATTGGATTACGGAGGGAGGGAGCAGGGAGGGAGGGAGGGAGCGGGAGGGAGGGAGCGCGGGTGGGAGTGGGAGGGAGTGGGAGGGGGCCGGCGCGCACCCCGGGTTCGGTCATCCCTCCCAAACGAGGCCCCGGATTCATTACGATTCGCTGAAAATAAAGTTGAGATAAACTTTGGGGGGGGGAGGAGAGAAATTGTAATTAGACATGAAAAAATATTCCCAATAATCAAATCACATTTTGTACTTGGGGCTTTGAGATTAAATTAGCGGAGTTCATATACTGGTACATCTCTCAGCCACTTTCTTCACTCTGAAATGTGTTGCCGGAACAGCAGTCCCCAGAGATGAGATAGGAATCTAATTAACTAAGATCAATATTACTCTGAATTTCTCTGTCTTTCAGCTCGCCCGTTTGTGTGTCTGTGTCTTATGTGTACGTTTAGTGGTTATGCTGGATCCCTCTCTTTCTCTCTCTCTCTCTTTCTCTTTTACGCTCTTTTTTTCTCACTCCCTCCCTCTCTTACTCTCTCCCGGTCTCTCTTTAACCCACTTTTCTCCGTCGTTCCATAGCTCTTTCTCTTGCTCTCATCATTTCTTTATAGTTCTTTCTCTCTCCCTCTCCATTTCTCTCTTTCTCTCCTTTACCCCACTCTCTCACCCTCTCTCTTCTCCCCTGTCCCTTTCTCTAATCCCCCGTCTTTTGCTATTCTTTTCTTTCTCTAATCCTCGCTCATTTCTCTTTTCTCGCGTTGTCTCTTTCTCCCCTTCTTTCTCTTTCCCTCTTTCTCTTCTCCCCATATATATACTTTTTTCTTTCTTCCCCTACCTTCCTTTCTCTCCCTTTTCCTCTCTCCACTCCAAAGAAATACATAAAAATCACAAAGTAATAAATTAATATATTTCAAATGGATTTTTTTTTCTTTTTTTTTTGTGAGGGAGGCAATATTATGATTAGTAAATGACACAATGTGTATGACTGTATCTACACTGTAACTATTTCATGTCATTTTACTTTTAGTTTTTTGCTGCAGTTTCATAAGAATACGTGGTTTGCACCAAAAATAATTTAATACAAAAAGTAAAAAATAATAATAATTATAAAGCAACATGGCGTCTCATTTCGTACAACTGTTATCCAATCCAGGCATATTTTCTTGCAAGAAAAGCCAGAGAGACGTAGGATATGTGTCATAGTTTTAAGTTTCATATCTAAATCATCACATATCTCCGCCTGACAGTTCCAACAGATTAGATTAAAACATTAACTCAAACACCAGAATCACATTAGACCAAATCAGGATCCTTGTGAAAAAATATCGGCAGCTGAAAAAAGAAAGCGAGCTCAGAAAAACAAGCATCGAAACCATCGAAAGTTACGTGATCAATGCATTACGGAGAAACTCTGTAGAAATTAGGCGTGTGCGTTTCGGGAGACACAGTAAACAATGAATGGCTGGAGGCTAAGGCTAACTAGCACGGGCCTATCGACTGCTCTGTAAACAGCTAAATGTCAGTGAGCGCTGCAGGTGAACGCTGGATGCCATTGATTTGAGTTTGCGTGGCGTCGGTGGGTGTTTTCGCCGGTTGTGGAGCTGTTTGAGCGCGCGCGGGCCTCCTCCATGTTGTTTACACGCGCTGTTCCCACGGAGACGCAGAGGGGGGGGTGTGGTCCTCCCTCCAGCATCATGTCATCTCTGTAATCTCCCGGTGAGCGCAGTACCGCCTCGCAGCCTCGCTCCTGTTTGTGCTGAACTCAAGCTGCTTTAGCATGTTTTTTTGTTTTTTTTTACTTTGGAGCGCACCGTGTTTAACCTACTTTCTATAGCTTTGATTTTCAAGGCGTTTTGGTGCAGATTAAAAGGGGTATTGTGGAACTTTTCTGGTGGAGGGTCTGACAAATGTATTGGAAGGTTACTTTTAAAATGTATTTTAACAGATTACAGATTACATAGCCCAAAATGTAGTTTGTAACGGAATCCATTAAATTACTTAAAAGTGAGTACTTCTGAATACTTTGGATTACTAGGTTTGCTGTAGAGAAGCAAAGACTCAGATATCGTAACATAAGAAGTTTTGACTGCTAAAAGAAAATAAAAAGTCCAGACTTTACTTTACTTTACTGCAATATTATTGATAGAAGACGAGGAGACACGTCCACGCAGCGTGGTGTAGTCCTGTTAAATCCTGTTTTAGACCTGGTTTATTCCTGGTTTAGTCCGGGTTTAGTCCTGGTTTAGTCCTGGTTTAGACCTAGTTTAGATCTAGTTTAGTCCTGGTTTAGACCTGGTTACGATCTAGTTCAGAATTGGTTTAGTTTAGGGAAAGAAAAGGGGGGATATAGCCCAAAATGTGAAAACAGGAAAATACCGCTGTGTAATCCATTTATTTCAACAAAGTAACTGTAGTCATTATTTGTACTCTGATTACGTAACTCCAGTACATGTAATCCGTTACTCCCCAACACTGTCCATGGCGATGTGTCACAGTATGGCATTAAACCGATCTATCTTCATGGAGATCAAACCAGACTGAGTTAGAGGTCAGATCTGTGGAGTGGGGACAGTCAGAATGTGTTTTTGAGTTATAAAACCACCCGTAATTGAATAAAAATGTAGTTTTGTGCACTTTTTTGACACCACATATGTTATACGAACTGTGAAAAAAATAAAAACTACCGGATTTCCTCGCTAACGGCTGCATATAGTATGTACTAAAGCATATTTGAACCATACAAGCAATGGTTTGTGGGTAAATGTTTTGAGAGTAAGCGGATTACACTTTGTAGAGTTATCCTGATCTGGCTAAACAACACACAGAGGTGTTTTATTTTTACAATTTATTTTAGAAATTTAAGATGAAATTATGTACAAAACTGGTTCAAACTGGTCTTCTCTCCCGGGAGTTTGAAGTGTTGGGTGGGAGGTGCAAAATTAACACTAGGGGAAGTTGAATTAAGACTAAGGGAAGATGAATTAACACTAAGAAAAGTTGAATTAACACTAAGGGAAGTTGAATTAACATTAAGAAAAGTTGAATTAACACTAAGAAAAGTTGAATTAACACTAGGGAAAGCTGAATTAACACTAAGAGAAGTTGAGTTAACACTAAGGGAAGTTGAATTAACGTCAACCATATAAACTCTGGCAAATAACACCAACTCAAACTCCCATTTAATTTTCAAATAGTTAAGATATTGACACTGAAAAACAGCTCTGAAATATTTCACCCTGACATTTTACATTAAATTATTTTAAATTCGTACTAGAAACATGGCAGATTTCCACGGTGACGGCTGCATATAGTGTGTCCTAAAGCAATATTTGAACCGTAAAAACAATGGTTTGTGGGTAAATCCTGCGCCACTTATTAAAAGGCGCACGAGTTTACAGTCCTTTCACATTCATCTGATATTAACCTTTTTTTTTTTTTTTTTTTCGCGCTTTTCCCTCCATTCCGCCCGCTCCACCTCTCTCCTGGAAGTCTGTAACTCTTCCATTCCTCCTTTCCCTCCATAACGTACGGCGACGACAAAGCTATGGAAACACATGCACCTGTCTCCCCCCCCACCCACCCACCCAGAGGCACCCCGACATACGTGCAGGGGTGGTGAGGCGGGAGTAGGTGCAGGGGGTGGGGGTGGGGGGGTCTGTAATTGTTGCCGTAAATCCCGGCGCTCCCCTACGCCCCCTGTCTTAAGCGGCCATTACGCATGCTTCACTACGGCCCTTGTTGATTGCAACTGTCGAGAGCCGCAGATTTATGCACTCGGGGTCTGGAGATGGAGAGATGGAAAGCAGGCCGGAGGGAACGGGAGGAGAGGCGGAGGAGAGAGGGAGAGGAGGATGAAGAGAGGAGAGGAGGTAAGATGGAGGCACAGACCATGGAGAAGACAAGAGGAGATGGGGGATTGGACACTGCTAATCAACTTGAACAGTCAACTTGGAAGATAAACTGCTTTTTACACGATCCTGTGCCGTTGCCATGGAAATTAAAAACAAAAAAATTCGACCTATTTAAGATGGTGGAAGGTCCGGAGATGGAGAGATGGAAAAAGAGGCCAGAGGGAACAGGAGGAAAAGGAGAGGAAGAGAAGGAGGCAAAGACCATACAGAAGAAGAAGAAGTGTAGATGGGGATTGGACACTGCTAATCAACTCGAACAGTCGACTTGGGAGTTAAACTGCTTTTTACACTATCCACGGGTTTCAGCGTGGTGAAAAATTAGCACTGTAGCGTTGCCATTGAAATTAAAAATGAAAAATATTCTCTCTATTCAATGTTCATGATGTGAAGTCCACAAAATTGCGCACAATGAAAGATGGAAGGTTTGTGCGAGATGGTAAAGGCCTAGACATACTTCATAAGATCATAAGAACTTCATGAGACCATAAAAGCAGAAAATGTTCTGCTGCCGAACTGTTCCACAACCTCGCTCTCCGTTACCTCCATTTGACTTGGAATAGAAGTCGTATTCCTGATGTTTCTCAGTGTTTGATGAAGGAGTCTATCCACTACAGGAAGGTTTATAGCGAGGGGATCTCTTTTCGTTCTTTTCGTCTTTTTTTGGTGACGCGCCTTTTGGCTTTCACAAACTTGTCACGGAGATTACGCCAGAGTTTTCTACACTGATTTTCGTCTAAGCATAAAGTATCCACGATCTCCCTCCATGAAGTTCTTTCCATTCAGCGTCTTTATCGTCACTGAACATTGTGTCTGTGTAGATGCTTGGATTTTCTCACCATTTACGCCAACTGTGACTCAAAACCGTTTTTTTTCTTTCTCCGCACCGGCAAAAAAGCAGATAAACCACACCCACGTAAATAACCAATCAGAGCAAAGATGTCAGACAGCGTTGCTAAACTGCCAAACAAAGTTCTGCTCAGTTGAGGTGTCGAGAACAAGCCACAAGAACAAAATGACCTCAGTTTGGTCAGCCAGGGTGCAAAAACAAAGTCCTTATGTTCTTATGAAGTATGAGTAGGCCTTTCAACTGTCCATGGGTTTCAGTATCAGTATTGTGGGTTACTGTATCAATATATCACCAAAAGTATTTTTCGGTATATTTTACTAAATTATTTTGTTACAGCTACAGATTTGTTGCTTGTTTAGAAGAAAAGTAAACTTGTTTAAGTGACACTTTTGACATTTTCACTGTTTTGATGATTAACGCACTCTTTTGATGTCTTCATTTCTTGATTATTTATGTTTTGATTTGTTTTTATTATGATTTTAATGTACTGTTTTGATGCTATACAAATAAACTTGCCTTGCCTAAAGTGTTTGTGTTTCATATTCACGTTGCACAAGAAGTGGTTTAACAAAGACTTTTAGTATCACAGTCATGATTTTGCCATGATTTTTTTATTGAACCGTACCAAATGTATTTGACATATATCGAATCGAAACGAAAACTGAGCTGTTTTGAGATATGTATCGTATCATGGACTATGTATTGAGATATGTATACTATCGTGGCCTATGTATCGAGGTATGTATCATATCGTGGCCTTTGTATCAAGGCATGTACCATATCATGGCCTATGTTTCGAAGTATGTATTGTATCATGGCCTTTGAATCGAGGTATTTATAGTATCATGGCCTATGTATCGAGGTATGTACCGTATCATGGCCTATGTATCGTATCGACAACTTCTTCTTGATACCGAGCCTTAGTCTCAATGTAGTGAAACATTGGAATACTTAGTCTTTAATTTCTACGGCAAACATGCTGAAATAGTAAGAGGTGTAGAGATGAAGAGATGGAAAACAGCCTGGAGGGAACAGGAGGAAGAGAGAGAAAAGAGAGGTAGAGGAGAAGGAGAGGAGGGGAGGAGGATGAAGAATTAATGAAGGTTAGGAAGTTAAGGTTAGAGTTCTGTTATTAGGACTAAGGGAAATAGTTGGAGAAACAAGTTAGCAGGAACTTTCTAAACCCAACTTGTTACCTACTAATCTTATCTGAAAGTATTCAATGTGTTTACTGTTCATTAGGGAAGCAACGATACAGTTTTTTCGACGATCTGATACATATCTCGATACATGGGTCATGATTATATTTCTAGTCGCGTCGCAGGTGTACACCCAAAAGCGATTCTAAAGTATTTTAAAGTTCATATCTTTGTCATTCTTGGGTTTATTGACGTAAAATAAAAAAGTGACTGACAGATAAAACCCACCTCTGTTAGAATATTTCAGCTGTAAGTCCCTACCGATCTGTTTTCTTGCTGAATCTGAAGAGGAAGCCACGATAACTGTTTTTCTTTCGGACCAAAATAAATGACAACACAGAGCGCATGAAGGGACACGAGTATATCGACCGAACACGTGATATTATATTGAATATCGTTGCATTGCTACTGTTCATTAGCCTGATTCATCAGCCGGTTTCACTTTGTAGAAACCGTCTGACCTTGCAGCGTTAGGATTCGTTAGCTCGACAGTAGGCAGGTACTTTTTTTCATTATACAATCGCTGCTGTTTGGTCGTGACGTATGTAATGTGCTCTAAATCCTTCATAGGAAGGACAATAACATCTCTCCCCTTGATGAAATTCACCAAATATTCTCTCTGTTTCAACTTTAAGTCCTCGATCTTGGGAATCATTGTGAGCGCAGAATGTATGACTCTTCGCTGATTGGTTGGTGCCGAACTCGCACTTCTGGGGTTTTTGCGAACCATCTAGTGTTTTCTGATTCCTGACCTTGTCGCTGAAAAGAAAACCAGGTTTTTGTCATTTCCATTGCGATTATTTAAAGATCTCATATTACGGTATTTTCTGATCTGTTATAATGTCGTTTCTTCACTAAAAACAGATGTGAAGTTGTGTTTTGTTTCACATTTAACTCTCAAACCGAAAACACTCACACTTCTGCCTTGTGATGTCATTTTATAATAATATAAATAATATAAAAGTGTGTGGAAGTCGACTGGGTATTTATCTACGTAAAGCCAATAGGGGCATCTTTGGACATACGCATTTTCATCAGCTACTCCTTTCACAAAGTTAATCAAATATTTAGTCGTTAAAATATTTAGTTGTTTTTACCCGCAAGCATTACCCTTGTATCGTATCATATCGTGGCCTGTGTAATCGAGGTATATATCGTATCGTGGCCTTAGAATTACCAATTTCTACCGAACAAAAAGTAAAAAAGAAGCTGTTAACTTGAAAACGACTTCTTGGTGACATCACAAGGTGGAACAGAGCATTAAAAACACGTGTGGGTGAAACAAAACACAATTCAACAATTAACAATTTTCAAACATGACTCAAAGCTCATGAGAGTCAATTTTACGTAATTTAAGACCTTTTAGTCATCAGTCTTCATTTAGGACGCAGGACGGACTGTTTTATCCGACCAAAACCCACATCAAAATCTGAATCCACGTGCGTTTTTTGACCCGTACGCGGTTGTAGTCTGTAGATATCCTCCCTGATTCCTCGTGTTGTGTATTTTTAGTCGAGCCTCTCCTCCTCACGGCTCAGTCTGTGGTTCAAGTGCCCGGTCTGACCTCCTCCAGCGGCTCTCAGACTCTCTCCAGCAAACTCCACTCCAACTGACAAAAGACCACTGTACTCACAACCCGAGCCTCTGTGATCACTACAAGTCCTCCTCTCCTCCTCCTCTCATCCTCTCTTTCCGCTCTCATCCTTCTTTCCTTCTCTTCCTTTCTTTCCTTGTCTATTTCTTCTCATCTTTCTCGTCAGTTTCCTTCTTTCCCTCTTCATTTCCTCCTCTCCCTCCTTGTAGTTGTGTTCTTTCCTTCCTTTCTTCAACCGTTTGTTCTCTTCTTGACTCTCTTCTGTCTCTACTTCTCTCATCTGCTCTCCTCTTCTTTCCTTCTCTTGCTTCTCTCTCCCTTCTCTCTTTCTTCTCCTCTTTCTCCTCAGTCCCACCATCTCCTCAATCTCTTTTCCTCTTCTCTCCCCTCATTTCCACCTCTCTTTCCTTGTCGTTGTCTTCTCTCCTTTCTTCCTCTTCTTACCTCTCTCTCTTCTCTCCTTGTCTGTCTCTAATTCTTTCTCCTGTCTCTCAGTCTCCTTCTCCCTCTCTCCCTTTCCTCTCCTCCCTCTCGTGATCCTTCTCTCTTCCCCTCTCTGCTCACTCTCCCCCCTTCTCTCTTCTTCCGACGAGAAATAATCCTTTCCTTTCATCGTTCCTCTCTCTTTCCCCTCTCTTCCTCCTCCATTCTCTCCCCCCTCTCTCCTCCCTCTCTCCATCCACATGATCAGCCTCCCTCTCTTTCATATCTCCTCTCCTCCCTCTCACCATCCTTCTCTCCTCCCCTCTTTACTCCCAATGAGAGTTTTGGCTTCTCTTTTTTCTACTCATCTTTCCTCTCTACCCGCTCCATTCTTTCCCTTTGTTTCTCTTTCTCTCTCTTCTTTTCCCTCTCTCCTCTCCTCTGTCTCCACTCCATCACAGAACTCATTATTCACCCAGCACCAGTCATTATTCCATTACATTTGCGGCGTTTTTCTGCCTTTTTCATATCATTAGAAACTCTCTCACAAAATATTTACAATTAATCAGTTCCAGCTTTGATTAATTCATGTTTTGAAATGGTTTTTTTGTTTCTCTTGTGATTTGGGGCTTGTCTGGTTAGTCTCGCTCCAGTTCATTCTAAATATGATTTTCTTTGGGCTTTTCTCGCTTCCAGAGCCCCGTCGTCTGGTTTTACTCCCAGATCTGGGTTCCCTCGGTAAACAGCTGTCGTCGACTTTGCGGCTACTGTTTTTAGCCCCATTTTGACTGCTTCACTCTTCGGTATGTGACAAGTTGGAGTATGAACTGTGTAACTTTTTCTGGAGGGGAGAAAGTGTGACATAAAACATTTGGATCTCTCTGAGCGACTTGCAGCAACAAAGAAAAATGTGCAATAAAAACATCTACATATACACAAGACAGGTAGTTAATGCCATACTGTGGGACATTTTTAACCCCTCAACGCCTGAATTTCTATAGATGTACCATATTTTTCAGATTATAAGGTGCAATATCTATAATGAATTCTCTTGTCTATTTTCATACATAGTGTTCACTGGACTGGATTATAAGGCACATTAAGTGAAACAAACGGACGACACTTGAGACTGATTCTTAGTCCAGGCGTCCACGATCCATTGGCAGATCGTGGTGTAATTCACCCGGTGTTGTCTCTCTGTCTTGGAGAATGTGGATTATGAATGCGAATGCGGGTGGATCATTTAAGTTTTTTTTTTTTTTTTTTATTTCCTACGATGAGGACTCAAATATACATTGAGTAATAATGTGTTTAATGCAGCTTTGAGCACATTTGTTTACGTTTTACAGAAGCGAAACTTAAAACCACATGGCTCATTTGCATAAACTATAAGTGCTGAAAAAAACATCTTGCTCCTTGTGCACTGATGCGGGTTCAGCTTCTGTCGGACTAAAGGACACGACTCACTTACTCTGCGAGGTTCCTCACTATGGTCGCTGTAATGCTCTGACAGTCCATCAAGGTGCGGTTCGTAATTTACCAAAGTCGTACTAAAACATTATGACAGATTTTTGAGCGCACAAGCCAGAATTAATTGCACCAGATTATAAGGAACACTGTCGATTTTTGAGAAAATTAAAGGATTTTAAGTGTGCCGCACCGTATATAAAAATGTGTTTTTGTAGATGGTAAATTACTATGAGATTATTAATTTGACTATAGCAAAAAATAAATAAAAATAAAATAAATAAATAGACTTTGGGTATGTTGCAAATTTGTGACACTAGAAACAAGTGCTTGCCAAAGGTTCCTAGGAAGGTCCTGCATATGCACTAATCGGCACTGGGGGAATGCGGCCACAATCTCTGCTTATATCTTGATCCAAACAGTTTGTCGCATATTTGTGACAGTTAGCATTAAGGTGCTATGTTACATTTCAGAACTTTTAACCCTGTACGAGCCTCCCGCAGCCTTAGATCCTCAGGCAGGTCCCTGTGGCTGTTCCAAAGTCCAGACTCCAGACGAAGGCTGATCGAGCCTTTTCAGTCCGGGCACGTCAACTTTGGAACGGCCTGCCTGAGGAGGTAAGACTCTGCTGTACTGAGTATTTTTTGTATATTTTATTGTAGTATTTTGTTATAGCGTTACAGTTTTGTCTTTTGTTTAGAGGACGGAAACTTGTTTATGTGACATATTTGATATATTAATTGTTTTGAGGATTAAAATGTTTGTGTTTCATATGAACTTTTTATTGAATCAAATCAAATCAATTTGAAATATATCGTATCGAACCGAAAGTGCACTGTACGGAGATATGTATTGTATCATGGCCTATGTATTGAGATATGTATCATATTGTGGTCTAATCGAGATATGTATCGAATCAATAACTTCTTAATGATGGCCTAATTCAGAGCATCCTAAATATTCACCGTGACGAGTTTATAAGCACTTTTCACAATTTTCAGAGACCAGAGTGGAGTTTTGCTCTCACTGTAAAGCAACTAGCGACAACTAGCATGCTAACACACTCTTCCTGAATACCTGACAATGATATGCTTACAAATTAGCCGCAAACCATGCACAGTGGACTTATTTTGATCTCAAGAGCTGCTCAGAAAGGATATCTATACTTTTTTTCCCCCTCAAACACATGAAAAAAATATAATACTGTCCTTTTATAGCGTGTTCGATAAACCTGAATCGAAAAGATACAACACTACAAAGACTCCGTGTGTTATTTTGCTGCGATCACAATTTACAAAACCAATCTTTTGCTTACATGGTTTTTATGTAAGAAAACATAATGTGGCGGTGACATAACCGGAGCGCCGTGTACCTGACAGATGGGCCTGACACCATAAAGACATCTGCCACAGAGTGTAATGACAGCAGCGTAAAACAGAACATAAACTTACACAACGGCAACAACAAAGTAAACAGCAGCTAACTGTGCTAACGCCGCTAACAACGCTAACGGTGCAGCTTATGAAGGCTTATGAGAAGCAGTGACATAAAACGAGGTTCGACCTACATGAGAGCGCGGCGCGGCGTTATGTAAGGTCACGATGTATTGTTGGCTTTCAGATTCGGGAATGTGATGTAATAGGCCCACTTTTGTGTGAAATAAAAGTTAAATGTGCAAATGTTGAACCTGGTGACTTCTATCGGTGACTAAACGTGACACTGATGACGTTTTTAAAGTCCAACGTTGCATGAAATTGACACTTTTGAGCTTTAGGACAGTGTTTCCCAAACCTTTTTTTTTCTGGGGACCCATATTTTAAAAGTCACAAACCTTTTATTGAACCATTACTGAACATTAATGAGGATATTTTATTGTTGACTGAGAGATCGTGTCTCTGAACAATTAGTATTACTCAAGTTTTAAACCATGAAAAACAGTCATTGAAGCAGCAACAAAAAGGATCCATAAGTCGACTATTTGGACGTTAAATGTAGCCCGTTTCTTTTTCTTTTCAACATTCAATTGAAGCAGCAATATTGGAACAATAGTCAATCAAATAATTATGAAAAGTTTAGAAATGATACAAAACATGTCTTAACATTTTAACATTTCTCCAATGCTCCAGTGGGGTTTAAAACTTCACACAGCTTTACTAGAATCGTTTGGATCATTTCAGCCCTGGAATTGCCCATCTCTATTGAACTAAAGGTAAAAGGTAATTTGAAAACTACCACTTCATGACATCACAAGGTGGAACAGAGCAATTTGAGCTTTGGTGATGTCGACGGACTATTAATAAATGATTACTCCAACATGTGTGAATGAAACAAAACACAACTTTGGGTATATTTTTGAGGAGGTAACATTATAACATCATAGTTTCCCAAAGACTGGGTCACAACCCTTAGATGAGTTTTATGAGATTTATTTTATTTATGAGATTTATTTATTTATTTATTTTTGGGTTGCCTTGTCAATCTGCCTGTAGGTCTGCAATAAACAGTTCCTTTTACTTCAACATATACAGTATGTTAGGGTGACCGTATTTCTGTTTGTGAAAACCCGGACACCTTACCGGGGGTGGGGCCACGACACTGAGCTACTGTCACCTCGCAACCTGTGCACATGACCTCCCACTTGCCCCGACCAGGACAGAAAAGGGAGAATTTTTTGTCCTAGTCATTGTTAAATGCTCATTTGCATTTCGGCATGTTACAGTTTGACCGACTGTTTGTGTTTGCTCGCTTCTTCTGAGTCACAGAGCTACGAGAGACGCTCAATTTAATGGCCCAGTGAAAGGTAATGAAAACCCGGACATTTCCATCACTTAAAAAAAAACAAAAAAAAGACGGATGCCCAGGACAGGACGCAAAAAATGGACAGGTCTAGGGAAAAACGAACGTTTGGTCACCCTACAGTATGTGTGAATTGGGATTTCTGTGCTCACAAAAATGAAGACAAAGCCCAGAAACAAACTGAATGCTGACAGGAAAAAAAAACAAAAAAAACAGACAGGCCCACCTACCTCACTAGAAATGTTAAGACATGTTTTGTATAATTTCTGATCTTTTTGTAATTATTTTATTGATCATTTTGTTCCAATGTTGCTGGTTCAATTGAATGCTGAAAAGAAAAAGAAATGAGCTACATTTATGTCCAAATAGGCGACTTATGGATCCTTTAATTGCTGCATCATTGACTGTTTTTCATTGTTTAAAACTTGAGTACCGTATTTTCCGGGCTACAGGACGCACTCTTAAGACTCCAACCTCATCAAAAAAGGACTGCGCGCCCCACAGTCCAGAGCACCCTATACATGAATCCACTCGGGTGTCCCAGAGTGACTTCAATAAACTACAAAGCCGCAACACCCACAGAACACACAAACACACACGGAGCAGACAGAGACCGCAGAGCCAAAAACACCCACAGACACACTCATCACTCCACAGAATGAAGGAACGAACCGAAAAAGCGAGTGCAATGTGCCACTTCTAGACACAATTGAACAACTGAGTCACTGCGAACACGCCGACAATCCGTTGGTCCCAGACAGCCCCCTCCCTACACGCCACAACTGAACAAAGCCCAGAGTCACTGTGAACGAACAAACAAACAAAACCACTCACCCATCACACTGTTGGGTTTTTTTTAAAGTCCGGTGCGTTTTTTTTATTTATTCTTTTTTTTTTTAATAAAGGTTGAAAATAGACCATCTATGACAGTGCACTTTATAATCCAGAGCGCCTAATAGTGCGGAGAATACGGTAATACTAATTGTTCAGAAAGACACAATCACTCATTCAACAATAAAATATCCACATTAATGTTCGCTTGTTATTTTGTGATTTACGATTAATGTCTGTTGACTTGGGTCGCGAAGGTTTGTAACTTTTAAAATAAGGGTCCCCAGAAAAAAAGTTTGGGAAACACTGATCTAACTCATATACATTTACTTTTGGTGTTAGTCCTGGTGTTATTTTTTTTTGAAATACTCCAGTTCCTCTCAAATTTTAAGAAGTCTCTGGGTTTGAATCTCACCTGAAAACAGTCGAGAAGCAAGTGATCATGAACCTTATACATAACAGCAACTGTGTTTAGGTCAACTACGGTTCTGTAACTTTAAGGTATTTAACTGAATAAACATTGGGTTTGTTGGCACAGTTAACAATTCTCATGGCTTTTTTCTGCAATATCAAATACAATATCTGAGTACATTTAAGGTTTTTTTTAGATTACATCGTTCTTAGATCAACAGGTCTTCGCGTTTCACCGATTTCACTTGCAAATCTTCGCAAACATCCAATCTAAGCTCAGGCCAACATGTCATAACCGCCGCTCTCGTCCCCGGGGCGTTTGTTTGAGTTACCGCCAACACCCAGACCCTCGGCGCTCTCCTCCATCACGTCACGTCGGTTATCGTCCCCCTCATCCCTCCTCCTCCTCCTTTTCTCCTCTTCTTCTTCCTCCTCGTCCTCCGTCCCCTGCCCTGTCCGCACGGCTGTTTGTTTAGCTCCTGATAGATGGCGCTTGTTGCCCAGTTGGCAGCATTACGGTAACAGGCCTAAACGTGAGCCTGCTTCTAAGTGGTCCCTAAGTTGTCCTGTGGGATGATGGGATGCCATAGGAGCGCCTCTAATGGAATTATGGTCCCGCGAACTGGAGAGGAGCTTTTCCAACACAACCAATCTACACTTGCTGCACTTACAGTATTACCCCGCGCACCTTCGCTCGGACCCCGCGATCAATGCGTCTCATTTATAATTCACGGGGCTTCTGAGGGCTACATAACTGTCATAAATTGTAATTTTGTTTGATCATTACAATCCTTTTCATTGGGATAAACAGACAACATTATTCAACAAGGAGGGGAGGCGATAAATATTCATGCGGCGTGCGGATTGGGTATGCAGAGGAGCAAACAAGCGCCGAGAAGAAACGTACACATCCCGCGCCCGTCGATGCCATTTCCCCCGAATGATGAAATAATTTACAGAATTGATTAAAACGAAGCCTAATCTTTACCAGGCATGTACAAGAGGGCTGGGCGTGAATGCAAAACCAGAGCTTTCGTCAAACGTACGGGCAGATCTCGCGGCCGATGCTTGAGAGAGAAGAGAGAGAGAGAGAAAGAGGCTCGTGTTCGGCTTCTTCGCGTGAATACGGGAGGGAGATGCAGGGGTCTCGTGCTGCGCGGCGGATTGAAGTACAAATAAAACCGATTTGTCAGTGTAAAACGATGTGTTTCATAAGGTTTTGGAAAAGGAGAGATGATAATTAAACCAAGTGCAAGAAAGATTATGATGGTTTTATTTCGCCACAAGTGAGCGGTTTGGATTTTAATGAAATTTCAACTTGGCTTTTGTGTCGGAAGTAAATGTTATTAAGTTTCTAGTAGAGACTTTGCACGTCAGCTTTCTCCCTTAAATCTCCAACATGGGCCATGCTTTAGTAATTAGTAAAGACTCTAAATAAATGTTGATTGGAAACACAAAAGACTGCACATAATTTACTCATCCATTATCCAAGTTAGAGGGTGATAGTTGTCTTAAAAGAATCTATACTGACATAATGTTTCCTTTTTATACTTTTATTTTTACTTTCAGTCCTTTTTTTTTTTTTTTTTGCATCGTATAGAAATTTGCTAGTTTCTTCAAATTATATACAGTATTCTGGAGGAAAATATTAAAACTGGTCCTGCATATTGACCCACAAATACAGGAATGCGTCTTCTCTTATTTGGTATCGGCATCAGTGAGGAATCAGCACATCAGCAGTTACATATCTGCCTGAGGGAGCATAAGTACATATCATATAATAACAAAAAATATAATAAAGCAACATTAAAGTGCATTTACATAATTTAAAAAAATAAAATAAAGTCCATGGAGTCCATGGGAATTTCACACATAGGATTTCAGAGATTTTATGCATAATTTAAGTTCATGTAAAATTAGGGGGACACTTTGTCACAAGGTGCAATCGTCTTTAGCCTGATACTAACACATTTCTTCAGTGTAAAGCTAAAGGGTTACATTCCTTCAAGCCGCTATTTAGACATTGATGTCTAAGGCTGCGTTCAGACTGCAGCCTGAAGTGACCCAAATCCGATTTTTTGGCCCCTATGTGACCTGTATCTGATCTTTTAATGACAGTCTGAAAAACACAGATCCGATTTTTTCAAATGCGACCCAGGACACTTGGATATGTGCTCCTGAAACCGATACATATCTGATCTTTTGACATGTGACTTCAGCCTGAACGATCATTCATCCACCTACACGTTATCAACAAGCCACAAACGTCACTATTCTGTGCTGAAGTAAGCGGAAATTGTTAATGAACTCTGTGTCACTGAAGTGAAGCACATCAGCACTCACCACTCTTTGCTACGTCTCCACATCCACATGTTCCTTTCAATGGACGTCACTGCCGCTGTCCCACAAAACACCACGACCAAAAACCTCGTCCTTCTCCTTCTCAAACTCCTCCTTAAAACAAGTAAGTTGTTCATGTTCTGGCTCCGGTACGAGAGGAACTTTAAAATCTCCAGGTGCTCGATGCTGCGTCCATGTTTGGACAACTTCTGTAAACACAGAGCACGCTCACTGCGGTTGACGTCATCGTGTCCTCCAGTGCACATGCGGGACACTTTCGGGCCGTTTAATGTTCACACTGGAGTCACATACAAGTCACATTTAACTGGAAATGTGAACGACCTCGCAAAAACATCGGATTTCACAAAAAAATCGGAATTGAGCATCAAGCTCTGCTGTCTGAACGTAGACTATTTGTCGGAGTAGAAGCATAAACATTATCTTTGAAGTGTCCCACTACTTTGACTTTTTTTTCATGGTCGGACAAGCGGTATTTTACTATTTTTCAAACATTACATTTTTTTCTAACTTGAATAATATTAATGTGATAGCCTGTTATACTTTGCACTCTGTCATAAGTGGGACAGACAGTGGGAAAATGTCCTGACTGATCGTCGTCATTCGTTTAAAAAAAAAAGAGAATAGGCCAACCTTCAGGAAAATATCAGATCTAAAATGGAGGCTGCATGGGCCTTTGTGCTTCATTCATTTCATCATGTAGGTGATGTGCAGAGAACACCGTATAGCCTAAATAAATAACCAATCAAGATCAATGCAGCACTGAATGGCGATATTAAAAAATGTCAGAAAACCGGCACGTCTAAAGACCACGTTTATATGGGAGGGTCTGAACAGAAAAAGCAAAAGTGGCGTTGCGCCTTTGCTTTTGATTTTGCATTTAGACAAGCTTTTCAGGAGGAAATCTGCATGCATACGGTGATGCAAAAGTGTGTGGAATTTTTATTATGTATGCATTAGGGATGGGCATGATTAATCGATAATTGATCATTAAGAATTTCATCGATTACGTTAAATTTTAATTCGACAAACCAAATGTAGGTTGCTGTGTGTAGTGTGACCAAACAGGTGTGTACATGTGTCTCTGCATCAGAAGGAGCGAGACACAAACAGTGGGTCAGTCTGTAACGTACCAAAGCACAAATGTGGATTTAACGATGATTTGTACAAGAAATTCCACACTTTCCGTTTCGTTGGGGACAAGTGTGAGTCCATGTGCACAGTGTATAAAGCAGCACATATGTTTCTGTGTCCAGTGGGAAAAAGTTTTGCCAGGTGAGAGTCGCTCGATGTCGATGACGAGTCCCCACCTCCCTCCCCCCGTACGGTGTCCTGGTTTTGACAAACGCAAATCTGGTCACACTAACCTGTATTCACCTGAGTCATGTCTTTTAATCCAACAGAAAGTTGAACCGCATCAGCGACACAAGAGCTGTAGTTTTATCTTCACTTAGTTTATGCAAATTAGCAAAGTGGTTTTAAGTTTTTTTTGTGAGAGTTGCGCAAAACTGAATTAAACACATTATAATGTCAAACGGATTGATGTGGCTCTAGAGTCGTTACGGTTTATATGTCATAAAGTTGAATTTATTTATGCAGATTAGTAGTGCAGATAGTAATAATAATGATGATCATTTTAATATAAAAACGTTAATGATTAATCGATAATCGATCATTAATTCTTCCAACGCTCGATTAAGAAAATTTCATCGAATGCCCATCCCTAGTATGCATGCCACGCAGCTAGGTGGTGACACTAGGTTGTGATGTATGTGACGTAAACACGTACTTAACGTGAGCAGATCTGACCAGAGTTTTGCGTCTTGGGCAGTGTAGACAGAAAACATATTCAACTTTTCCACTCTGGAGGGTAGTTTCAGATTTTCGCATTTTTAAGCCCCAAAAATGCTGTCACCGTCTCTTCCGATAAAATATTTTTGTCGTTTTTACCCACAACCATTCTCATGTAAACAGACCCTAAATAGAGACATGTCGTAATGAAGGGATGTCGGAATAGTCGGCGAACTGCAGCCCAATTGTTTCTCTGTTACGCCGCAGCATCAGAGTGAGAGAAGAAACTGAGTGGTTGAAGTTGTCGAATCAACAGGCGGCTTTAATACACACTTAATCGAATACAAGATCTCACTTTAATACAACAAAAATCCACGTTTAAAAGTAAGTTATTAGAGCTGGCCCTGTCCGTTTGAAATATTATCAGCCTATAGAATCCGCACCGCGGCTCTACCCAACCCACCGTCTTCCTCGCGGCCGTTAAACCAGCCCAGCTCATCCACATCTGTCAAGAAGCTCCATTCGATTTGCACTGACATGGTTCCACTGACATGCATTGTATCCATCCATGTTTGTCATTAGCATACAATGTTCCCCCAGACCATGATGTAATCCTGGATGTCAGCGGTGGAAAGCACCACCCAGGCCGGTCTAAGTCCCCGGGCTCCCTCCCCTCTCGCCCCTTCCCCTGATCTCCGCTTTGTTTGGCCCGGCGTCGGCGCGGTCGACGGTGCGTTACGGCTCGGGTTATAAGCTCCGGTCGGTACCACGCGGGAGCCATTTTGAGGACTTTTATAGACACCAGGCCCGCGCTTTACTGGGCTGAGGAGGGCTGTGGAGAAGGCGTGCATCTGTGGACTTCATACATAAACCGCTGGAGTGATGGAAGACGCTGCGGTCCATATTAAGGCGCGGTGCGGGTTACATTCAAGTGACATCGCGGCATTATTGAATCACTAGAGTTTTAACTCTGTGCTGGAGGACAGGACGGCGGTTTAACTCTGTGTGTTGATGAATCTAACTACAGGCACTACTACTACTACTACTACTACTACTACCACTGTTGGGCAAGTTACTTTAAAACTGTAATGTGTTATTTATGACTTGTTACTATCATTTCAAAGTCATTAGTTACATTACAATATTATTGTGTTTAAAATGTAAGACATTACACGACTATTGCAGCACTTTTAGTTACTCTCACCAATATAACTGTGCGAGGATGCTGAACTTTTGGACCATATATGGACTGAACCAGGACTGAAGTAGAGCTGAAGCAGGACTAAACCAGAGCTGTACCAGGACTGAATCAGGTCTAAACCAGGACTTAACCAGGAGGACTAAACCAGAACTGAACCAAGGATTGAACCAAGAGGTCTTGAACCAAGACTGAACCAGGACTAAACCAGGTCTAAACCAGGACTGAACCAAGGACTGAATCAAGAGGACCGAACCAAGGATTGAACAAAGAGGTCTTAAACAAGGACTTAACCAGGTCTAAACCAGAACTAAACCGGGACCAAACCAGAGCTGAACCAGAACTGAACCAGGATTAAACTAGGACTAAACCGGGATTAAACCAGGACTAATTTTGGACTAGGACTTGGAATCTAGGACCGGCCCCTGAGAGAACCCGTCCCAACATTCAGAACCGTAACGATGCCGTTTCACCGCTGCTGATATCGAGGTGATTTTAGCAAATTTGTATGAAGAAAAATTTTTAAAAACCCACTTCAATCCAGGTTAAAATGCATTGAAACATACATTACTGACATTTGTACTGAGTCAAATATGACCGTTTTTCCCCGTAATGCCAAACATTACTGCGTTACAACAAAAAGCAACACATTACAGTAATTTGTTACTTTTATAACACGTTACTCCCAACACTGACCCTCACTTCCCTCATGTATTCAGAGCGTCGATTGATTCACAGCTATGAGTTTCTAAGCACTTTTCACAGCTTTCAGAGACCACAGCTGTGTTTTGCCATAACAATTAGCATGCAAACTTGCACTTCCTGATTATCAGACAATGGAAAGCTTTCTCGGTGCAGGCAGGACGTATTTTGACCTGCTTATACAGTTCGATTGTAGTGGGGTGGGACTAAATCTGCTCCAATACGTGGGGGGAAATGTAAAGTAAAGCTGACATCAACCAGCATGCTAATGTGCACTTCCTGATCCTCGAACAATAAAATGTGCTGGCGAGGAGAAAATTCAGTTTGTCGACTGGACAAAAGTTAGTTTGGTTGAAGAGGTTTCGCAGCTCATCCAAGATACGAAACGTCTTCAATCCAGAAGTGAAGAAGCAGCTTGGATGAGCTGCGAAACATCTTCAACAAACTGAATTTTCTCCTCGTCGTGGACGACTGAGGGATTCTTCACTCAATAAAATATGTTGTAGACAGTGTTGGGGAGTAACAGATTACATGTACTGGAGTTACGTAATCAGAGTACAAATTGATGAGTAACTGTATTCAGTTACAGTTACTGTTTCAGTGAGTGGTAATTGGATTACAGTTACTTTGTTGAAATAAATGGATTACTCTGCGGCATGTTCCTGTTTTTACATTTTGGGCTATATCCCCCTTTTTCTTTTTCTTTTTCTCGTAATTCCACTCATTGCCGGACACTAAACCTGGTCTAAAACCAGGTCTAAAACCAGGTCTAAACCAGGTCTAAACCAGGTCTAAAACCAGGTCTAAACCAGGTCTAAAACCAGGTCTAAACCAGGTCTAAACCAGGTCTAAAACAAGGTCTAAAACCAGGTCTAAACCAGGTCTAAAACAAGGTCTAAACCAGGTCTAAACCAGGTCTAAACCAGGTCTAAACCAGGTCTAAAACCAGGTCTAAACCAGGTCTAAACCAGGTCTAAAACCAGGTCTAAAACCAGGTCTAAACCAGGTCTAAAACCAGGTCTAAACCAGGTCTAAACCAGGTCTAAACCAGGTCTAAAACCAGGTCTAAACCAGGTCTTAAACCTGGTCTCAACCAGGTCTAAACCAGGTCTAACCCAGGACTAAACCAGGTCTAACCCAGGACTCTAAACCCAGGACTAAACCAGGTCTAACCCAGGACTAAACCAGGTCTAACCAGACTAAACCAGGTCTAACCCAGGACTAAACCAGGTCTAACCCAGGACTAAACCAGGTCTAACCCAGGACTAAACCAGGTCTAACCCAGGACTAAACCATGCCGCGCGGACCATGTCTCCTCGTCTTCTATCAATAATATCTTTAATACGGTTCAGGAAAGTCTGGGCATTTTTTTTTTCTTTTAGCAGATAAAATTTCTTATGTGAAGATTTCCTCGTCTTTGCTTCTCTACAGAAAATCAAATAATCCAAAGTATTCAGATTACGTTACTCATTTTAAGTAATTTAATGGATTTCCGTTACAAACTACATTTTGGGGTCTGTAATCTGTAGGGGATTACATCTGAAAAGTCACCTTCCCAACTCTGTTTGTAGATACAGACAGAACACAGCAGACTTATTTTAACCTGGGGTAAGACCAAATCTGCTCAAATACAGTGGGAAAAATAAATAAATAAATAAATAAAAAAAGGCGTATGGGGTTTTAATGTGGGAATGTGGGAATGTCATCCCGTCGCAGCTGTTTCTTCGGGGCTGGGAGGTGCTGGCCTGTGACAGACTCCAGCCTCCGCTCATGCTTAACCCACTCGAGTGTTTGTATGTGGGGGCCTCTCCTCCTCCTCCCCGTCTCCGAGTCGTGTCTTCAATTGTGCGATCAGTCAGAGCGGCCCTTCACTCTCGCCCCTCTTAATAAGGATGCTCCCGGACCGACCGGCCCCCCCCGCAGACCGAGAAACTCAACGAGCGAGGACGAGAGCGACGTCGGCTCTATCTGCAGAGGGACGGAGGGATAAAGGAGAGGGGGATGGAAGGAGGAGAGAGAGAAAGAGGAGGTAGAACTTGACAGAGACAGAGGGGGATGACAGAGGGAGGAAGGAGAGAGGGAGATAAAGGAGGGATAATGAGAGACAGGGAGGGGAAAGAGAGAAAATGAGGAGGTACATTGGAAAGGGAGGAAAGAGGAAGGAAAGAGGGAGATAAAGGAGGGATACAGGGAGAGAGAGAGAGGGAGGGAGGAGAGAGAGAAAGAGGAGGTACAATGGAAAGGGAGAGGAAGGAGAGATACAAGGAAAGAGGGAAGGAGGAGAAAGAGAGAAAGAGAAGGAACATTGGGAACGGAGGAGAGAGATGGAGATAAAGGAGGGATACTGAGAGAGAGGGAGGAGGAGAGAGAGAGAAAGAGGAGGTACAATGGGACTGAGGGAGAAAGAGAGGAAGGAGAGAGGGAGAGGAAGGAGGGATAATGTGAGAGAGGGAGTGAAGGAGGGAGGAGAGAGAAAGAGGAATTACAATGAGACTGAGGGAGGAAAGAAAGGAAGAGAGGGAGATAAAGGAGAGATACAAGGAGAGAGGGAAGGAGGGGAAAGAGAGAGAAAGAGGAGGTACATTGGAAAGGGAGGAAGGAGAGGAAGGAGAGAGGGAGACGAAGGAGGGACAGTGGGAGAGAGGGAGGGAGGAGAGAGAAAGAGGAGGAACATTGGAAAGGGAGGAAAGAGAGAGGGAGATAAAGGAGGGATAGTGGGAGAGAGGGAGGGAGGAACGAGAGAAAGAGGAGGTACAATGGGACTGAGGAAGGAAGGAGAGAGGGAGGGAGGAGATCCAATGTGACAGAGGGGAAGGAGAGCGAGGGAGCGTTAAGAGGAGAGATGCTTGGGGAGGGAGGAGAGGAAGCATAGAGGAATAAAGGAGGGATAAAAGGAGAGAGGTACATGGGACGGAGGGGAAGTAGGAGAGAGAGAGAGAAAGAGAGAGTGAGGAGGTACAATGAATCAGAGGGATGAGAGACAATGAAGAGAGAAAGAGGGTGAGGGAAGATAGAGGAGAGACGGGTGAGGAAGAAATGGAAAGAAAAAGGGGGATAAAGGAGGCACAATGGGAGAGAAGGAAGGAGAGAACCGAGGTGCAATGATATAGAGGGAGGGAAAACTGACAGAGCGAGAGAGAGAGAGAGAGAGAGAGAGAGCAGGAGGAGGCACAGTCGGACAGATAGAGGGACACTCGCACTCCTCCGTCCCGTCCTTCCGTCCTTCCTTTCCTCACAGGTCCAGGAGCCTTGTGAATTTTCTGCAGTTCTAATCTGACTCTCATTAAAGAAACACGGGATCAGGGACTTGTGCTCCTGCTGAAGCTGAAGCTGAAGCTGCACCAGGCCCATCGTGTCAGACTCATGGAATATGTGCACCGATGTACTGTATGGGGAGGCTGTGCGTGTATGTGCGTGTGTGTTTCTTTCTGAATTGCTAAAATGTGGGAATACAGTGGGCATGTCACGCAAATAAGTTCAAGTTGCGTTAGAGCAAAAGCGTGTCCGATCTGGGTTACAATATGTGCACCATAGTCTGGATCGGTCAGAGTGTTTCAGTCCGAGTCAGGTCCGCGTTCAACAGAGCAGCGAGCGGATCCGACCCGAACCCGTCATGCATTAAGATGTTTGTGTCCCAACCCAACACAATGAAATTAAACACTATTTTCACAGGCCGACTAACCCGGGATACAGACAAAATAATGACAAGACTTTATTCCTCAGTTCAGTCTGAACCAGGACTGAACCAGACTTAAACCAGGTCTAAACCAGGTCTCAACCAAATCTAAACCAGGTCTGAACCAGGTCTAAACCAGGTCTAAACCAGATCTAAGCCAAGACTGAATTAGGTCTAAACCAGAACTGAACCAGACCTAAACCAGTTCTCAATCAGGTCTAAACCAAATCTGTACCAGGTCTAAACCAGGTCTAAACCAGATCTCAACCAAATCTGAAACAGGTCTAAACCAGGTCTAACCTAGGTCTCAACCAAGTCTGAACCAGGCCTAAACCAGGACTGAACTGGGTCTAAGCCAGGACTGAATTGGGTCTAAACCAGAACTAAACCAAGTCTGAACCAGGTTTAAACCACGACTAAACCACGACTAAACCAGGTCTAAACCAGGTCTAAACCAGGTCTAAACCAGGACTAAACCAGGTCTGAACCAGAACTATGTCAAATTGTCAAAATCAAACATTTTAGGAAAAACTTCTGGCACCTAAAGGGTTAATGTCCCCAAGTTTCTAATTATGAAAACTGTTTGTGTCACACACCCTGAAGAAGAAAAATCCCAATGTTTTTGTTGCTGTGAGTTTTCTGTGGTTGAATATTTTTGGAGCTGTTAGATCTGTGGATATTTTTGGTATTTTCTTCTGTTACTCTGCAAAACTGGAAATACTATAAAATATCAATGCTCGTACTTCAGTGTAAACAGTGAGGCAGACTCGCTCTACATTGTCCTGTCAATGTGCATCTCATATCTCCAACATTATGTCATAACTCTGTCTTATCGTCCTAAAGGAACAGTTTTAACCTAAAAAGTGCACTGAGCGCCTGGCACTTTAAGGCGTGCTCGGTTTGAGCACCTGTCATGCCCCACGCTGAGATCCGAGTGCTTTTTTGTGTCAAAGTTGAGTCAGACAGACGGGCTTTTTGCATATTTCATCTCTGGGAGCGATTACCCTCCCACTCCGCTCCTCCGTGCAGCCTCGCGCTCGCCTTTTAGGGTCAAACAGAGGGGCCGTGTTTAACCGTCACGTTCGTATTAGAGGACGCAGGGGGCAGTGTGAAGTTTATCTGTGGCTGTCCGCGAGTTTAAGAATGATGGAAAATTAGGACTGATGCCTTAGTGTTTGACAATATAAGGTAAAATATTAGATCTTTTGAAGGGTGAAAAGTCCTTAAAATGTCACCTCTAACAAAACTGAAATCCAGAGTCGACCACAAACCATTTACAAAGTTTGGACGTTGTGATAGAGTCTGTTTTGTCCAGTACAGTACTTCTACATTCTTCAGTTTGATTATTTATCTGTTACAAGTTTTTTTGTTTTTGTTTTGTCCTTACTGTGTGATTTAGTCTTACTATTATAATTTGATCGGTCAGTGGCGGTGGAGTTTGTCTAATACTGTACTAGTTTGTCAAAGCCTGATCCTGTCAGATTTCAGAAGCTGAGCAAAGCTGTTCCTGGTCAGGACTTGGATGGGAGACCTCTGGGAAATCAGGTGCCACAGGGGGGCGGCACTTGCAAAAACTGTCACTGTGTCCTTAGGCAAGGCATGTGTGTAGAATCTCAGTCGTCCAGGTAGAATCCATGGCAGATATGAGGAAGTATCCACTGTCCTGGTCTCATATTCTGACCAGAACTTGAGCTTGAATGAGCTGCAAAACATTTTTGACCTAAATAAATTGTCCAGTTGACAAATTGAATTTTACACTTGACCCACGTTGCCCAGTATGAAGGTGGTGTGTGCATTAGTGATGGTGGCGGTCGGAGGAGGGCGATGGTGCAGATTGGCAGCCTCGCTTCTGCCAGTCTGCTCCAAGGCAGCTGTGACTAAAATAGTAACTTACCACCAAGTGTGGAGTGAATGAAAAGTGCTGTATGAAAATGATGCATGAAGGGCACAAAGGTAGAATCAGAGTCCCCACTCTTTTTCACTGACAACATTTCAGAAATTTGCCATGACTTTTTCATGAGCTGAAGTGAATGTTCCATGACTTTACAGGACCTACATGTGTTGAACTGATCAGACTTTTAGGGCTAAATATGAAATGTGAAAAGTCTTTCCACTCATCTTATGGTTTAGGATTATAGTTTTTGAACATTCAAAATCCTGTCAGTGCATTTATTGTCGTCTTTTATAAACAAAAGGCGCAGATGTTCAGAAATAATCAGAACAGCCTCATGAACTTAACAGAACGCTGTAGTTGCATGAATGAGATACTAAAAACTTTTCCAGGATTTCCATGACTGTGGGAATCCTGTAGAATATGAGCTTGGGTGAAATCTGACCATGCTGCCTGCTGGGAAAAAACAAAACAAAACAAAAACAGACAGGATACCTCAAGAAGTGATCTTTTTGGTAGTAAATGTTTGTAGTTTGAGGGGTGGGACTAAATAAGTTTTCTTCTTCCCAAATTCTTTGTTATTATTTCTGCTATGATTTCATTAATGTTATATGCTCCACTGTAAAATAAATAAATAAATAAAATAAAAATAAATAATAATAATAATAATATAATAATAATAATAAATTAATTAAAAAAATACATAAAATAAAAAATATATATAAAATAAAATAATAAAATAAAATTAAAGTAAACTTTTGTAATTGAAAAAATCTGAGCTGCAGTGGAGACAGATCATTTTAAAGCCATACTGTAACATTCCTAACATTCAGGCAAAGCACTACCATCTCCTTGGAGACGAGCCAGTCTTCATGAAAAGTTCCACGGTGCAGCTTTAACTCGCTCGGGCTTATCGAGAGTTGAAAAGCTGCGAGTTAACCGAACTTAAACTTTCAATCCGAGGCTCTGTCAGTATCCACCTCATCCAAACGGCACGTGAAGAACATTTGTTTAAGATCAGTCGCTCGATTCTCCAGTTTAATTCGCACCTTTGAGCAAGACACTGAAAACAATCCCGTAAACCGCTTTGAATTTCAGGAAAAACGGCACCTCATTTTTCAAACTTGATGTATGGTTTAGCGCGTTCCGGCCCGAGCTCTGCGTCCGCTCGGGCTCTGTAATGCGTCCGCACATTATATCCCATTGATTTGCTTTGTACCACTTTTTGAAGCACTTAATTGTTGAAAATTAGCCGCCGTGTTGCTACGCGTTACCATGGGACTGCGGCGGCAAACGATCTCATTTGCTAACGCCGCTGCCGCTAACGCCCCGACTCATAAAGCTAAATGTTGATTAATGCGCTGCGCTTTTGTTAATAAATAAAATATGCATGGTGCGCGGACGGAGTTTAGAAATGTCAGAATCGTACGTATCTCGGCGGAAAAGCCCAATGGTGGTAACATTTTCTTCTGGGCTCCCTTGGCCCTCGGGTCCTCCCCGCTCCTCTGCATCAGGCCGTAAAACACTCCCGCTGTAATTCATGCTCTGCCGCAACTCTACACACTCTCTCTCTTCACCTCTCTACCTCTCTACCTCCCTCCTTCTCTTTCTCACTCTTTTTTTCCCCTTTCTCTTTCTCTTTTTTCCTCTCTCTCTTATTCTAACTGTCTTTCTCCCTCCTCTTCTCTCTTTCTTTCTCCCTCTCTCTATCTCTTTCCCTCCGTCTTTCTCTTCTTTTCTCTCTTTCCATCTCCTTTTCTCCATCCCTCTCTCTTTCTTCCTCTCTATCTCTTTTTCTCTCTCCCTCCTCTTTCTTGCTCTCTCTTTCCGTCCTCTCTCTTTTTCTACCCATGTGTCTCCCTCTTTCTCTTCTCTCTTTCTTTCTCCCTCTCTCTATCTATCTCTTTCCCTTTCTCGCTTTCTCCCTCTCTGTCTTTCTCCCTCTTTCTCCATCTCCCTCTCTTTCTCCCTCTTTCTCCATCCCCCTCTCTTTCTCCCCATCTCTCTCTCCCTCCCTGTCTCTCCCTCTTTTTCTCCTCTCTTTCTCCCTCTCTGTCTCCATCCCTCTATCTTTTTCCCTTTCTCTTTTACGCTCAGTCTCACTTTCTCTCTTTCTCCCTCTCCCTCTCTCGTTCTCCGTCATCTCTCTTTCTTCCTCTCTCTTTATCTCTCTCGCTTTCTCTCTCTTTCTCCCTCACTGTTTCTCCTCTCTCTTTCTCCCTCTATTTCTCCATCCATCTCTCTTTCTCCCTCTTTTTCCCTTTCTCTTTTTCACTCCATCTCACTTTCTCACTCTCTTTCTCCCTCTCTCTTTCTCCCCCTTTCTGTTTCTCCTCTCTCTTTCTCTTTCCCCCCCCTCTCTCCTTCTCTGTTTCTCTTCTCTTTCTCCCTCCCTCTCTCTCCGTCTCCTCTCGGTTTCTTACCGTCCCTCTCTCTCTCTGTTTCTCTCCATCTCTCTTTCTCTATCCAGCTCTCTTTCTTTCTTTCTTTGTCACTCTCTTTCTTCCTCTCTTACTCTTTCCATCTCTCTTTCTCTGTCTTTCCCCCTCTCACTCTCTGTCTGTCCTCTCTTTTTCTCTTTTCCCTCTCTTACTCTTTCCCCCTCGCTTTCTCTCTTTTCCCCCCTCTCGCTCCCTCTCTGTTTCTCCTCTCTTTTACTCTTTCCCTTTCTCGTCCCCCCTCTCGTTCTCCTGCCCCCCCACACATACACCCCTCCTCTCTTCCTCTCCATCTTTCCTTCTCTCTCCCCCCTCTCTCTCTCTCGCTCTCTCCTCTCTCTTCATCTCTCTCTCTCTCTGTGTGTGTGTCTCTCTCTCTCCTCTCTTCTCTCTTCTCTCTCTCTCTGTCTTTCTTCCTCTGTCTCTCTTCATCTCTCTCTCTCTTCATTTCATTCTCTCTCTCTCTCTCTGTGTGTGTGTGTGTGTCTCTCTCTCTCTCTCTTCATCTCTTCTCTCTTCTCTTCATCTCTCTCTCATCTCTCTCTCTTCTCTCTTCTCTCTCTCTCTTCTCTCTCTCTCTGTCTGTTGTAATACAGTGCTCATGGACTTGTTCTGTAATGCTGTGTTTTGAATTCAGCACATGGCAACCCATTTCAGCAGTGGATCCACAACATGAAGAGGGGGAGGGAGTGGAGAGGGATCAGGGTGGAGGGGCTGAGGTGCAGCCGGCGCGGTCAGGGCGCAGCCGGACCGTTCGCCTGAGGGCAGTCCCGTACGGGTGATTTGGGGCGTCGGCGGGGGGTCCCGTGGGTGGGGGCCGGGCGTCGGTATATCACGGGTGACGTGTAATGGGGCCCGACAAGATGGAGGGAGGAGTGAAAGTCCTGACGTGACTTGATGAACGGGCGCAGACCGTGGACTTTAAATCAGGCGGAGAGTCGCACGCAGACAAGCTTCTTATGAGACCCACTTTATTTATTTATTTTAGGTAAAGCTGCACTGTGTAACTTTTCTCATGAAGAAAACACAACCTGCTTTTCTCCAGGTTCTAGCAGAGGTTATGGTTTTGCCAGAAATGTTCCAAAGTATGGCATTTAACTTACATCCTGCATTTATTACTACCGGTGTTTTTATCGCTTAACAAAACCTTGGACCTCTCCACACCTCTCCACAGATCTGACCTGTACATTGGCCTGATGCATTTATCTTAGACTTAGCCAAACTTTTATTGATCCACAAAGAAAATGATTTGGACACAGCAGCTCACACATAACAATATAATATAATAACAAAGAGTACAAAAATAACAAGAAATGGTAATAATACATTCTAGTAGCAAAAAAAGATAAATATGACTTTCAGCCATAGAATTAGGACTATTGGAAAAATTCTACTGTTTTAGAATATTATAACTCTCATAATGCCACCAAAAATTCAAATTCCACCATGATTGTAGTTCATATATTTTCTTAAATTATTTCCTATAAACATTTTACTGTGTGATCCAATAACATTTATTTATTTCAATAAGTTCATGAGTTAAATCTTCCCTCCCTGAGTGTGTTCATGTGAGTTTGGACATTTGAAATCCAGTAGATCAGATTAGAAAACCGTAGTCTGTAGATCACAGGTGTCAAACTCAAATTCACAGAGGGTCTAAGTTAAAATCTGTGACTAAGTCTTGGGCCAAACTAAATATTTATTGAAAAATTTCAGCAACATCTGCATGTTTTCTCTTCTTTCGAGATATGAAATTTTAAACCTTTTCTTATTAAAATAAATGTTTAAAAATAGTTTTGCTTAAACATTGAATCCAGAACAAGCAGAATATAAAATAATGACAACACTGTAAATAAATAATGTCTCTATAGTCTGTCCGTAGCTGTAATTATATCGCGAGCCAAATTTGGTCCCCGGGCCTGAGTTTGACATGTCTGCTGTAGACGCTCCACCTCACTTCCTCATTCATTCTTCCTTGCGCTTTCACGAGTCATAATAGCAAATCTATACTGACCATGTTTGGAGGTTCAGAGGGCGTTTCTAACAAAATACACATTCATTTTCTTTGTAAATGAAATGTAAATGAGCGTGAAGGTGTTCATAACTGAGTGTTGGTGAATTCGGCGCAACTGTGACTTAACAAGGAATTTTTCTGCATAAGAACGTTTTGTGAATCTAGCGCAGAGTTCTCTCAGTATTTTCTTAAAGGGCCCATCTCAAGCAGAATCAACTTTTCAGAGCTTTCTACCTTCTAAGAGTGATGTGTGAGCCTTGTATATGTGGCCAAAGTGCTTTTTAGATTGATTTGGCTTTTTTTTTAAAAAAACAAATTACAGCGTATTTCTACCACCCTCCCACGTGACAACAAACTAAAGCCACTGCCCCACCTCCGCCCCACATCTGCCGACAATTCCCACATGAACACCTAAACAAAAGCGACAGCATAAGTTCATTGTTCTTCACTGCAGTGAACACGATATAATAAGTTGATCTATTAGTGTTTATTAATACTTTACCAATCAGTAATGTTCAGCTGATGTCGATGTGGTGCTTGAGCTTCATGCACCTCCAAGTCCTCTTCAACACATGCAGCTGAACGCGCTGTATCTCCATGATGAATAAAAGTTTATTCCTGCCGCTATCAGGGTGCACCTCTGTCTCCCCCTCCCTCCCTGAGATGGGCGGAGGAAGGGCGGCTCACTCGTCGCCTACTAGTTCACGTTTGGAGGGCGGAGCCTGTGCTTTCTCAGGACGGGCGGGGGGAGGAGCAATAGGCGAGTTTCATAGTTCCTGGTCTGTGACTGTCTCCAAGAAATCAGTAAGATTTCAGAACTATTGTGTATTGGATGTTCCAAAACCCAAATTGTGCTTGTGTATGTGCAGAAGATACAATGTGAACAGAGTTATTTTGCATGAGATGGACACTTTAAAGTGGAAGTTATGAAGATTCATGAATGAGGCCAGTTGTTTTTAGTGTCTTCTCTCCGTTCTATTCTTTTTTTTTTAAATTAGTTTTATTATTATTAATCAATATCTTCTTCTGACCACTATACTAACTAAGATTCATTGACGGGTGAATATTTGAACCGGCAATCCTCCCGTTAAGCGCGTAACCGACTTCACCACCAGCACTATTCCCCTTTATATTCGATCCAGAGCTTTGATTTACATGTGAGACGTGTCCTGGTTCACTCTGATTGTTTTGGCTCGGCGGTCGCGGTCCTAACAACGCCTGACTGATGTCCACTTTCCCAGCACCTGGACCCCTCTCTGCCGGGACGTCCCACGTGAGTCATTTGGAACGTGCTTTTGGACCGGACCGGACCTGGACCGGGCCCGCTCGTCCCTCTGTCCTGGTTTAAAGTGAATTTCGGGCGGAACAGAATGTCGTCTCCGGCAGAAGTCCTGGCACGCGGCGGGTCCAAGCCGGCAGATGTGGCTATCCCGGTCTATTGCAGCTAAAGTGATGATTAAGGGATCAGGGCCTTTAAATAGACAATCCTGTTTACCCAGTTTAGGGCCCCGATCAATCCGCCACTCGCCAGATTAATTGAGACGCTTCCAATTGATTTTCTTTTTCTTTTTTTTTCCTCTCTCTTTACCTCCTTCTCTTCCTCGCCCGGGCTCCTCGTCAATGACTTCTCAAAGTCCGGGGCAGTAATTCATGAGTGGACCGTGGGGAGGGACGTGCACATATAAAGATGACGTCATGGGGCTTGATGTTACCGCGGCGACTGCAGGGCCGAGGTTCAAGGTGATGTCACAGTTTTGTGCAAGTGCATGACGTAATAACTGAGGCAGGTGAATCGTTTCGGTTGCGTTTGGGCCTGAAAGAGGGACTTCAGTACATAGAATTAGGAACGCTGCCAAAGAAGCGATCCATTCCCCAAATAATCGTATCTGTTAAATGGTCAAAAGTCCTCAAAATGGTGTCCAGAACAGAAAAGAGAAACTGAAATCCAGCAGATCTGAGAGAGGAACATCAGCACATTGTACGCATGAGTTTCAGACATATAAATAGAGGATTGCAAAAGAATAATTGGGAATATTGCAAAAGAAAGTAACAGATAAAAATGTTATTAACAGGTGAAAAGTCCTCAAAATGGCGTCCATAACACAAAAGAGAAACCGAAATCCAGCAGATATGGGAGAGGACCATCAGCACATTACAAACATGAGTTTCAGGCATAAAATTAGGACTATTGCCTAAAAAAATTATTAACTATTAACTATTATTAACAGGTCAAAAGTGCTCAAAATAGCATCCTAAACAGAAAAAAAGAGACTGAAATCTATCATATTTGAAAGACAAGCATAAGCACATGAGTTTCAGACTGACACAGAATTAGAACTACTGCAAAAGAAATTAACAGAGAAAACATATCTGTATGAAATTGTCAAAAGTCCTCAAAATGGCGTCCATAACAAAAAAAGAGAGACTGAAAAGAGCAGATCTGAGAGAGGAATGTCAGCGCATTGTATACATGAGTTTCAGACATTAGTTTTCAGACTACTTATAAATAAATACAAAATTATGGATTAAATTCAGAATTATATCTATTAACAGGTCAAAAGTCCTCAAAATGATGCCCAAAACAGGAAGAGAGACTGAATTAATAGACAAATAATGGGCCGTGTGATTAAAAAGAACTCAAAATAATGACAACCCACGTTCTTTTTTTTAGGGTCTGTTTTAGCACCTCATTGTCTTAAAGTTGCAGTTTTTATCATCTATACTAATGGTGCATTCATTTATCCATCCAACTTGGAGGTCCAAGGTTGTTGCCTAGCGATACGCACTGACACGCCCCTTTTTACTCAGACAGCGAAACTTGGAACTCGCAAGAACTTGGAAGGGACTGAGCAAGGATTCTGAGATAGAATCTAAGACGGCTGTGCCCGGTGTCACTTTTAACTCTGAACTATTTTCATTGTGCTTGGACACTTTGGTGGTTTAAATGACAATTTCAGTCACTCGTAGTACTGCAAAACCTGTGTACTGCGTCTGTATTACTGCAAAACCTTACTGCGTCTGTATTACTGCAAAACCTTACTGCGTCTGTATTACTGCATCTGCATTACTGCGTCCGTATTACTGCAGTACCTTACCACGTCCATATTACTGCAATACTTTACCGCGTCCGTATTACTGCAATACTTTACCGCGTCCGTATTACTGCAGTACCTTACTGCGTCTTTATTACTACCTATGGGTTTGGTAGTCGTGTCGCCCATGTTTTTAGCCCATTTCCTGCTAACGTGCCAAAATGATCGACTATCACGCGACACCAGCACTTCACTTCACTAATATACTGAATACTTAATGATACTTTTTACACTGAGTTATACTACTCATAGTGAATTCTTCCTTAAGGTTGTGTAGCTGAAGACTTATTTTGGAGCCTGGTACTCGGCTTTCCAGTTAACATCCATGTTTTTCTCCGAGTCGGACACAGGAAACACAATAAAACGGTTGAAGCGTGGATGTGACGTCATATCTGAGATCCAAGCAGTGAGAGCGAGTCACAATTTATAACAAAATATTATGTTGTGTGCATGAGAAATTCTATAGATCTCCGAGTATGGATGTATTTGTATGTATGTTCTCTCTGTGTTACTGTGGCAGAGTGGTTACCTTGTCTCCTCCTCTCAGTAAGGAGGTTGTGGGTTAGACTCCTGACTCCATGTGAACTTTACAGATTTAGACTGAATGAAAGATGGAGCGAACTGTTGTTATAAAATACCAGTGTACAATAATAAACCTTGTAGTATTTCCTCCTCCTTTCCTCAGTACTTTAAAACCAAGTATATTATTTTAAGTCGAGACAGTCCATTTAAAAAAGCTCTAAGTGGTATCACAATACAAGAATCCTACTCCGTAATCCATCTCGATGTATAATTTAGCTTTGCCCAGATGCCCTACGCTTCAGGTCGGCCGTCTCTCCTCAAACTGTCTGCGCGTTCTGACACGGCTCCATCCGAAACCACATTTGGCGTGCTCCCTGAATCATTCATATCTCGGAGGGCTTTCAGTGGTTCGTCTCCCAGTCTGTCCTGTGGTGACGGGGAGCGTATGGGCCCCAGCACAAAGCCATGTAATGTCACAGACACGAGACAACATTAAAACGAAGCCGCGGCGAAAATAAGAAGGCGAGTTTTTTGCATAATTACAGCTGCCCCGGGGCTGGTCAGGTACGAGAAGTGTCTTGCCCAAGGACACAATGGCGAGTGGGTTTATTTGTTTGACTTAGACTTGCATGTCACAATAATAATATAACAAAGAAAAAAAAAATAGAGAAATATAATTTGTTATTATCTGTTCCATAAGGGTGAGTTCTTGTACAGTTGTAGGGAGTATTATCTGTTACATAAGGGTGAGTTCTTGTACAGTTGTAGGGAGTATTATATGTTCCATAAGGGCGAGTTCTTGTACAGTTGTAGGGAGTATTATCTGTTACATAAGGGCGAGTTGTTGTACAGTTGTAGGGAGTATTATCTGTTACACAAGGGTGAGTTGTTTTACAGTTGCAGGGAGTATTATCTGTTACATAAGGGTAAGTTGTTGTACAGTTGTAGGGAGTATTATCTGTTACAAAAGGATGAGTTGTTGATGTACAGTTGTAGGGAGTATTATCTGTTCCATAAGGGTGAGTTCTTGTACAGTTGTAGGGAGTATTATCTGTTCCATAAGTTGTACAGTTGTAGGGAGTATTATCTGTTACATAAGGGTGAGTTGTTGTACAGTTGTAGGGAGTATTATCTGTTACATAAGGGTGAGTTGTTGTACAGTTGTAGGGAGTATTATCTGTTACATAAGGGCGAGTTGTTGTACAGTTGTAGGGAGTATTATCTGTTACACAAGGGTGAGTTGTTTTACAGTTGCAGGGAGTATTATCTGTTACAAAAGGATGAGTTGTTGATGTACAGTTGTAGGGAGTATTATCTGTTCCATAAGGGTGAGTTCTTGTACAGTTGTAGGGAGTATTATCTGTTCCATGGGTGAGTTGTTGTACAGTTGTAGGGATTATCTGTTACATAAGGGTGAGTTGTTGTACAGTTGTAGGGAGTATTATCTGTTACATAAGGGTGAGTTCTTGTACAGTTGTAGGGAGTATTATCTTTTGCATAAGGGTGACTTGTTGTACAGTTGTAGGGAGTATTATCTGTTACATAAGGGTGAGTTGTTGTACAGTTACTTGGAATTACTTGAAGTTGGAGTTACTTGAAGTTACTTGAAGTTACTTGGAGTGACTTGGAGTGACTTGGAGTGACTTGGAGTGACTTGGAGTGACTTGGAGTTACTTGGAAGTTGCTTGGAGTTATTTTAAATTACTTGGTGTTTCTTCAGTCAATCAATCAAACTTTATTTATAGAGCACTTTTCATACCAAAAAGCAAAACAAAAAAAATTACTTGGTGTTACTTGAAGTTATGTGGAATTACTTGAAGACACTTGGAAGTTGCTTGGAGTTATTTTAAATTACTTTGAGTTACTTGGAGTTACTTGAAATCACTTGACACTGTGATACCTACATCTGTGTACAGTTAGTATATATTTTCATGTCATATCTCAAATAAAAACAAAATATACTAATACAAGTATAAAAAAATATTATTTTTATATTTTTTGCTACTTGTTGACTAACGAAACCAAGACAGTGACTCATGTGATAAACCAGTTGGATTTCAAGCACAAGTTTTGCAGTTCAAAACCTCTTCAAATGCTCTTGGTGCTGTCATTAAGCCCCTGGGCAATACACTGGTCTGTATCCTGTAAGTGTCATGGAGTGATGAGTGGTGACTGAAGAAGCCATGGGCAAAGAAAGGCAGACTGCTGTAAAAGTGGAACATTTTAAGCAGTGAGGAAAAAATCTCTCACAGATCTGTAAGCGAAAAGTCCATTGGTTGATTGGTCAGTGGTTCCTTGGTCAGTTTTGGTTATTTCATACAACAAAGTATAGGCCCTTCAGTGGAAAGGAGAAGGAACTGTGTAATATGTATAAATATATCGTTTTCAAGTGAACAGCTAACTTTACAGCACAGTGGAGCCCTTCCTGTATTACCAGATGACATCACCAGGTGGAACGGTGTTTGTGTGTTAAACATGTGTGAAAGAAACAAAACACAACTCCAGGTCTGTTTGTGATGAAGAAACAACATTAGAACTCACATCAGAGTATTATGTGCCCTTTAAATATTTTTTTGAAAACCGACTTATGTAAGATTAATGCTTTGTTGTTCTGACCGAGTACACAGCAAAAACCGGAGGGTTAAAATTTCAGGGTAAAATATTTCAGAGTTGTTTTAAACACAAAAAGTGTTATTTTAACTATTTGAAAGTTAAATGGGGTGGGAGTTGGGGCTATTTGCCAGAGATGATGTGGTTGAAGTCAATTCATCTTCCCTTGTGTTAATTCAACTTCCCTTAGTGTTCATTTGGCACCTCCCACCCACCACTTCAAACTCCCACAAGAGAAGACTTTTGTCCATAATTTCATCTTAAATTAACTAAAATAAAGTGAAAATATGAAACACCTCTGTGTGTTGTTTATCTAAATCTAAATTCTAAATTTAGCTAAATCAGGATAACCAGGGGTGTAGTTGGCGTGGTACATGGGTTTACACCGTCCACCCAGTTCTCCCGAGGTGAAATACACATATAACAAAAATAACAAATGTGAAATTGGCAATGGTCAAAACAACCTGCATAGGCTTATGATCTATGCAGTACTGTTCTATAGTGACTTGAGATATGAGCACCAGGACTGAACCAGGACTGAGCCAGGAGGACTAAAACAGGTCTAAACCAGGACTGAACCAGGACTGAGTGTTGGAACGGGCCCGGAGGTGCACCCACCTAGACCATCAGGTGACCACAGACGACTGCAGACCTCTGCACTCCACAGGACAATCGTGATCGCTTAGTGGACACCCTACTCCACGGGCTTGGTGTTTTCTCTCTTTAGTCCAGGTTTAATCCTGATTTAGACCTGGTTTAGTCCTGATTTAGACCTGGTTTAGACCTGGTTTAGACCTGGTTTAGACCTGGTTTAGACCTGGTTTAGACCTGGTTTAGACCTGGTTTAGTCCTGGTTCAGTTCTGGTTTAGTCCTGGTTCAGTTCTGGTTTTAGTCCTGGTTTTAGTCCTGGTTAGTTCTGGTTTAGTCCTGGTTCAGTTCTGGTTTAGTCCTGTTCAGTTCTGGTTTAGTCTGTTAGTTCTGGTTTAGTCCTGGGTTCAGTTCTGGTTTAGTCCTGGTTCAGTTCTGGTTTAGTCCTGGTTCAGTTCTGTTTAGTCCTTTCAGTCCTGGTTCAGTTCTGGTTTATCTGTTTAGTCTGTTCAGTCTGGTTTAGTCCTGGTTCACTGGAGTCCTGGTTTAGTCCTTTCATCTGGTTTAGTCCTGGTTTCAGTGGTTCAGTTCTGGTTTAGTCCTGGTTCAGTTCTGGTTTAGTCCTGGTTCAGTTCTGGTTTTTCTGGTTTATCTGGTTTAGTCCTGGTTCTGGTTTAGTTCCTGGTTCTGGTTCAGTCTGGTTTAGTCCTGGTTCAGTTCTGGTTTAGTCCTGGTTCAGTTCTGGTTTAGTTTCCTGGTTTCAGTTCTGGTTTAGTCCTGGTTCAGTTCTGGTTTAGTCCTGTTCAGTTCTGGTTTAGTCTGGTTTAGTCCTGGTTGGTTTAGTCTTTAGTCTGGTTTTTTAGTCTGGTTTAGTTCTGGTTTAGTCTGGTTTAGTTCTGGTTCAGTTCTGGTTTAGTCCTGGTTCAGTTCTGTTTAGTTCTGGTTTAGTCCTGTTTAGTTAGTCCTGGTTTAGTTAGTTAGTCCTGGTTCTGGGTTTAGTCCTGGTTCCTGGTTGGTTTAGTTCCTGGTTCTGGTTTAGTCCTGGTGGTTCAGTTCTGGTTTAGTTCTGGTTTAGTCCTGGTTTAGTCCTGGTTTAGTTCCTGGTTTAGTTCTGGTTTAGTTCTGGTTTAGTCCTGGTTCAGTTCTGGTTTAGTCCTGGTGTAGTCCATCACAAATCACATACCCCCACTACACCACTGAGGATAACCCTACATAGTGTAGAGTATCCGTCTACTCTCAAAACGTTAACATAACTCCTGATTTCAGGATTAAACACGAACTTCGATCCAGTGTTACTTTTCCAAAAAATGTTAAATTAACTGGAGAACAGATTGGACTCATAGAAACCCTGAGCAAATGTTAAAACTGATTCAGTGAGAGTCAGTTTTAACACTCCACTTTTAGCTGCGTACAGTAATTGTGTTCTTTTCGTGTCATTCTTTCGCGTACATACACTGTGAGATCTGATTTGCGTAGTGTACTTTGACATTTCCAGGTTATCTTCACATGTGATCAAACTCCAGCATCATGTGCAGCTCTACATACGGGCGGCGGCGTTCACTCTGGGCGCTGTGGTCCCGGTGTAAAGTAGCCCGCTCGGCTGTTGTTGTGTTGCTGATCAGAAGCGCTCTGCTCCGTGTGTCTGTCAGACGTCAGCTCCATCTGTCAGCGGCGGCCATCTTGAAAGCCTCCTCTGTGCTATTGTGCCTGCGGGCCAAACACATCGCTCACTGTGCTCGCTCCTCCATCTCCATCCTGTTCTTCCAGTGAGCAAAGAGAAAAGCCAGGAGAAAAAACACAAAAACAATACACGCTAAAGGAAGGAGAGGAGAGGGAGGATGTGAGGGAGGAGAGGAGGGAGAGAGGAGATGGAGAAGAGTTAAAGTAGGGAGGAGAGGATGTGAGGAAAGAAAAGGAGGAGAGGAAGAAGATGGAGGAGAAAGAGGAGAGGATGAGAGGAAAGAGAAGGAAGGAGGAAAGGATGTGAGGACAGGTCTGACAGCTGGATGAACTGGATGAAGCGAAGGCCTCCACAGGAAAGACATGGAAAACAGACAAAAATATTGAACTGATCAGGAATGTGTCTCACACTGATTCTGCTGCCACATTTTACCATCATAACACACATTTACACTAGGACTTTGGAACCGTGCCCAAGCTCGGATGGGCCCTAAAGTGCAGTACGTTTGTCCAGTGTGGGCGCAATCGGATGTTGGCCCGGTTGGAGGAGGTGGGCCAAAGCACGGGGCACAGTTGCTCATGTACACACACCTGACTTTACTATACGAGCCCTGTCAGGTACACTCATGTTACTCATATGAGGAAAACGGTGAACAAAATCTGCTCCAAAACAGACAGCAAACCCACACTCACCTTCAATAAGGACTGCAGGACAGGACATCTCCCGCTGTCATCACTGCTCCGCTCTGTTTTTATATCCATAAACTCACAGAGGAGGGTGTATCATAAAAGGACACACATCTGCCTCACTATTTAATAGATATTTCTACCTCTGGACTTTTTTTCTCTGCTAAAAGCAATAGCACATGTGAAAAACAGCACCGTGTGATGACGTCATCAGGCCGTGGTCCGGTTCAGGTGTGTAAGTGTGAGTGCAGACCATAGAACCCTACACAATCATGCTTGAGCACGGCATGGTTCGAAAGTCGTAGTGTGAGTGCGCCCTTAAAAGAGTAATCCTGAAATACACCAGTCTCACTGTCATACAACGAGCCAAACACTACGGGCGATGTCAGTCACTTAGTCCACTTTTTTAAAACAGTCTATGGACACAACAGATGTATTTTAGTAGAAATACAGATCGCTTTGTTTTTGACCGATATGCAGAGCAAAGTGCTTTGCGCATATGTGGAAAGGAAAGACGCTTGTGCTTTTCTCACAACTGGATTTAATTCAAGTTTTTGTCTTGTTCCGCTGTTGTGACGCTTCGACCAGTCAGCGTGAAGTATTTGTTCTGAATACTTTCAGTGAACGCCACGCAAAGTGTGGCACTCACTGAAAAGCCAACCACAAAGCTGCTATTCTGATGTTTATCTTCTTACATGTACATCTTCTTTTAGTGACCCTAGGGATGGTTAGACCCGTTTATCCCTCTCCAGGCAGGCGTTGCAGATTTGCAACAGTTAAATGCCAATGACCTACTTACTCCACATCCATATTTTATGAGCTTTTTTAACTCAGGAGCCTTTTCTCCCATCCGTGCTGATAAACGTGGACGATGCAGACTGTGTAAGAATGGTTACATGCAAACGGCCTGACAGAAGTGCAAAATACTTTTTTTTTTTTTGTAAAGGATAAAAAAGTCAGGATTGTATATTACTACCCAATATTATAATTTTCCCCAAATATCAGATTTTTCCTGATACTAAAAATTAATTTGAGCCTGAGAGGGATAAAACAAGCAGTAAGGTATTGTAGTAATACAGATGCAGTAAGGTATTGTAGTAATACAGATGCAGTAAGGTATTGTAGTAATACAGATGCAGTAAGGTATTGTAGTAATACAGATGCAGTAAGGTATTGTAGTAATACAGATGCAGTAAGGTATTGTAGTAATACAGATGCAGTAAGGTATTGCAGTAATACAGAACAAATGCAAGAGAAACGACTTTAAAACCATATTGAGGAGCATTACAGTCAGAAATTGCAAACCATCCAGCAGAAAAGTTACAGAGTGCACCTTTACATTATATTCTAAATAGCGTTATGTGTTATACCTATAGTGTCTAGCTCTGACATCTCCACACTGCCCGTATTAGGAGTTCCTGGTCATTATTCCTGTCTCTCAGATGAAGAGTTGGTTAATAGTTTATGTTAATGGGTTTGTAAATGCGTTCTGCTGATTCTGGAGTTCGTCTTTAACCGACAGCGATCTTTGGTGTCACGTCGTTAGCGGAAGAGGAACAAAAGTGTAACGTCCATTCTCCTGTCAGCCGTACAAAAGAGCAAGAGACAGGGACAGGCAGGGACTGACAGGGACAGACAGCTGACAGGAGCAGGGGAGGAGAGCGCTGTTCGGAAATGTGTTTAATAAGCAGGAATATGTGTTGGGAGAAAGTTGACTCAGTAATATATGTCAGCACGGTCGGTTAAATGGTTTATAATACACTATTTCTGATCTTTTCTAATGTTGTTTCTTCATCGCAGACAGACCTGGAGTTGTGTCTTGTCATTTTAAACACGCAAACCCTGAATAGTTTGCATGTTCTACCCACGTCAGAGTAGGTTTCCTCTGATTGTTCACTTTCTACCACCTCCATAAATGTTAAATGTTGGCGTAACAATGGTGGTGCAGGGGTTGACAGTGGTGTACTTTCATCTTTTCTTAGCCACAGTAGGTTCTATGTTTTCACTCAATCACGACCTGTCACGTGCACATTTTAAATGTGCCGTACCATGTTTTTACTGTTTCTTAAAATGAACAACTTCAGTTTTTTTCACATTCACTGTTCCAAAGTTATTTATTTAATTATTTATTCACTTCAATCATAAAGAAGTATAAAGAAATGAACAAAGGGAGAGTGATGTCAGTGTTCTGCTCCAGTCAAATGAAAGGTGACTTTTTGCACAGTTGTAGGGAGTATTATAGTACATAAGGGTGAGTTTTTGTACAGTTGTAGGGAGTATTATCTGTTATCTAAGGGTGAGTTGTTGTACAGTTGTAGGGAGTATTATCTGTAAAATAAGGATGAGTTGTTGTACAGTTGTAGGGAGTATTATATTACATAAGGGTGAGGTGTTGTACAATTGTAGGGAGTATTATATTACATAACGATGAATTGTTTTACAGTTGTAGGGAGTATTATATTACATAAGGGTGAGGTGTTGTACAATTGTAGGGAGTATTATATTACATAACGATGAATTGTTTTACAGTTGTAGGGAGTATTATATTGCATAAGTGTAAGTTGTTGTACCATTGTTGTACAGTTGTAGGGAGTAGTATATTGAATAAGGCTGAGTTGTTGTAGTTGTACAGCTGTAGGGAGTGTTATATTACATAAGGGTGAATTGTTGTACAGTTGTAGGGAGTATTATCTGTTACATAAGGGTGAGTTGTTGTACAGTTGTAGGGAGTATTATCTGTTACATAAGGATGAGTCATTTTACAGTTGTAGGGAGTATTATCTGTTACATAAGGGTGAATTGTTGTACAGTTGTAGGGAGTATTATCTGTTACATAAGGGTAAGTTGGTGTACCATTATAGGGAGAATTATATTACATAAGTTATTGTTGTTGTATAGATGTAGGGAGTAATATCTGTAATATCCAGGCAGCAAATTTGGAGCCATATTCCAAGTCCTTAATAGGAGCAGAAATACTATATTACACACATTTCTGCAGAATCTATAGGCTCTGTGGTAGGATGTGATTACCTTTAGGAGCGGGGCCCTTCTGCTGTTTTGACAACTTAAAATTAGCGTAAATAAAGACTAATACGCTACACTTTTAACGCATTTGGGGACTTCTCTTATTTCATTTAAAACACCAAATGCCAGTTTTAATGTTCCATATTTTAGCGTCTTAACTGAAGTGGGAAATACACACACGTCGGTTAAACTTTTACTCCTAATTTGAGTTAAATTTGCACTGGTCTCCCTGGCGTCTGTGTTCCTTAGATAGAAAATGATGGAGTGAGCTACATATGTATAAAAGCATTTGAAAAGCGCTTTCCTCCAAAGAGAGCCCAGGTGCTCACAAGGTGCTCGGCAGACCACACTTCCTCCTTCTGTCTGCTGCTAATTTGATTACACACTGATTAAAGCCTCCCTAATGCAGTCAGAGCTACGGCATGCTAATGTAATAAAATCACTTACAGCTAAAACAGGTTAGCTTAATTGGCAGGAGGCACGATGCTGGATTTGCATTAAATTATTTATTTGCTTAGCAGACGCCCTTACGCGGGGCAACCCGCAATTCCATTAGACACATTAGCCTCTCGCGCGGCCGCTTTAGCCCGAGCGCCTCGTTCAAGGATAGAGCGTCAACAGCGGACGCCATTTTGTGTCACGAGTTTCATCAGAGAAGCAGGAAGTGGTTGGTGGACTTGACTTCCTGTCAGTTTCTTCCTTGTTGAGACAAATACAGAAAGAAAAGTTGTTCATTTTAAAAACAGGAAAAACACGGTACGGCACATTTAAAATGTACACGTGACATCTTTATGTAATATAATACTCCCTACAACAGTACAAAAACTCACCCTTATGTAATATAATACTCCCTACAACTGTACAACAGCTCACCCTTATGTAATATAATACTCCCTACAACTGTACAACAACTCACCCTTATGGAATATAATACTCCCTACAACTGTACAAGAACTCACCCTTATGGAATATAATACTCCCTACAACAGTACGAAAAATCACCCTTATGTAATATAATACTCCCTACAACTGTACAACAACTCACCCTTATGTAATATAATACTCCCTACAACTGTACAAAAACTCACCTTGATGTAATATAATACTCCCTACAACTGTACAACTCACCCTTATGGAATATAATACTCCCTACAACAGTACAAAAAAATCACCCTTATGTAATATAATACTACCTACAACTTTTGTGTTTATTCATTTAAACACAAAAAAAAAAAAAATAAAAAAAAATACATTTATCCATTTTTTGATTTTGGTTTTGGAGACAAATAATGAAGCAAACATTTTTTGTTTTTTTTGTTTTTTTTTTGTCATTTTCTGTTTTGATTTTTGGTTTTATATTGAACAACGAATGATACACAAAAAGCATTTGACTTACCTTCCACTAGAGAAAAGTTCCAAAATTTCATACTGTTGAACATTTAAACCAAATAAACAACAAACCGGTGGCAGACTCTCTATCAGAAAAGTTCCACATTGCCTCTTTAAACCACAGCCTTACTTGTATCATGTTTGTGTAATGCTGCGACTCGGGCCCTCCTTGCTGCCGTCTGAACTCCCCTCTCTCCTCTTTAGTCACACTAGCTTGTGTTTTGGCTCTGGGCTGTGGCTGTTGGCCGCGGCGCCTGCTTCGTTCGCTCAGATGCCCTAACGCTCTGGCTCTCCTCCGCCCCGAGCCGAGTCTGATCCACTTCCAGAGGTTTCGCCGAGGTCCGCCAAAGAAAACGCCTCGCTGTGTGTCGGAGCACAGACAAAACAAGCCGTGGGAGTCTACAGAGCGTGAAGGGGGTTTTAATATGAAACGAGAGCTGAGGATGAGCTGGAAAATATTCATGAATTTAATCAGGGACACTTAACGACACCTAATTATTCTTAAAGGTGCACTGTGTAACTTTTCCGGTGGAGGGTTCGTCAAATGCTCTTCTGGATGGAGATGTTATTGCTTTGTTTGGAATGTTTCACAGTATGGCATTAAAACTTTCTATCTTCATGGAGACCAAACCAGACCAAGTTACAGGTCAGAGAAGATAGAGCTGTTTAATGACATACTGTGGAACATTTCAGGCAGAGCAATGACGTATCCATACATACATAATAAGTTGTTGTACAGTTGTAGGGAGTATTATCTGTTACATAAGGGTGAGTTCCAGTACACTTGTAGAGAGTATTATATTACATAAAAGTGAGTTGTCTTACAGTTGTAGGGAGTATTATCTGTTACATGAGGGTGAGTTATTGTACAGTTGTAGGGAGTATTATCTGTAACATAAGAGTGAGTTGTTGTACAGTTTTAGGGAGTATTATCTGTTACATGAGGGTGAGTTATTGTACAGTTGTAGGGAGTATTATCTGTACCATATGGATGAGCTGTTGTACAGTTGTAGGGAGTATTAGCTGTTATGTAGAGACAGGCCTATGTGACTTCCTTTACAAATAAAAGATTAATGGATTTTTGGACACATTGTATTTGACAAACAAGTATTATGTTGTATTTCTGTAAAAAAAAACCAAAAAAAAACCAAAAACAAAAAAACATCTCTTTTCGAATTTTGGAATGTTAATCACTACAGCAACGGTCCAAACTTCTCATCATTCCAAACAGGGCACCAAACCGCTGTCTCTCCAAAACCCCTCGGAGCTAAACCTCCATATCGTTCCTTTTTCCCTCCGTCCGTTCTTTGGGCTCCCGATCTCCCCGCAGCAGAGGGGCCACGGGGGGAGGTCCCACGGGCGCTCTACACCTTTAAGGCCTTTTTCAGTCCGCATTAGCGCTCTTAATAGCACTGTTAACGGAAGCACGCGGTTCATATGGAAACGTCAATGCCATGTAAAACCGACCTAATGGAGGAGCGCGGAGATGGACAGATGCAGGTCCTCTCCTCTTTCAGCTCCAGCTATTGAACTATTGAACTCTTTGGTTTTATTACGCGGTGTTTAATTTGTTTACATAGCGTTAAGAAGAGTGTAATGGATGTGTATTGATAGGCTGGGCTTATGCGGTGTCATAACATTTGAAGGGGATGGCGTCTGAGTGATCTTTGTTTAGGCTTAAATTTAATCCAGTTATGGGAAGGACTATACACGTATCTTTATTTGATTATCTTCTACTCGAAAATTTTCAAGTGTGTTTAAAGTGTCCATACACGCTATTTTACCCGGCAACAGGAGCTGTCCATTTCCCATTGGTGGTTTAATTAGAATGTGTGACTAATGTATATGAAATAACTTTAATACTCTACTTTATTCTATCATAGTACCTACTATTACTGCTACTACCACTACTGCTGCTGCTGCTGCTACTGCTGCTTTTACTACTATTGCTACTACTACCACTACCACTGCTACTACAAGAACTACTACTACCACTTCTACCACTACTGCTGCTGCTGCTGCTGCTGCTACTACTACTACTACTACTACTACTACTACTTCTACCACTGTAACTACTACTACTACTACAAAAACCAATACCACCACTACCACTACTACTACTACTACTACTACTACTACTACTACTACAAGAACAAATACTACCATTACCACCACTACTACCACTGTTAGTACTACCGTTACAGCTGCTACAACAAGAACCACTACACTACTACTACTACTACTACTACTACTACTACTACTGCTACTGCTACTACAAGAATTGCTGCTACTACAAGAACCACTACTATCATCACCACCACCACTACTTCTACCACCACCACTACTACTACTACTACTACTACTACTACTTCTACCATTACCACTGCTACAAGACCCACTGCCACCACTACTACCACTACTACCACTACTACACTACTACCACTACTATCCACTACTACCACTACTATACTACTACCACTACCACTATTACTACTACACCACACCACTGAAGCAAGTTTCTAGTTTGTACTAGTTTGTTCTCTGACAATGGCAATAATCCTTTTTTCTAATTTTGAACAAAAATTTTATATTTCTAAAAATACAGAACCTTGCAACTTTATATTTGAACAGCAATTATACAGACATGTTGAGAATTAAGTCACATAATTAATACAACGAGGTCACACAGCTCTGACCCACAGATGGAACAGTGTGGATTTTGATTTATTTTTTTGTAACAACAAATAATTATCAACTCTTCAGATTCAGACTTTGATTTGGTCCACACCTCTGCATAATTTGCTTCTCATGTCGAGGTCTAGACAGAAAGACGAGAGGTATTTCATGTCAGCCGTGAAATCTCATTTACAGATGTGCAGACAGCCTCTGGCCTTAAGTCACATGCTAACCACGTTAGCCGTTAGCCATTAGCCATTAGCCGCGAGCGCGTGGATCGTGATGACGGACCCAGCAGACAGATTACCACAGCAGGTTAGACTAGTACTCACCTACACATGAACAAGCACACCGTACTGGATATACCTGTATACTCTTGTATTGTAAAGATGAACAATAGTATGAATATGAATATGTATTGCAAACAAGGATTATATATATATATATATATATATATATATATATATATATATATATATATATATATATATATATATATATATATATATATATATATATATGTATATATATATATATATATATATATATATATATATATATATATATATATATATATATATATATATATATATATAAACAATGTGTGTTATTATGTTGAAGCTAATTTGTAAATAAACAAACTACTCTTCATCATGGACACATCCTGGTAATACTCCCTACATCTGTACAACAACTCACCCTTATGAAACAGATAATACTCCCTACAACTGTACAGCAACTCACCCTTATGAAACAGATAATACTCCCTACAACTGTACAACAACTCACCCTTATGTAACAGATAATACTCCCTACAACTGTACACAACTCACCCTTATGAACAGATAATACTCCCTACACTGTACAACAACTCACCCTTATGAAACAGATAATACTCCCTACCTGTACAACAACTCACCCTTATGTAACAGTAACAGATAATACTCCCTACAAACTGTACGACAACTCACCCTTATGTAACAGATAATACTCCCTAACATAATACTCCCTACAACTGTACAGCAACTCACCCTTATGAAACAGATATACTCCTACAACTAAAACTTGCCCTTAAGTAACAGATAATACTCCCTACAACTGGACAACTCACCTTATTTAATAGATAATACTCCCTACAACTGTACAACAACTCACCCTTATGGAACAGATAATACTCCCTACAACTGTACAGCAACTCACCCTTATGAAACAGATAATACTCCCTACAACTATAAAACTTGCCCTTAAGTAACAGATAATACTCCCTACAACTGGACAACTCACTGTTATGTAATAGATAATACTCCCTACAACTGTACAACAACTCACCCTTATGGAACAGATAATGCTCCCTTGGTTGTTTTGAATGACTGATCATGAAAATATTAAAGTTTCACAACTTTCAGAGACCAGTAACCACTAGCATGCAAACACGCACATCTTGATTATTGGAGAGTTACACACATCAGACTTATTTTGATTTCAGAAGATGTCTGAACTGGGGCAAGACAAATGTTGCTTTTCTTGAGTCTAACCTCTGCATCTGAAGTTCTGAATCTCGGTCTTCTTTCTGTCAGACTGTAAGCGGAAGGATAGGAGCGAGCGCCGGTGTGACTTAACTGTAGTTTATCACGTGCGTAAATTGAAACTGGACAAAGTTTGGACCGTGAGAAACTTGGTACTCTGCGATAATCAGATTAAACGGGAGTGCTCTGTAAGTGCTTTGTTTGGCCTGTTTTAGTCTAATCCTCGGCTCCCCGTGTAAACAGGACCTGTCTGAAGAGGGCCACCCTTAAACACTTTTATTTTAATTGCATTGTAGTTGTGCTGCGTGTGCACTCCGCTTCCATTACCAAAACTACTAAATACTTTGGTTATTTTAGATGCGAATAATCCATCTGCTCTGTGTGAGGGTTTGGGCTGATGCTGAGATACAGTAAAAGAGTTTCTGGATAGTTCTGAACAAAGATATTATGTTCAGAATGCAAAATGTTAAAGTCATGTTAGAATGATGTTTCCACCTCAAAAACGGAGCTGGAGTTGTGTTTTGTTTTGTTCACACATGTTCAAGTAAACTTTTATTCTTCTTTTATCTGTCTACATTTCCAAAAATCCATGTTCTGTTCCACCTTGTGATGTCATGAAGCGGTAGTTTTTCAGAGCTTTTGCCACATATTGCCCTGACAATAGGCCTCACAACAACTAGCACGTTAACACACACTTCCTGTTTATCACTCCATAATGTGTAATAATTGGATGCAGAAAGCACACAAGCACTTGAACTGCTTGAAGTAAAAAAAATAAATAAAAAAAAATAAAAAAAGTGAACAGAACCTTTAAAGATGCTGTACCTGAGTTTTACTTAAAAAAAATAAAAATAAATAAATCCTCACTTAACTTATGCATTTCGAGCATCCTAATTATCCTAGTTTACAAGCGCTTTCCCCAATTCTCAGATCAGTGCAGAGTTTCAACAACAACTCACATGCTAACATGCACTTCCTGTTTATCGGACAATCATGTGACCTCAACTCAGTTTGCAGTGCTTATGAATCTGTGTCTCATTCGTTCATTTGTTTTTCAATATAAAACCAAAAATAAGAAAACGAAAAAAACTATTTTCTTTATTATTTTTTTAAAAAAAAAAAAATATATATATATATATATATATATATATATATATATATATATATATATATATATATATATATATATAAATGTAAAAAAAAATGTGTTTCTCACCTTCCACGGTGGTAGGTCTCTCACCCTCATTCAGCTCGGGTCGTCTACCAGAGGCCTGGGAGCTTGAGAGTTCTGCGCAGTATCTTTGCTGTTCTCAGTACTGCACCTTTTCTGGACTGAGATGTCCATTGTTTTTCATAGACTGGGACCAGACCTGAACTGAGTCTGAGACCAGGACCAGGCCTGAGACCGGGCCTGAGACTGGGACCAGACCAGGACCAGATCGAGACCAGACCAGGACTGAGACCAAGACTGAGACTGGGACCAGACCAGGACTGAAAAAGGTGCAGTCCTCTTTTAGTCCTGGTTTAGACCTGGTTAAGTCTGTATGTGGCGCAAAAGTCCAGTATCACAGTTTTTTTGTTAGTTTTTTTTCATTTTGGTTTTGGACAGATAATGAAGGAAATTGTTGTTTTTTTTGTTTTCTTATTTTTAGTTTTATATTAAAAAAACGAATGAACAAATGATACACAGATTCTTATGCTTCCGATCATCCTAATTATGTGCTGTTTTTTCAGAGCTTTTCACAACTCCTGATTATCGGACTATAACATATACTTACTTAGCTCACAGTAGACTTATTTGGCCTCAAGAGCCTCTTATACAGTAAATCTGTACTTGGGCAAGACACATTCTTCTCAAATACGTGGGGAAAAATGGTGTGCAGGGCCTTTAAATCGCTCCCAAATCCACAAAATGAGCAGATGATTACACACCGTCCACCGGCGCAGCGGCTATTGTGGCTCTATCTCCCTCCAGACGTTTTGCTTTTTCCCTTCATTGTTTTTTTCGCTGCAACAACAGTATTGTTTGCATTAAGGGCCTGGCTGGAGTAAATGGAGCTGTTTTCAATTAGTTTTCAAAGTGCTTATCCCATTAAAGGTAATGACTTATTGATTTAACGACACTGTTGCTTTTGGTGTGAAGCGCGCCGCTATTATGACTCCGCCGGTGTTGTTCGGAGTGGACAGACCCGGCCGCCGGTGTCCGTCTCTGGGCTGTCGCGTTGGTCTGACCCCCTCTCCTCGTCCTCGTCCTCTTCCTCTCCCGCTCCTCTCCATCAGGGGGCATTACGCGGGACGGCTTCAGGGTGCAGCTCGTGTCTGCTTTAATTGAAGTCAATGAGCAGAAGAAGGAGAAGACTGTAGGCCACTGTACGCTCTAATGAGTTTATGGGGAATGCTGCTTCATGTGTCGCGCAAATTGTAGGACAAATACCGATACTGATTTAGTCTTATTTGGTGTTGTGCTTTTGAGCATTGATTCTCATATTAATAAGTTTCTATTCATGTTTCTAACTATCATTTTAATCTAATCGTTGTTATAATTGTCTCTTTGCTGCTTGGTGGTTTGTTGTTGTTAAGGATGTTCAATTATTATCAGACATCAGTACTGCAAGACTCTACACCAGGAGTCTCCAACCTCCTCCTCCAGTGAGCTACTTTTACAAAACAAATATACCAAAGAGAAACTGAGTAAATAAAAGAGCCACGGCATTGGACAGGTACAGTTAGATGCTTATAAAACATAAACCCTTTATTAGTGCACAAAGTTAGGCATCAAAATGATACATTTACATTGGTAATAAGTATTTAATTACCCAAAATGGTGTTGTTTAGCCCAATGCATATAGTTCAGAAATGTCTTGGTGAGCTACTTGGAAGGAGGTGGAGAGCTTCTGGTGGCTGTCGAGCTACAGGTTGGAGTTTCTGGTTGCTGTATAAGAAAAGAGGTGAGGACCACAAAAGCGTTTTCTGAAGGTTTAATACCAACACACACACAGACAAAGCTCTGGCTCTACTGCCGACATGCAACGACCGAAACTGAGGCTTTTTATACACTGGTGGTGGACAACGAGCCAGTCTGACGCCACCTAGTGCCTCTGCTCAATTTCATTTCTCTACAGTGACGAGGTCAGGAATCAGAATACACTAGACCAGGGGTGTCAAACTCATTTTGGTCCGGGGGTCGTATCCAACCTACTTTGATCCCAAAGGGGCCGGATCAGAAAACTCATGTCATATAAACCCCAAAAATAACAATAAGTTCAAGTATTTGTGCAGAGAAACATAAATCTATAACAGATTTTTTTAATTTTTTATTGATGAACTCTTTCTTATTATAATATTATAATATTATGAACAACCTGAAACTTTAAGAAAAATTCAATTTCAACACAATGTTTTAACATGAACTTGTATGTAAAAAAGAATAAGTAAATTTTTCTTGGAAAATCCTGCTCTCGGTGTCCATTTTTCTCATTTTTGGACATTTTTCTGATGAGGGTGTCAGGGTCAACAGTCAAAACGATCGTCCTTTAAGAGCGTTTGGAAAGAGACAAGTCTTCATTTGTGCTGCTCTGGTGGGAGGGGCCACGTACAGAGACGCTGGAGACGCTGCTGTGATAAACACCACAGAAAATTAACAATATTTTAATAGAAAATATAATTAAAATATTTTAGTAGAAAATTACCCAAGGGCCACATTAAAGGTCTTGGAGGGCCGGATCTGGCCCCCGGGCCTTATGTTTGACACCTGTGCACTAGACAGTTTGCAAGAATTCTGGAAGTTGTAGACCGCACACCGACCAATCACAGAAGAGCTGTGAAGCCATGACTGGGTCCCTTCGGTCGAGATCGATGTAGACGAAGCCATACATTTTGTGTTGGCAACGATTCCCGAGATCGAGGATTTAAAGCTGGAACAAAGAGAATGTTTGGTGAATTTTTTCAAGGGGAAAGACGTTATTGCCCTTCTTCCTACGAGATTTGGGAAAAGCTTAAGCAGCGCATTACATATGTCATGACCAAACAGCAGCGATTGGTGAAATGAAAAAAAGTACCCGCCTACTACCTACCTAATGCTGCGAGGTCTGGTAATTTCTACGAAGTGAAAGCGGCTGATGAATCTGGCTAGTGGACGACAGGTGTGGGGCTCATGTCAAACAGAGTGATCAGTACATGGTCCAACAACAACAACTGTAGTCGTTAAAGTGACTGTGACAACTTCACTTCAGCAGCAACAAATGGCCTAAACTTTCCTGACATGAAGCTTGTTTGTTCTTCAACTAACATAAAAGTTTGATTTTAGTCGTGACCTAAAACTACTGTAACAATAGTATAACCCTAGACCCGGTTTAGAACTACAATAGTCCTGTTTTAGGCCTGGTTTAGATCTGGTGGTACTTTGAAGTCCAAATATGTTCTTAGGTAGTACTCGGTGTGAAAAGTTTGAAACAGACTAAACAGATTCCAAATAATTGCTGCAGTTACAAAGAGTAAAACCAAATCTCCTGTACTTTTTTCTTCAAACCTGCTCCAAATCTTCAAAGTAAATACTGTTAAGTGCATTCTGAGCCAGACCCCATCACCCCTTCCCTCTCTTCTCCTCTCTCTCCCCTCTCTCTCTGCTCTTTCGTGTCTCTCTCTTTTCCTTTCTCCCCTTTCTTCTCTCTTTCTGCTCTCTCCTCTCCTTCTCTTCCCTCTCTTCTCTCCCCCCTCTCTTTGCTCTCTTCCCTCCCCTCTGTTCTCCTCTCTCCCCTCTCCCTCCTCTTTTCTCTCCCCCCTCTCTTCCTCTCTCTTGTCCTCTCTCCCCTCTCTTTCTCCTCTCTCCCATCTCTTCTCCTCTATGCTCTCTCCTTTCTCTTTGCTCTCTTCTCTCCCCTTCTTTATCCTCTCTCCCCCCTCATCTCCCCTCTCTCTTCTCTCTCTCCTTTCTCTCTCCTCCTCCCTCTCTCCCTCTTCATCTCTTCTCTCTCTCTCTCTTCTCTTTCTCCTCCTCTCTCCCTCTCTTCTGTTCTTCTCTTTCTCTCCCCCCTCATCTCCCCTCTCTCTTCCTCTCCCTCCTCTCTCTTCTCCTCTTTCCCCTCTCTTTCTGCTCTCTCCCCTCTCTTCTTCTCTCTCATCTCTTCTTCTCTTTCCCCTTCTCTTCTCCTCTCTTCTCTCTCCCCTCTCTCTTTGCTCTTTTCCCTCTCTTCTCTCCCCTCTCTCTTCTTCTCTCTCCCTCATCTCTGTTCTTCTCTTTCTCCCCCATCATCGCCCCTCTCTCTTCCTCTCTTCCTTTTCTCTCTCCTCCTCTCTCCCCTACTTCATCCTCTCTCACCTCTCTCTCTTCTTCTCTCTCCCCCTCTCTCCCTCCGCACTCTTCTTCTTTTTCTCTCTCCCCCATCTCCCCTCTCTCTTCTCTCTCCCCTCTCTTCTCTCTCCCCTCTCTTCTCCTATCTCCCCCTCTCTTCTCTTCCTTCTCTTCACGTCTCTTTTCCTCTCTGCTCTCTCCCTTCGCTTCTCCTCTTTCACCTCTCTCCCTTGTCTCTCTCTTCTTCTTCTCCTCTTCTCCCCTCTCTCTCCCTCTCTCCTCGTGTCATTGTAGCGTCAGCCGCAGAGCTGGGACGAGCAGAGGAGGTTTGGTGGAGGAGGCTAATGTCTGCCTGGCTCCCCGCGGGTTACCTCTGCACCGGTTCACCATCTGGCCCCGCTCCTCCCTGGGTAATCCCTCACGATGTCACAGCTCACCGGGGAAGACACTTCTTTTTTTTTTTTTTTTTTCTCCACTCCTCCACCTCTCCGCTCCCCTCCGCTCCTCCGAGTCTCCCCGAGTCTCGCCTGAACGCCTTTTGTTCACACCTCTTTCTTCTTCCAAAAGGTTGACGCTTTGTGTTTTAACCTTGGCACGGGTTTCCGCGGCAGAGGCGGAGTATTATGGGATGTGATAATGTGTTATGTCAATAGCATATGTCCCAGGCGCCTCGCATTAGCTACTATTAACATGAAGGATGAAATACAGCTGCCTGCGAGAACCATTCAAGTCGTCGTAATTAGTTTGAGCTCGTCCCAACATTTTCTTCTCAGAGCCAAACAAGGTAAACCACAAGCAGCGGACGTGCATCATCTCAACGCTTTTGTGTGTCTGCAAGTGAAGTTAATTTGCAAACATATCATTTTTAAATCAAATCAGAGTTTACTTTGGACGTTCGAACATTTCGGAGCATGTTCATGCACCAGATGAAACGCTCTATCAGTGCTGGGGAGTAACAGATTACATGTACCGGAGTTACGTAATCAGAGTACAAATTATGAGTAACTGTATTCGGTTACAGTTACTGTTTCAGTGAGTGGTAATTGGATTACAGTTACTTTGTTGAAATAAATGGATTACACAGCGGTATTTTCCTGTTTTCACATTTTGGGCTAAACCAGGACTAAACCAGGACTAAACCAAGTCTAAAACCAGGTCTAAACCAGGATTAAAGAAGGTCTAAAACCAGGACTAAACCAGGTCTAATCTGACACTTAACAATAGGTGGACATAATTTAAGGCAGCAATGATCTCACATAAAAATAATTTCTTTATCAATAATATTTTTTAACATGGTTAAGGAAAGACTGATCTTGTTATTGTCTTTTAACAGACAAAAAGTCTTATGTTAACATCCTGGTCTTTGCTTCTCTACAGCAAACAGTTGCTTATTCATAGAGACTTGGGCTCAACAGACAGTTTGAAGAGAACAAACAAGAATTTGCAGGATGTGTTTGCTACATTCATGTAATTTTAAAAAGCACGATAATATCAAGTAATCCAAAGTATTTAGATTACGTTACTCACTTTAAGTAATTCAATGGATTCTGTTACAAACTACATTTTGAGGTATGTAATCTGTAATCTGTAGGGGAATTACATTTTAAAAGTCACCTTCCCAACACTGGGCTCTATGTTACACTAAAGTGACTCTCGTGAGCTTTTAGTCACGTGTGAATGCTGTTACCTCCTCAAAAACAGACCCGGAGTTGTGTTTAGTTTCATTCACATATGTCTGAGTAATCCTGGTTTGTTGGTCGGTCTACATCTCCAAAGCTCAGACTGCTTTGTTTTATCTTGTGATGTCATGAAGTGGTAGTTTTCATGTTAGCAGCTTCCATGTTCACATACATGCGAGACCAAACTCACTTAAAGATCCTACATTACACAAAATTAACTCTTGTGAGATTTAAGCCATGTTATAAAGTTCCCTCGTCAAAAAGAGACATGGAGTTGTGTTTTGTTTCAGTCACACCTGTTGGAGTGATCCTGCATTTTTACTAATATAACAACTTTTTTTCGGGTAAAAATAGTGAAACTCGCTATAACACTACTGAAAATGTGGTAACAAAATGTAGTTCCTTTTTCACTTCAGCGCAGCGTTACTTTTCTGTGTACGCGGGGAGCTCCTTTCCCTGGTGGCTGCTCTGAGGACAGTCCGCCCCGGTCGACAGTCTCGGCCCCGTCCCCGAGAGGGCGCAGCGGGCACTGATCCCACAATGAAGGTTGGTCGAGCCTCGAGCCTTTCCTGGCCCGACCCAGTGCCGGTCGTAGTGCACCGTCTCGGGAGCTCTGTTGCAGCGCACCGTCTCTGGAGAGGTCGCTCAAGGGGGATCCTCCTGAGTAGAATCTCCTGGGCAGACTGAGCCCACCCGTTTACCTCTTAACAGTTTCATGTCCTCTTGAACTCTCTCTTTAAAGTTATTTTCAACTTCCCCTCACAACTACGTCTTATTGCTCTTAGTCTTTGATGAAGTTTACCACCACCAAGTAATAAGTAATGTAAAAAGTTACTTTCCATATAGGATAACTATGTAAAGTTAGAGATTACTTTAAAAAAAAAAATGAGTAACGAGCAAACACAACTTTTTTAAAGTAACTTCCAAAACACTGGTTATTAGTCTGTTTACATCTCCAAAGCTCAGAATGCTCTTTTCCATTTTGTGATGTCATGAAGATGTAGTTTTCAAGTTAACAGCTCCTTTTTATCTTTAGTTCAATAGATTATGAATTCTCAGAGTGACATGCCACATGACATCACAAGGTGGATCAGAGTGTTTTCTGTTTGAGAGAAGAACTCTAAAGTTTAAATCTGCAGAATTTGTGTGAATGAAACAAAAACACAACTTCAGGTCTATTTGTGATGGGAAAACAACATTACAATATAGTTCTGGTTGATTTTAAATAGTTGTATTGACCCAAAGTTATTCCTCATTTACTTTGTGCATTCTGAGTTTTACCCTCTTGGAAAAACCAACAACCATCATTCTCAGACAATTAAACATTTTATAATCACATGCAGACAGCACACAGTGGACTTATGTTTTACCTCAAGAGCTGCTTGTACAATAAATCTGTACTGGGCAAAGGCAAAGAATCTGGTGCCTTTTAAGAACATCCAATCTCGTCATAACTCGGAACTCGGAAGCTAAGCGGAGTTGGGTCTGATTTCTGGGAATTCCTGGTGCCGCGGTGGGGCAGCAGTGACTCTAGTGGCTACTGTTATTGTGTCTTTAGGCAAAACACTTCACCCACCTTGTGTTGTGAAGTGCAAGAGTATGAATGAGAATGTGTTGGTTGAGGGCTGTAAATAGTCTAAACCTGATTTTTAGCCCTAGAATAGTAGTAGTAGTAGTAGTAGTAGTAGCAGTAGTAGTAGTAGTTTCAGACCTGGTCAGAGAGATTGACAGAGATGGCCGATGGTGAAAAAGTATGAGGAAGAAGACAGAAAGAAAGATGGAGGGAAAGAAAAGGTGGAGAGAGACAGAAAACGGGAGAAGAGGAAGAAAGTGGAAAAGCGCATTTGTTAAAAACAAAGAGAGAATAAAGAGAGAGAACAGGGAGGAGAAAACTGGAAGGGGGAGAGGGACATCATGAGATAAAATAAGAGAATAGAGGGAGTGAAAGAGAAAGAAAAAGGAAAAGTGAAGAATGAAGAGAAGAGAAAGAGGGCAGAATGGCAGGGAGGAAACGAGGTGGATAGAAGGAGAGAAAACAAAAGTGTAGACAGTGAAAAGAGAAAGAGACAAATGAAACAAAGGGATAGAAAGGGACTGAAAGAGAGAGAAACAAGCGAGAGAGACAAAAGTAGATGTGATGGAGAGAGGAGAGAAAGCGATAGAGCAGATAGAGGAGAGAGAGTAGTGGAAATAGTATTCAGAAAGCAGAGTTGGGCGGTGTAGTAGCAGTATAGTCTCATTAGGACAAAGCTCACAGTCAGCAGCCCGGGCTCAGTACACATTCATACACACTCTACATATACTGTGACTTTAGATGTACTGTATACTATAGGGACAGTACTGCAGGGGGCGGGGCTTCTGTTTACTCTAACTGGACTTTATTGGGTCTTCTTTGCATTCGAAGTGCTTCTCTTTGCATGTTTTACAGACGCAAAATAGTCTGTGTTTTCACAAAAGAACGCCAAAGTACGTCTCTCTTTGACATACAAGAGGCAACCAGCTTCATCGCCTAAAAAGAAAAGGTCGCTGGATTTGATCAAGCAACCTTTGTAAGACTTAAACATGCTGAACAGAGAATTGTAAAAACAAAAACAAAAAAAAAACAATCATGTTGTCAAATTTGTGTTCGCAGTTTGAGCATCCCCTCTCACATATTTTTTTCAGTGTACCATGTAGGTAGAACCATGATGACACTGTTCTATAAAACGTTTATGGAATCAGTTTGAACTTTTTCACTAGTCACATCTCTGCTAAAAACAAGAACTCCCTGAATCAGTTGGTTAAACGGAGGTGAGGTGATTGTCCATCCTCAGAGCAGCAGACTTCCTGTAGAGACACTTACAGCGGACGTCCCAGAGGACTCGAAAAGACCTTCTAAACTCAGAGTTTCAGCTGCTTCGCTTTGGTCAGAGGCTTTTAGTCCCAAGATCTTGAACGAATCGTTTTAGAAGGAGCTTCGTTCCAGCTGCTATCATACTTATGAATACATTTGAGGGATGTAACGATATCCAAATCTCTCAGTACGATATTTTCACAATATATATCTCACAGTACGATATTTATTGTGATATTTTATAGAGGCTAACAACATTTTGAATATGTCACTTCTTTCTTTTAAAATTCCATGACAAGACTTTGGATCAGTCATAATCCAAAGAACTAAGATTTCAAAGTGCTTTATCATAGTTCTTTGTGTAGTTTGCACTGGAGCAAAGGATCATGGTCTATGTAGTTTTTATTTATTTAAAAAAAAAAAAAAATCAGGTTTTGCTTTTTTTTTTTTTTTTTACCTATTGCTGCACCATAACAATGAATTTAAGCAAAAGAACTTGTATTTCGATATATTGTGATGGTCCATGATATTGCTGAGAGACTTTGGATACGATATTGCAATATTTGGGTTATTGTTACATCCCTGATAAACTGTAATCTATTTATTTATCAATGATACTACTCTGTCATGGAAAATCCTGTTTTTTTTTATTTAAATATTTATTGTAATTTTTATCCAAATGTGATGAATGAATTAATTATTTATGGTACAAAACCCTTCTACAGTGGGGTACTGAAACACTTGATTTGTGTTTTTAGATGTGTTGTGTAAAGTGTGGATGAATGAAATGTGAATGTAGGACCAGCCTCTCAAAAACGTGTGAATAAAGCAACCTAACCTAACAATATTGTAAACTATTTATTGTTACTAATATTATTTGTGCTGCTGATGACCTGGACCTGAGTTGTGTTTTGTTTCGGTGTATTTTTTATACTGAAGTGTTCTGATTCTGCGTCGCCGTGTTTGTTTTGGTTTGTTTTGGCTCTCCGCCCTCAAACCACAATGCTGCTCTGTGATTGGTCCAGTCAGATGTGGCTGGGCCCGAACACAAAAGCAGAAACATGCCAAGACGGATTCTCCTGAGTTTGCGAACTGACAAATATCGCGAAAATCCATCTCGCTGTCCAAGGTTCTTCCTACTGTGGAACATTCCAGGAAAATCTGTGACATCTCAATGGATTCCAGCGAGTATGTGCGTGGGACCCTCCTCCAAAATGTTACGTAATACAGCTTTAAGCACTGCCTCCTGTAGCTTACACATATTCTTCAAAAGCTCCGCGCTAATACCCTCAGAACAAAGCGGGTTTAATTTTTAATACCTTTTTTCAGCTCAAAGAAACCAATTTTCCCCAAAGTCTTGAGTGTGAATTAATCAAGTCCTTATATCCCGCGCGGAGATAAGGCCGTAAGTGGCGCGGGGGGAGCGTGATCTGGCAGGTCCGCCCCTGTCGTGCTCCTGTCGTGCCTCTCAGCTCTCATCAGATAAGGCTCTTGTGTTTGTTCCTCTCACCCGTATCTCCGCTCCTCATTCACTCCATTGATTCTCGCTCCGTCGTTGCTGATAAGAAACACATTTTTGCATGGGAAGCCTCGGAGATTACACGGTCGTCATGGCGTTCATTTGGTGTTGGCGTTCAGATATGGCGCAGGTCTCGTCCCACTATCTCTGCCTCTTTGACTGCGGCGCAATGATTAGCTCCAAACGATCCGTGCCACCATTTAGCTTCTCCGCTGATGCGCCCAGAAAATTAAAACGGTGAGATGGTTTTGTCGGGTAAATTGAAAACTCGATCCTTATTGTAGTGAAAAAAATACTAATGTTTGGCTTAATGTATGTTTTAGAGCCGGGATTTCTAAAGGGTTCACGCTGATTCTATAGAGCAGAAGCGTAAAGGACTAAACCAATCTCGAGGAGAATTGAACCAGATCTGGAACAGAACGTTTATTTGAGTAACCCTTCAATACAATTGTACTTCTAAGAGCAGTTTTTCTTTTTACTTTTACTCCTACTTGAGTAACTAACATTACTCTTAGTTGAGTACAGTTTCTTTGGCTACTCTCCGCCAAGACAGGTTTCAAGTTATGCGACGTTTAAAACCACAGTGTGTAACTTTATAGCCAATAAAAGCATTGTTTCTTTTACTCCATTGTGTCGATTACACTGAAAAGCATAGAAACAAATGCAACCTTAATGTGAGTGGGCTTGCATCTCCACAAACCTGATTCTTATTTGACTTGGAGGAGAGTCTTCGGAGTTTAACGTAGGGTGACAGTAGCTCAGTTAGTAAAGTGTTTGTCTACTGATCCGAAAGTTAGTGGTTCGATTCCCCTGGGCTTGCATCTCCTAAAACCTGATTCTTACTTGACTTGGAGGAGGGTTGACAGTAGCTCATTTGGTTGAACTTTTCTCCACTGATCCGAATATTGGCAGTTTGAATCCCGTGGGCTTGCATCTCCACAAACCTGATTCTGATTTGGCCTGGAGGAGAGTCTTCGGAGTTTTAACGTAGGGTGACAGAAGCTCAGTTGGTAGAGTGTCTGTTTACTGATCTGAAGGCTGGTGTTTTGAATCCCTCTCTCAGCGATCAGATCCACTGACCCACAGGTTGGCTGTGAGATTCCAGCTTTGACTGTCTTGAAGGTGGTAAAGTGCTTTATAAAAATTTAGCATTTACAGGTGATATTGCACTAGGGATGGGCATGATTAGTTGATTAATGGATCGATCCATTCTATCCTGTTCATTTTCGACAAACTGAATGTAGTTTGCACAATCTCTGAAAACATGAACCATCTCCAACACGATATACACACAGAACATACTCATCACCATCATCATCATCAACAGAGAGAACACTCATATTTCACTGAGTCGTGTCCTATAGTCCGACAGAAGCTGAACCGCTTATAGTTTATGCAAATGAGTCATGTGGTTTTAAGTTTAGTTTATATAAGATGTAAACAAATGTGTCAAAGCTGCATTAAACACATTATAAGGTCAAACGGGCTGATGTGGCTCTAGAGTCGTTATGATTTATATGTTGTAAAGTTGAGTGTATTTATGCAGAATAGTAGTATAGTACTATATAAATGTTAATGTTTAATTGAAAATCGATCATTAATTGTCCCAGTGATAAATTAAGAAGAATTGTACATACTGTATCTTTAATCGTATTATGTAGGGGTGCAAAAATATTGAAATATCGATATACTGTATTGTATTGTTTAATGTGATGATACAGTATCGATATCACGGGCTGTTGTATCAATATATCTTCAAGTATTTTTAGTATTTAGTATTTTTTAGTATATTTAGATTAATTATTTTGTTACAGAGCTACAGTTTGATAACTTGTTTAGAGGAAGAAAACTCGATTGTGCAACATATTTGAAATTTTCACTGTTTAGATGATTAAAATGTTTGTGTTTCATATGAACTTCGCACAGGAAGTGGTTTAACGAAGACTGTATCAAATCGATTTGAAATATATCGTCTCGAACCGAAAGTGCACTGTATCAAGATAGGCATCGTATCGTAGCCTATGTATCGAGGTATGTATCGATACCCAGCCCTAGAATTATATTGTTTAAATGTTATAGTTAATTTTCTACTTTTTTAACAGACATTTGGTATTAGTTCTCATACATTACTTTCCATTTGATTATTGATAACGACATCGGCAACTTGACTATTCGATCAAAAGGAACGCACAAATTCCACAATGAAAGGCCCGCATAACACCAGGACTTGAACCCTAAACCCTCTGGCCGTGTGCTGTCTCCACTTTCATCTTCATAAACCGCAGCAGCCCCAGTATTTCTGTATTTTGTGCAGCGATCAAAAACCCAGAATGACCCCAAACCGAGCCGGACTTGGACTCGGAGGCGATATGACTCCACGTTTGAGCCAAGGATCAATCCAAACGCACTTTAATGTTTCAGCAAAAGACGCTCGTTTCATTCATTTCATTTGATTTGCGACGACGCTGATACAGAGACCTGAGGAGAGGAGCTGAAAATTCAAAGAGACGGACGTTTTGATGACGAGTGCTCTCTTTTTGTCAGTTATTTATTTTAGTTTCTTCTTTTTAATCAGCTTATAGTTGTTAAAAAGACAGTATCGTGAAGCAATATCTTAGTAACATTCTCACCAATATCTTAATTTTTTTGTGCAATATCGTCACTTTAAACTTTTAGAATTACAATTTTCTGGTTTAGGGTCTACGGTATTGTTTTTACTTTTAACACTGTCAGATTTTTACACTGAAATCTGATCGTACATTGAAGAGTTAACAAAAGGAGTTCCAATAAGGTGGATGAAGTGTCTTGCCCAAGGACACAATGTAAACACCATCTAGTAAAAAAGGACTTCACTGTAACGTGGCAAGGAGAAAATTCAGTTTGTTGACTGGACAAAAGTTAGTTTGGTTGAAGACGTTTCACAGCTCATCCAAGCTGCTTCTTCAGTTGTGGTCAGACGCTGGTGGACACTTCCTTATATCTGTCTGCAGGGAGGAGCTAACTACACTGAAACTACACTGAAACTAACACACACACTTGTTTACAGTTTCTGTTTGTTAGTTCGGCCTATTGACCTGTACAGGGTGTGGAGACTAATTAACATAACAATTCATGTCCATAATGAGGCTTCCACACCTCTGGTCCTGACCTGACTACACCTGTTGTTCTCTTGTTTGTTTTGAATTAGGTTTGAGGATGGAGTTGTAAATAGGAGATAGATGGTGTCTGAGTCTCCATTTCTGTTTAGAGAAGGATTCTCTTTCTTAACAAAAATGGCTTTTTTCAATTCCCTCTCAAACCAATTCTTTTCTCTGGCTAAAATCTGTACCTCGCTGTCCTCAAAGGAGTGGCCCCTGGATTTTAAGTGGAGATGTACATCAGACTGAGGTCCTGTGTTGCTCTCTCATCTGTGTTGGTTCATCCTCTTGTGAAGTAGCTGTTTAGTTTCTCCAATGTAGCGTTCACTGCAGTCATCACTGCACTGAATGGAGTAGAGCACATTGCTTTGTTTGTGGCTCGGTGTTTTGTCCTTTGGGTTGGACCAGTTTCTGTCTTCAAGTGTTCGTAGGTTTGAAATAGACCGGGATCTCATGTTGTCTGAAAATCCTCTGTAGTTTTTCAGAAACACCAGCCTGGGTTCTGATTCTCTGTTGTCCTGTGTTTTAGTTCTCTTGGTTTTGTTGAAGGCCCATTTTGGATCTCCGCAAACAGAGAGGACTTTCTGCACATGTTGTTCTTCTTTCTCCTTTCCCTCTGTGCTTGTGGGCACCACTTGAGCCCTGTGTTGTAGTGTCCGAATAACTCCAAGTTATGTCCAAAGTCACTTCGCTTAATCACCGTGTTAAGTTTTATTACTCTGAAAACAAAATCAGTTTATTGACATTAACAAGTTTTAGGTTCATTTTTGACGCTCTGAGTCTCTCCTCCCTTTGCTCATCATGTTAAGTCACTCCCCCTTCAGAGCGCTTTCACGACACAATCAGCGTGCATCCCTCAAATGAAACTACTACACATCGAGTCAGGTTTGTGAAGCTGTTGTATAATGTTTTGTCACTTGCTTTTGTATATTTATCCAGAATTATGTGGGAGTATGGGATGATTTTAATTTATGGGCGGAGCCTCGTACATAAGATTAAAGATTACAGTAAATGGGGTTTGAATAGGGTCCTTGAGAGATCACTAGATGACTCAAACATGCATGGATGACATCTAAAACTTCTTCAGGTGTGTTTTTGTTGAGGGAACAATAACAACAAAGTAGAAAAAGATTTAGAAAAATCGATTTTGCATAATAATACCTCCTCTATAAATATATTTTCCTCCTCACTTCCTGCTGTTATTTTTTTTTTTTTCTTTATGTTGTTGGTTTAGGGTCGGAGGTCATAGAGAGGCAGTGTTCATCCCACTCCTCTGCCTCTTCCTTTCTTGTCCACCTGTCTCCCTCCTCTCCTCTGCCTCTCATCTTCTTCTTCGTCTCAGTCTTGTACAATATGAGCCCATGGTCCAGAGTGCAGAGTTCAGTCCTCTCTCTTCCTCCGTTTTTTTTTTTTTTTTTTCTCCCATTTGCTCCCTCTTCTCCTCCTCTTACTCCCACTCTCTCCCTCCCCTCTTCCTCTTTTCTCCTGGAATCAATTTTGAGTCATATAGTCCAAAGAACGCTTTTAAAACATCAAACAAAAAATGATAAATATCCGTCTTTGCCTTTTTTCTTTTTGTTCCGCGTCTTTATCAGTTTAGTTTGATGTCATTTTTTATTTATTTATTTATTTTTTTTGTTTGTTTGTTTTTTCTTTGTTTGTTTTTTTGGTGATTCCAGTTTTTTTATTTTTGGTTGCAGTTTTGGCACAAACGTGACAGGAAGTTGGGATTTCCATAGGCTCATTCGCACTGGCTAATTTATATTTGATGGACAGCTAAGTTCCATAAACTGTTGTGGACATTTCCTGTTGAAGTTTCGGTGCTCAGAGCTTTTCTAATACTCAGTGTTCTCTGGTGGACGCTTCTTCTGGAACAACATTATTCTATTCAGTGTAAGTACTGGACAAACTTGTTGTCTGTGTTGCAGTCGCCAAAACTACAGCAGGAAATGTCCACAACAGCTTCTGGGGCGGGTGCCAAGCTCAGCTGCATATGCTTGCTTAGCTGTCCATCAAACATAAATTAGCCAATGGGAATGCACCCACGGAAATCCCACCCATCTGTCATGTTTGTGCCAAAACCGCAAGCAAAAAGTCAGAGAGTGCAAACAAGAAAGAGAAACAGAACCAAAGAAAGCGGCATCAAACAAAACTGAGAAAGACGCTGAACTAAAACTGTTTCCCAAGAGGCAAAGACGAATATTTTAACTACACAAAAAATTCAGTTGCAAATATATTTATTTTATTTTACTTTTTTAAAATTTATTTAAATTTATTTTTTATTTGGTATTTTGATTTATACTTTTTTTGTTGCTCGATGTTTTAAAAGCGTTCTTTGAACTATTTGACTTAAAATTGATTCCATACTTTCTTATTCTCAGGATTCTTACGGTAAAATAAATGAGAAAATAATTAATTTATACACAAAATATATATAAATAAATAAATACATAAATAAATAGTAGCAAAACTAAGGGGAAAATCTCATTAAGTATTAAGTGTGGGACATTAATGCGTTAATTACGACTGATTAGTTACAAAAAAAAATAATAATAATGCATTAAAAATATTAAAGCATTTTATCGCTGTTTGTATGCCAAACAACATGGAGCATTTGTCAGTGCACCATGTCGTGGTACAACAATTATACTCAGGGTTCCTACAGTGATGAAAATCCTGGAAAAGTCATGGAAATTGAAAAAGTAATTTTCCAGGCCTGGAAAAGTCATGGAACTTTGTAAACTCATTGAAAGTTTTGGAAAAGTCATGGAATTTTAGTATCTCTTTCACGCAACTCCAGTGTTCTGCTAAGTTCATGAGGCTGTAATGATTATTTCTGAACGTCTGTGCTTTTTGTTTAAAAGAGACGACAATAAATGCACTGACAGGATTTTGAATGTTTAAAAACTATAATCCCAAACCATAAGATGAGTGGAAAGAGTTCACTAACTTTTCATATATGTGTCCAGTCAAGTGGTAACGGAGGGAAACAGGGGCAGATTTTTGACATTCAAATGTCTCTTATTCAGAAACTAGAGGGACTATTGAAATAAGTAAAGTATCAGAATGTAGGAAAGAGTTACACTCCAACAGGGTCAAGTTAAACCTGTGAGATTCTTTCAAGTTCAAGACAAAAAATTTAAAAAACTCATGTCAGTAACAGAGGGAATGAAATATGCAGCACTTTTTGGGCAATAAATCCAAACAGTGATAACTCTTGGTTCTCACTTCCATATCCTTAACAAACTGGTTTGAATATTTGCTTCATATAGTTTTCTACCATATGGTACAAGATTAGGTTGAAAAACCTCTTACTTTTTGACTCATGAGATTTTTTTTATTAAGAAAGGTCATGGTAACGGAGGGAAAAGTAACGGAGGGAAAATTGTACAAACAAGTAGAAGGTGCAGGATTTTGTATAATTTGTCGCTTTTTTCTTCTGAATACTTTAATATTACTTCAAAATGAAAGGAAACTATTTCTATAAAATATGTCAGTCCTTCCAAGCAAATTTTTATCATTTGAAATACTTTTTTTTTTTTTTTTTTCAAATTTTGGAATCATGGTTTGGTAAACCACTTCTATAGCGCACCTTCAAGGGCACTTTACAACAAGGTACACCAGTGTACGCAGACACTGTGGCGTTAAGTGTCTTGCCCAAGGACACAACGACAGCATTCATCTGTGGGAGCTGGAATCACACCAGAGGTCATATGATGAAATACATCCATTTATTGACATGATTTGCAGGTCTTTGAAATTTGGGAAATAATTTTTGTTCCATGTTTCATACATGGTCTGTTTAAAACGTATGGAACTTCAGAACCAAAAATGGTACAGAAAAAAGGTCAACAGTTTCATAAACTAGAGTACATATGTATCTGTTCAATACATTTTTATATCAGATGCATTAACTTGAATTTTTGGCCTTGATGTTTACTTCTGCTTGACCGGGACCATTTGACCCTAAAAGTCTGATCTGTGTAATTCTACACATGTAGGTGCCATAAAGTCATGGAAAATTCACTTTAGGTCATGAAAAATTTTGAAATATTGTCAGTGAAAAAGAGTGGGAAACCTGTCCTCTCTCCTGCTCTCCTCTCTTTATATTATACCGTACATTTTCATGGATCCATCTCTCTCTCTCTCTTCTTTCACTCATTCTAAGTCCACATTGTACAGTGCGTTCTCGTGACCTGTTGCACAGTTCATCCTTCTCTCTTCTCTGCTCCTGTCTCTCTCCCTTCGTTCTCTTGTTCTCAGCATAAATTGTACATTATTCATACATGTTCTCATGATCCAAGTGCATCCAAGTCCATCCTTCTCCCCCTCTCTCTCCTCTCTTCTTTCTCTCGTTCTCAGTCTACATTGTGCGACGTGTTCTTCTCTTGGCCTGGGTGCAAACTTCGGCCCTCTCTCCTCTCTCCTGTCCCTCTTTCATCTCCCTCTCTCGTCTCATTTTCAGCCTGCATTATACAATACATTATCATGAGACCGGGCGCAGAGTTCAGCCCTCTCTCTCTCTCTCTCTCTCTCTCCTTCGTCTTTATCTCTTTCTTGGTCTGCATCGTGCGCTCGTTCTTCTCTCGGGCAGGTATAGACTCTTCGCTCGCTCTCACACGGACCAGAGGAGGTGAAAGAGGAGCGGGGTTAAAGCTCAGAGAGGTCACACTCCTCCACATTCACACGCCATCTCTCTCTATCTCTCTCTTCTCTTCTTTCGTTCATTCTCAGTCCAACTGGTGCAGCATCTTCTTCTCTATGTGCCGAGTTGAGCCCTCTCTCCTTTCTCTCTCTCTGTCTCCTCTATTTCTCATTCATCTTTCCTCCTTTCTCTCTATCCCCTAGGTAAACAGTTCAGAAATCTCTCTCAATCCGTGTATCATTTGTTCATTTGTTTTTCAAAATAAAACCAAAAATAAGAAAATGAAAAACAACTAAAACAACTATTTTCTATTTGTCTCCAAAACAAAACAAAACAAAAAAAAAGTTTTCAATTTTGTGTTGAAATGAATAATGGAAAAAATGGATAAAGTTTCCCGTTTCCATAACTTAAATTGCAATGCTGGACATTTTTGGACTAAACCAGGACTAAACTAAAACTAAACCAGGACTAAAAAAACAACTAAACTAAACCAGGTCTAAACCAGGACTAAAACTAAACCAGGACTAAACTAAAAAAACCAGGACTAAAACTAAACCTAAAACTAAACCAGGACTAAAACTAAAACTAAACCAGGACTAAACTAAAAAGGACTAAACCAGGTACTAAACCAGGACTAAACTGAACCAACTGAGAACCAGGACTGAGAGAAGAGACCAGGACTACTGAGACCAGGACTGGAACCTGGGACTGAGTGTCCGTCCTGGACGGGTCCTGGAGGTGCACATAGACTGTCAGGTGATCAGGACTCTGCACTCTGTCTCTCTCTCTCTCTGTCTCTCCGTCTTCTCTGTTCTCTCTCTCCCTCCCTTCTTTCTCTCGTTCTCAGTCTACATTGTACCGTGTTCGTCTCGTGATCTCGGTTCAGAGTGCAGCCCTCTTTCTCTCCTCCCGTTTTTTGTTTCGTTTCCCGCCCTCCTCTCACATACACCGTACAGTCCGTTCTTCGTTCGTCTCCTCTGCTCTCGCTCGGCCTCAGACGGAGCAGAGGAGGTGATGGAGGAGCAGGTCAGAGGTCAGGGCACACTCCTCCACATTCGCACACTATTATTAGAACAGCCGCGGTCCGAGAAGGTCAGGGAAAAACAAGCACACATGGAAAACGGAAATAATATTATACCGAAAATGACACAGGGAAAAATTACTTCTAAATGAGCCTAATAGAAAAAAAACCCATCAGATTCAATAAACAAAAAAAAGGACATTGGAGTGCTCCAAATCAAATTGAAATTTCAGTTTGAATGGTCAAAGTATCTAATAAAAAAAAAAAAAAAAAATCTAAACTTATTCTGTGTAAAACTTGCTAACCCTATAGTTTAGACCTCTATCTAGTCTTGGTCTTGATTACGCTTGGCCTCGGTCTTGTTTTGGTCTCGATGGCGCTTGGTCTCAGTCTTGTCTCGGTCTTGATGCCACTTGGTCTTGGTGTGGTCTCGTTGACGATGGAGCTTGGTCTCAGTCTTGTCTTGGTTTGATGTCGCTTGGTCTCGGTCTTGTCTCAGTCTTAATTACGCTTAGACTCGGTCTTGTCTCAGTCTTGATGCTTGATCTCGGTCTTGTCTCAGTCTTAATTCTTGGTCTTGTCTCAGTCTTGATGGCGCTTGGTCTCGGTCTTGTCGGTCTTGATCTTGGTCTTGGTTGGTCTCGATGGAGCTTGGTCTCGGTCTTGTCTTGGTCTTGATGTCTTGTCTCTCTTGATGGCTTGGTCTGTCTTGATTAGGCTTGCACTCGGTCTTGTCTCAGTCTTGATCTTGTCTTGTCTTGATGGCGCTTGGTCTTGTCTTGTCTCGGTCTTGATTGCTTGCACTCGGTCTTGTCTCAGTCTTGATGGCACTTGGTCTCGGTCTTGTCTCGGTCTTGATCGATTGGTGTTGTCTTGTCTCGGTTTGATGACGCTTGTCTCAGTCTTGTCTCGGTTTTGATGTCGCTTGGTCTCGGTCTTGTCTCGGTCTTGATGACTTGGTCTCAGTCTTGTCTCAGTCTTGATGGCACTTGGTCTCAGTCTTGTCTCGGTCTTGATGGCGCTTGGTCTCAGTCTTGTCTCGGTCTTGATGGCGCTTGGTCTCAGTCTTGTCTTGGTTTTGATGGCGCTTGGTCTCGGTCTTGTCTCAGTCTTGATGGCACTTGGTCTCAGTCTTGTCTCAGTCTTGATGGCGCTTGGTCTCAGTCTTGTCTCGGTCTTGATGGCACTTGGTCTCAGTCTTGTCTTGGTCTTGATGACGCTTGGTCTCAGTCTTGTCTCAGTCTTGATGGCACTTGGTCTCAGTCTTGTCTTGGTCTTGATGACGCTTGGTCTCAGTCTTGTCTCGGTCTTGATGAAGCTTGGTCTCAGTCTTTTCTCAGACTCCAATATCTGACACTCAGCGAATAGTAAATGTGCAGAGGCTGCTAAATATCACTGTAAAAACCAATAAGATAATGTTATGAACTTGAAAAACCCCACTTTCTTCAATTTGAAGCAGTTTCCTTTAAAGTACCAGGATTAAAGAATGGATTCTCAAACTGTGGGTCAGGGTCCAAACAAAGAGCGCAGAGTGCTTCAGTGCAGTACAGTTTGCATGGCCTATTTTTAGCCTAACTGAACATTAACAAAATCAAAATCAAATCAAAAAACGTGATATAAATGTGCCAAATAATGTATAAAATGTAAAAAAAAAAAAAAAAAGTTAAATACAAATAAATGTAGAAAATGAAAAAAAATTGTTTTGATTTGGTCTCGATGGGCCGTGGTCTCGGCTCGACCTTTAAAAGTCTTGGTCTTGTCTCGGTCTCAACCCTCAGAGATCTTGTTCTGGTCTCGAACTGATCTTGGTCTCGATTAGTGAGGACCCTTAAAGAACCCTTAAAGCTCACAAGAATCCATTTTGCGTAATATAGGATCTTTACGGTTTTGTTGTTCTTGGATATAAGCATCCCCTTTAAGTATTAACACCAAACCATCTCCTCACATGTAAATCTCTCCAACAGAAGTCCACAAAAACACATTTAAAAGTTACTCCGCCGTCTACAGCGCTGGGAATAACTACATTAACATCTTAATAAGTGGCGATGGGAGGAACGAGAAATCCGAAGGTGCTCCCTGCGTCTCCAAACAACAGGGACGTACGCCGTAACTCAATCAGCCCACGGATCTTTACACCTCGTCTTTACTTTTAATACAGTTACCACGGCAATCGCGGAGCCCACCGGTTTTGATGGATCTTCTGTGAATGTAAAGAAAGGCGTTGGGGGAGGGGGGGAGGAAGAGGAGCGGTGATGGATTGTACTGACATGGCGCCGAGTTGGGCTAATACGGCAGGCTGTGGACCAAATAAGGATACTTTAATATGTGCATTTAAGAAGGCCGGATTAGGCATTATTACTGAGAGGGAACAGCACAGGCACTTCATCATCGCTCAAAGTTAACTCCAACCTCCAACTGTACTTAATGTCGCGGTGAGACTTGGGTTTGTAAGGTTATAAAAGGTAAAATATGGAAAATGAGAGCGGTACAGTGGGCTAAGCATTTGCGCACCAACTGGAGCGTCCGTAGTTTGAATCTCAGAGAGTCCAACCTGTGAACCTTACTTACTCTTGAGGTGAGACTTTGCTTTGTAAGGTTATAAAAGGTAAAATATGGAAAATGTGTAGATGTATTTCAACTAATCACAAATTTGTTCATCCGTTTTGTGAAGTTCAGAGCGTGGTGCAGTTGGTAAAGCATTTGCCCATCAACTAGAATTTGTTTGAATCTGAGACACTCCAGCTACTGAACTGTACTTACTTTTGTGGTGAAACTTGGCTTTGTAAGGTTATAAAAGGTAAAATACGAAAAATGTGTACACGTATTTTAACGAATCACAGATCCATTCATTCATTTTGTGAAGATCAGAGTGTGGTGCAGTTGGTAAAGCATTTGCCTGCCAATAGAAACGTCAGTGGTTTGAACTTAAGACGCTCCAACCTCCGAACACTACTTAAAGTCGTGGTGAGACTTGGGTTTATAAAGTTATAACAGGTAAAATATCGAAAATATGTACACGAATTTGAACTAATCACAAATTTGTTTATCCGTTTTGTGAAGTTCAGAGTGTGGTGCAGTTGTAAAGCATTTGCCCATCAACTGGAAGGTCCATGGTTTGAATCTGAGACCCTCCAGCTACCGAACTGTACTTACTGTTGTGGTGAAACTTGGCTTTGTAAGGTTATAAAAGGTAAAATACGGAAAATGTGTAGACATATTTTAACTAAAAGCATTTGCCCATCAACTGGAAGGTCCATGGTTTGAATCTCAAACACTCCAGCTACTGAACTGTACTTACTGTTGTAGTGAGACTTTGCTTTGTAAGGTTATAAAAGGTAATAAATGGAAATTGTGCACATGTCTTTCAACTAATCACAAATTTGTTCATCTGTTTTGTCAATTTCAGACTGTGGTGCAGTTGGTAAAGCATTCCCCCCTCAACTGGAAGGTCAGTGGTTTAAATCTCAGACACTCCAACCGCCGAACTGTACTTACTGTTGTGGTGAAGACTTGGCTTTGTAAGGTTAGAAAAAGTAACATATGGAAAATGTGTAGACATATTTCAACTAATCACAAATTTGTTAATATGTTTTGTGAAGTTGTCAGAGTGTGGTGCAGTTGGTAAAGCATTTGTTCATCAACTGAAAGTTTAGTGGGTTGAATCTCAGACACTCCAGCCACGAACTCTACTTAATGTCGCGATGAGACTTGGTTTTATAATGTTAGAACAGGAAAAATATGGAAAATTAGTAGTTGTATATGGCACTACACTTGTCTGTCTCCAAGGAGAAAAGCAGGTGACGCCATCAGACCAAGTTACATGTCAGATCTGTGGAGAGCGGGTAAAGTATTTGCCCACATACTAGGATGTCAAGGGTTTGAATCTCAGACACTCCAACCTCCAAATGATACTTACTGTTGTGGTGAAGACTTGGCTTTGTAAGATTATAAAAAGTAAAATATGGAAAATGTGTAGACATATTTCAACTAAGCACAAATTCGTTCATCTGTTTTGTCAAGTTCAGAGTGTGGTACAGTTGGTAAAGGTCAGTGGTTTGAATCTCAGACCCTCCAACCTCCCAAGGACACTTACTGTTTTGGTGAGTCTTGGCTTCGTAAGGTTATCGAAGGTACAATATTGAGAAATAGAAGTTGTATGAGAACAAATCACCAATATTACAGTTTTATCAAGTTCAGAAAGTGGTGAAGTGGGTTAAGCATTTGACAACCAACTGGAAAGTCAGTGGTTTGAATCACAGACACTCCAACGTCTGAACGATACTTAATGTTACTGTGAGACTTGGGTTTGTAAGGTTATAACAGGGAAAATATTGAAGAAAAAAATGGTAGTTGTATTTGAATCAGAGAGTGTTTTATCAAGTTCAGAGAGTGGTGAAGTCTGTTAAGCATTTGTCCTCCAACTGAAAGGTCAGTGGTTTGAATCCCAGACACTACAACCTCCAAAAGGTGCTTACTGTTGCTGTGAGACTTGGCTTTGTCGAGTTACCAAAACTAAAATATGGACAGTTTATAGCTTTATTAGAACCATTTGTGCTACTGCTTGGTTGGTTAAGTATTTGCCCACTAACTGGATGGTCAATGGTTTGAATCTCAGACACTTTGCCCACCTTGCTTGTCTGAAGTTTAAGTAACTTTTTTCCCCTTGTCTCTAAGAAAATGTTAATACTTTGCCTATAAAATGTTTCACAGTATGGCATTAAACATACAGTATATCCCCAATAAAGACGAGCCAGTAATGCAACGGGGCCAAGTTACAGGTCAGATCTATGGAGAAAAGACCACGCTCACAGTACTAGCAATAAAAAAAACACCTATAATGTCAACCATAAACTTTTTGGTAACAAGTTTGCATTTAAACTTCTTCTTCACATTACTTTTCCACAAACTGTTGCTATAAAGTTCACAAATATCTGTCTGAAAACACTTTATATCTCATATCCCCACCCCTTTTTCTCCATAAAGTACACCTCTGCGTTTATAAAGTCCATATTTTTCACCTGACTCACTCTGATCGTTTCAGAGCTCAAATTATCTTCGCTATAAACTTATATATCTTGCTAGTAACGAACTTTGAAGGTAACAGCTACTTTTAAACAGCTCCCCAGTATTACAAGCAGATGGTTTTGTTTGAGTGGTTTTGTATTGACTGTGATCTGAATTACCATATTTAAACCAGACATAATTCCATAGATATTATTTTGTGATTTTCATTGACTAAATGTGCTTAAAGGTTTAAAGCTCTTAAAGCTATATCACACAAAATTACTTGTTGGAATGTTGTTATCTCATTAAAAACATACCTAGAGTTTTGATTTATTCGCATATATTTAAGTATTATTAGTCTGTCTACATCTCCAAAACTCAAAATGCTCTGTCCCACCTTGTGATGTCATGAAGCGGCGGTTTTCAAGTTAACAGCTTACTTTTAGAGACTGGAAATTCCAAGACTGAAATGATCCAAATGGTTCTAGTGAAGGGTTATGGAGTTTAAAAGCACAGTGGAGCACTTCCTGTGTTATCTCGTGACATCATAAGGGGGAACAGAGTGTGTTCTGTTTGAGAGAGTAACTCGGTCTCCATGGAGATGTTGATACATTTTAAAATTAAATTGTCCAGAGCATGGTATTGAATAGGGCGCAGTATCATTAAGAAGTTGCCGATACGATACATATCCTCGATACACAGGCCACGATACAAAACATATCAAAATATCTCTTTGCGATGTGATTTGATTCTGTATAATCTAATAATTCAACAATATTTAGATTTTTTTGCACATCCCTACAGGTTAGACTACTCACTTTACTAAAACACAGTTACGATCATTTTCATTCACACTTGTTTTCCAAATTTAGCAATATTTTAGGTTTAAAATTTGACTTCATGGTTAGAAATCCTGACATCACACTATGGAATTTCATAACTATTACCAAGTAAACTCCTTTTTTCAAAATTATCTTCGCACTTTGCTTCTTGGTTGTTGTAAAGCTATAATTTATGTTTACAGTAGGGCTGGATGTCATTTAGAATTTGCAGATACGATACAAACTTCTATACATAGGCCACGATGCGATACATATCTCGATACAATGCACTTTCGATTCGATACGATATATTTCAAATCAATTTTCAGACATCTCAGTAAAAAATAAAGGCTGAATCATGGCTGTGATTGTAACAGTCTTTGTTAAACCACTTCTTGTGTAAAGTTCATATGAATCACACATTATAATCATCAAAACAGTGAAAATGTCAAATGTGTCGCATAAACAAGTTTCCTTCCTCTGAACAAGCCACAAAACTGTAGCTGTAGCAAAATAATTTAGTAAAATAAACCAAAAAAATACTCTTGGCGATACATCGATACAGCAGCCCACGATATCAATACTGTATCATCACATTAAATGGTACGATATACCGATATTTCGATATTTTTGCACACCCCTAATATGAAACTAACCTGTCTTGCATTTATTTAACTACACGCGTTTAAGTGCTCCAAAATATCTTAAAAAAACATTCATTCTTATGGTGAGTGGGGACGTCGCTCCACAAATCTAAACCTTCATTTGTCGCTGTGGAGATTCTTACGCTTATGGTCGCATTGCGGAACATTCTTGGCGCATCTCCAAAAAAAACACGTGACGGACCCTCCACCAAAAAAGTTAATGAAAGTAAATGAAAAAACAAAACACAAGTCCGGATATGTTTTCAGTGAGGAACCGACAATTATAACGTAAATCGGTGTAATAAAAGAGCTTTAAAATAAAATCCTACTACTTTTATAACCAAATTGAATCAGCGTTTTATATTTGCACTGCTAATGTGATCTGTGAACTTCTACTCAGCAAGTCTTGTTACACACCAATTTAAATCATTATAACACAATAGGACTTTTGTAACATTTGACACTATTGTTCTATTACCTCTTTGTTTCCTGTTTTCGCTTATTCATGAATCTCGTACATTATAACTTAAAACTAAAACTTCCACAGATTCGTCCCAAAAGCAGTTTCCAAACTTTATTTTTTCCTCTCCTCGGTTATTATTATTAAACCGCCTATGAGTAATTACATGTTTCAGAAAAAGAATGCATTATTAATGGGCTTTGCGGTTTGACTGTGGTTTTAAAAGAATATGTTTCAGGTTTTGCAGGATAAAGAATAAATGGAAAACAATGTAAAAGTCTTGCATAGAGCACTGGGAGGCGCGGCGTTTCCTCACAATGGACTCAGAATTGCTGCATTGCACAAACAGCCCTGATGAATGGGCCTTTGCTGAGGTTTTAGTGGTGAGGGCGCGCACAACAGTTTGTCTTCATTAGGACGCTACAAAGGCGCGGTTCAAAAGGTCGAGGAGCTGGTCGGAGATATACTTTTAAATGTCATGAATATTTAAAACACTTCCGTCGTCAAGGTAACGCGCCTCAAGGTTTTAATAATAATGCGGCGTCCAGTTAGTTCGTAATTGGACCGATCGGAGTGAATGGGCAACAGGAAGTGCATTGATAGACGGATGGTATGCATCGAAAATGGACATGTGGAGAAAATGTGTGCATGGGTTTCAGCCTCCTGTTATTGATACTTTTCAGTCACATCGCGCTGGGGGTGTTGCGCATGCATGTGTTTGGCGGAATGTTCGGCAGTTACCATGGTGACTCATTAACACTGCCAAAAAAGAGTCTGAAAACTCAAGAAAAAAAAAAATGGATTTAAACTGCATATTTTCAGGAAACTGTGACCAATATGAGCGTTCATGGTCATGATTTGGTAGCCAGGCTGGCGCCACCTAGTGCCTCCGCTCAATTTAATTTCTCTCCAGAGACTAGGTCAGGAATTGGAACAAACTAAACGGTTCGCAAAAACCCGGAAGTGCGAGTTTGGGCACCAGCAAGTCAGCGAAGAGCCATACATTCTGTGTTGGCAACGATTCCCGTGATCGCCAATTTAAAGCCGGAACAAAGAGAATGTTTGGTGAATTTTATCATGGGGAAAGACGTTATTACCCTTTTTCCTATGGAATTTGGGAAAAGCTTAATATACCAGTTAGCCCCGTTAGCGGCAAATTACATATGTCACGAACAAATAGCAGCAGTTGGTTAAATGAAAAAAAGTACCCGCCTGCCATCAAGTAAATGAAATCTAATGCTGTGAGGTTTCACCGAACGTGAAACCGGCTGATGAATCAGGCTACTGGTTTGGTGCTTGTGGTTGTAATGTTATTTAAAAGCGACTTGTTTAACAGCACAAATCATCTCACGTGTTGTAGTTCCAGCTAAGGCTAAATTCAGACTGTAGGGCTTAATGCTCAATTTGGATTTTTTTGTGAAATCAGATTTTTTTTTGCGAGGTCATTGCTCATTTCTAATTAAATCCGACTTGTATGTGATCTCCAGTGTGAACTTTAAATGCCCCAAAAGTGTCCCGCATGAGCATTGGAGGACATGATATCGTCACACACAGCGAGCATGCTCAGTGTTTACGGAAGTCGCCTAAAGGCTGGGCTTGTCTTCCAAAATACGGTCCAGTTCTTAGTAAAATGGACAGGTTACACATCCACGGCCGCTTTGTTTGTTTGAGTCTTTAGCCTCCTTGTATTTAACTCGCAGGCTCTGTATTTTTCATTGACATTGGAGCCAGGATGCCAGTAGCTGCACTCGGCCATTTCTTTGGCAATCATTTCAAAAAACGCCTGGTTCCGATAAGACCGCCTCCAATTTGGCCTGAATACACCGATCCCACCAAATATTAATAAACACGCTAACCTCACCTTCCCTCCATTGAGTAGACGCCGAGCCTGACGTGGAGGATATGGGTTTTAGGAGCACATATCCAAGTGGCCTGGTTCGCATTTGAAAAAAATCAGATCTGTGTTATTCTGTCATTAAAAGATCAGATACAGGAGCCCAAGTCAGTTCTTTCTGGTCAGATTGTGTTCAAACAAAGCTCAGATTAAAAGTCTAATTTGAGTCACAGAGCTTCAGACAGAGCAGAGTCTACAGTTTAGCATCACACCTCCAAGGAATGTTGTTGACATCAGCTGCAAAGTATCAGTAGGTATTTTGAGACTTTACTTTTCAAACAGTATAATATTTTGTTTTGGATAGGAATTTTGGTGGTGAGTGTAGAGCCTGTCACCTAGCTTCCATTTTTATAATTTTAATACCAAGGCTGGAGTAACAGTATGTCTTTTTCGGGGGCATTCAAAATGTCCACTTGACAGTAACACCCATTTAATCTGACAAAAAAAAAAACATCTTCTGCAATTCTTCACCTTGGACAAACTTTCAGCAACAGTCTAAAGCTCTGTGCTGTTGGTCTGAAGAAAAAAATTGTGATAATTCAACTTTTTGGAACTTTCTACAATGTTATAACGCTGTTCCTTTGTCAAAATTACGCCTGCAGTGCATTCATATGTCATCCGTGCATGTTTGAGTTATAAAGCGATCTCTCCTGTGCCCTGTTGGAATCTTCCTTGTGGTTCGCAGTAAGACCTTGACAAGAACAAACCCACAAACTTCACAAACCTGATGCGATGTGCAGTAGTTTTATCAGTGGAATGGACACAGATTGTAATGTGATGCCGCTCTGAAGGGGGAGTGACTTAACGCAGAGAGGGGGGGAGTCTCAGAGCATCAAAAACAAAACTGAAACTTACTTATATACGTTGTTTTGGGTAAATGTAGCGTTCCCGTTACAAAAAAAGGTAACACGGTGATCCAAATACTGTATGTTACGTGTTAGAAATTAATACCGCAAAGAAGTAAAACACCTCCTCTTTAAATAAAACTCTTCTTTTGTGCGTCTTCACTTGAATCTGTGATCTTTGAAAAGTGTCACGCCAGCACAAACCCACGGCCTCTCTCCTGTAGCTTTCACAGTCTGACTTGGGAAGTGGACTCCGAGTAAAAGTGCTGGTGTAGCTGTAGAAAAGGTGCTGGCCCCACACAACGCGCTCATATCCCACTCTTTCTGGGCCCACCGTAAAACTTTGATTTTGGCCGAGCTCAGAAAATGGCTTAATGCTGCAGAGAGGCCTAGAGCAGAGAGAGGCCAGCTGTGCGCTAAGAGCTGAGCTTTCACCGGCTCAGTTTGAACCTGGGTGTGATGGAGAGATGTTACTTCACTTTTGTGTTTTATTTGTCTAAGATTAGTTTGTCTTCTTTGAGACTGTATTTTATTCTTATCGTTAAGTTGTCATCATGAAACAGTGCTTTGTAGATAAGCCGTATGTTTACGTGAGTAATATTTAAAGTAACAGCGCACATACTTGACTGACAAAACTTGTTGACAATACACAAACATATTTTATTACTATACTACTACTATATGTTGTATGTTGTACTTTAAAAACTATATCAGAGTACTTTAAAACTGTATACAAATTGTTGTCTGGGATCCAAATAGACACATATCTCTTGTTTACATGAGAGCTTTAATTTAGAATAAAAAGCATTTAATTCTGAATAAAATGAATTCCACTTTAAAAAGATTATGTAAACACAAAATTCCTAATGAAAATTATTACTCAGAATTTAATTCCGAAGTAAGTGGGTGGTTTATTCTGATGTTAAAGTCGAATTAATTTATTCCTTGATCATGTAAACGTTTATTCTTGTTAAAAATAATTCCAGTTGTTCAGCACATGCAGGTAGCAGCTGGAGTGTGTGTTTTCTTCCGGTCGACGTAAATACAGTTGTATCTCTGTCCAATCAGAACCCTTCCCCACCCCCAGACGCTGACCGGAATTATCGTGTTTTCCATGTAAACCTCAATTCGGAATTGTTATTTCCATTTCCAAACTCGAAGGAGAATATTTTAATCTCAAACTTCAGAACAATTAATTCGGAATTTTAAAAAATCATCATGAAAACGTGGCTAGTGTGTTATTTTGAACTTTGTGCACTAATAAATGTATAATGTTTGTAATGTTTTATTACAACTAACTTTTGCAACTAAATGTACAAAATCTAAGGCTTGCTTTGTTTTATCGATTAAGTTTCTTGCGACTGTGAAAATGAGTAGCTCGCCAGCATTTTGGTTTTGTAAAGGTAACTCACCAGAGGCAAAAGGTTGGAGATCCCTGTTATAATGACGTCTGGTCACAGATTATATCTCCAAAAGTTCATAAGGCTTGATTGACAGCTGGACTAGTCAATCAGGGACACATGGACAAACATGGCTGCTTATGAGGAAAAAGAAATGAATAAAAAGAGTCACAGTGGAGTGAAAATCCCTTTTTAGAATCAATGAGCAAAGCACCAAACTGTGTTCATCTGCAGTGAGAGAAATGTCAGTTTGTTCAAAATAACAGGTGACCAATGAGCTCTTCAGTTTCACATTTGCTGCTGAAATAAACAAATCTGATTGGATGTGATGTTTGATTCTGACTTCAGACATGATGAAGGGAGCGGTGACCAGACTAAGGACCTGTTTACACTAGAAAGCTTGCGGTAAAATGACAAAATATTTTATCGGAAGTGCCTTTCATTTAGACGGTGACGGCGTTTTTGTGGCTTAAAAACGCACAAATCTGAAACCACCCTCCAGAGTGGAAAAGTTGAATACACTCCGTAGTAGTGTTTTCGTCTACACTGCCCAAGACACAAAACTCTGCTCAGATCTGCTCACGTCACATGAGTTTACGTCACATACTTCACCATCTAGCCTGCCTGGCATGCATACCCGATCGAATTCCACACACTTTTGCGTTACCATATGCACGCAGATTTCCTCCCGATAACGCTCGTCTAAACCCAGAACAAAAAGTGAAGACGCGGTGCCACTTTTACATCTTCTGATCAGACCGTCATCATATAAACGTAGCCTAAAATCCCTCTACATAGAAGATACAGAGAAATTTCAATGCAGTATAATGCAGTACTCAAGTTTAGGTCTCACCAAATACATTTTAGAATATGTTTTATGTGTACTTTTAACTTCAGTAATATCTTCTATCTTTCAAGTCCCACTTTCTTCAGTTCAATCTCCACCTATACGCAAAGCACATACTGTAGTCCAAGCAGCTAAAAGTTCAATGGAATATAAATAATAAAACACAGACGTCTCCTCCTTTGTCTGGCCCCCCCGTGGAGGTTGTGCCCCATCGTGGTCTGTACAGTTTTACGTGAGATTCTTTTTTTCCGCGATCGCACTTTTTAACTTTTGGGTTCGGGTTTGAGTTTGGGCGCCGCGGGAGGTGGCCCTCTCCTCCGCTCCCGGTCGCTTCACGCCGGGATCTCTCACCTCCTCTGCTCCTCGGCTTTCTTCTGCTAAACTACAGTGACACAGACGAGGTTAGAGGAAGATGTTCTGACATTTTTAATCATGTGTCATTCTCTTTCTATTAGTTTTGTTTGAGTTCACATGAAGGGCTCTGACTATTTTGACAGTTTTTTGACCCTGGAAAGGAAAAAGAGAGACAAAAAAAAGCTTGAAATGTAACTTAAATGTAGCCTGATTCATCAGCCGGTTTCACTTTGTGGAAACCGTCTGACCTCGCAGCATTAAGGGCCGTTCACACCAGAGCGTCAAAGCGTCCAGTTTCTATGTAAAGTTTTTGCGGCGCGTCTTCAGGCGTCAGCACGGTGCGAATCTGGCGTCGATGCTCTAGACGGGCGTACAAGGCATCAGCATCAGAAGTTGAAAATGCTGAACTTTTCACGTCAGATGTGCTGCGTCAATCAATCAGGGACGAGTATCCAGAGACGTACCAACGTTATTATCAGGAAGAGAAAGACCCGAGAACAAGAGCGAGAGCCACAAACATTAGCGGACCAAAATCATGAGGACGACACCAAAACAGGACCAGGACTAAAGCAGGACTAGACCAGGACTAAAGCAGGACTAGACCAGGACTAGACCGGACCAGGACTAGACCGGACTAGACCAGGACTAGAACAGGACAAGACCGGCACTAAACAAGGACTAGACCTGGACTAGAACGGGACTAGAATGGGACAAGGCCAGCACCAAACAAGGACTAGACCTGGACTAGACCGGGACTAGAACGGGACTAGAATGAAACAAGACCGGCACCAAAGAAGGACTAGACCGGGACTAGACCAGAACTAGAACGGGACTAGAATGGGACTAGAACGGGACAAGACCTGCACCAAACAAGGACTAGACCTGGACTAGAACGGGACTAGAACGAAACAAGATCGGCACCAAACAAGTACTAGACCGGGACTAGACCGGGACTGATCCAGTGTCATTAGTGGTGTATACATATATATTCGCCGCAGTCGTCGAGTCGATCTCCTCTGCTGTTTTATGTCATAAAAACACTAAAGTCTCTCTCAGTCTGGTCTGCCATTGTTTCGGGAAAAGAGCGGGACCGGGCACTTGTTGTACTGATGTGCGCCTCGATCTCTCCGTCTCTCTTTGAGCACCTCCCTTTCCCTCTCTCTTTCTCTCCTCCTGTTTCTCTTTCTCTCTCTATCTCTCTCCTCCTTCTCTCTTCCTCTTGATTCTCTCCTCAGTATTGATCTGAGTGTCTATGTCTGAACACCTCCTCTTTCTCTCTCTCCCACTCCTCCACCTCTTCTCTCTCTGTTCCTTTCTTTATTCCTCCTCTCCTCCTCATCTCTCTCTCTCTCCAGGCTCTCCTCTCATCTTCTCTCTCTCTCTCCAGTCCCCCGTTTGAACACCTTCCCTCTCTCTTTCTCTCCTTACCTCTCTCATAGCTCCTCCTCCCCACCTTCTTCTCACTCTCCTCCTCATCGTCTCTCCGCCTTTCTCTCTCCTTCTCTCTTTTCTTCAGTCTCCTCTCAGTATTGATATGCTCCTCAATCTCTCCGTCTCTCCGTTTGAGCACCTCCTCTTTCCCCCCTCTCTTTCTCTCTCTCCTCTCCTCCTCCTCCTCCTCTCCTCTCTTCCTCTCCAGCCTCCCCTCAGTATTGATGTACGTCCCGATCGGGCCGAGCGTCTCTCCGTTTGAACACCTGTTCCGGCCCCTCTCCAGATGGTTAGCAGATCTCCATGCATTTGATATGATGTCACCCTAATCTGGATCCAGCGCGGCAGCTCCCATCAAACAGCACTGCCTTAGGTGAAGACGCGAGCATCCATATGTCCCCGAACACGCTACCCTCCGTGTTACTGCTGCGGCCCGAGGACCTCTCCCCAACGCTGAACCCAACGCTGGGCTTCGCACGACATCTCCACATTCTATAGACTCATAATACTGAATACAGACGGAAGCAGCGAAAATTAATCAACTTACAATGCAGGATTCTTCAGTAATACTGTGTGTGATTCATGAGCCAGTTTCACTTTGTGGAAACCGTCTGACCTCGCAGCGTTAGGATTCATTCGCTCGATGGTAGACGAGTACTTCTTTTTATTTAACCAATAGCTGCTATTTGGTCGTGATGTATCTAATGCACCAAATACTGTAGGAAAAAGGACAATAATGTCTTTCCCCTTGATAAAAATCACCACACATTGTCTTTATCGTTGCCGACACAGAATGTCTGTCTTTGTCTATATCAGGCATGTCCAAATTATGCCCCGTGGGCCAAATGCGGCCCTCAGACTAATTTTTCTTGGCCCTCAGGCTTCCAGGAGAATTGGCCCAAATTAACTTGCATCAATTAAAAAATAACTTTTTATTACAAGTTTTTTTTTTAAATCTACCTTGCTCATATTTCATATTTAGTGTGTGGTTGAGAATGAATAAAGACTGATGGCTCATTCTAACGTGTTAAACATGCACATATTTTACTTATTCACTGTACTGAGCATCAGTCTGCGGCCTTCGATCGGCCCTCTGCTTCGTCTGTGTTTAGATATGTGGCCCTTGATGAAAAAAAGTTTGGACACCCCTGGTCTACATCCTTTTCGGCCTCTTTGTTTACTGTTGTGCTTTACCACAAAAGGGAACCAGACAGGCGCTATGAGTTTGACGTCATGGCTTCACAGCTCTTCACTGATTGGTCGGTGCCCGGACTCGCACTTCTTTTCCAGTTTCTTGCAAGTAAACCATCTAGTGTATTCCAATTCCTGATCTAGTCACTGGAGAGAAATGGTAAATTGGCTAGATAGTAATTTTTTTTTTTTTTTTTTTTTTTTTTACAAATTTCCCATCCAGCAGACCCAGAGTGCTTTCATGCTCCACTGTTATTGTAGTTGGAACTGTGTGCCTCAGGATTGAGTGTTCCCACTCTTTTTCACAGACAAAATTTTAAAAGTTTTCCATGACTTTTTCATGACCTGAAGTGAATTTTCTATGACTTTACGGCACCTACATGTGTAGAACTGATCAGACTTTTAGGGCTAAATGTGAAATGTGAACTCTTTCCACTCATCTTATGGTTTAGGATTATCGTTTTTTAACATTTAAAATCCTGTCAGTGCATTTATTGTCGTCTCTTTTAAACAAAAGGTGCAGACATTCAGAAATAATCAGAATAGACTCATGAGAACTTAACAGAATGCTGGAGTTGCGTAAAAGAGATACTAAAATTTCCATGACTTTTCCAAATTTTTTTTTTGAATTTACAAAATTCCATGAAAAAATCCTTCCAGGCCTGGAAAATGACATTTTCAATTTTCATGACTTTTCCAGGATTTCCATGACTGTAGGAATCCTGAGTGTAATTGGCGTACCACGACACGGTGCACTGACAAACGTTCCATACTGTTTGGCATACAAACTGCGATAAAATGCTTTAATATTTTTTATGCATTATTTTCTTTGCAATTAATTAATCAGAATTAATCCACTTAAATAAATACTTGAGATTTTCCCTTTAGTTTTGCTACTATTTATTTATTTATTAGTATATATTAATTATTTTTCTAAATGATTTTACTCTTTGCTATTGATTTATTTGTTTGAAAGAGACAGTACAATTAAACCTTGCCCCCAACTTCGTGGCCGACTCTTGTGCACCACCACATACTCACAATACCAATAAGAACACGTACAAACATCTTGATAATTTATGATAAACTGTCTTAAATTTCATGATAATACTAAGCAATAATCTGAAACCTCCCCTCGGGACGTGCACAGTTTTCGTGTTTGTGTGCGCCTCTCGTGTGTACGCCTCTGGGAACTCCCAAACACCATTCGTCCACACACACAAAATCAATACACGTTTAGTCTTAGCTATATTTAGATGATTTCCAGCGGTTTACATGGTGCCGGATGATATTTCAAAGCGGCGCGTGTGGAGTCCATTGAGGAAAAACACCAATTTGTGCGTCCAGATAAAGGGAATAGGTCTGTACAGCAGCGCTCCCAGACATGTAATCTCCTCGTACGTGTTTACTGTAGCTCTCAGGATCTGTTATGGTTTTCCCAACACGGAAACTACACTGGGGAAACTTTTAAATGACTTCGGGATTGATCAGATTGTGGGAGAGCATGGAGGAAATGTCTTAAATGCCGTAAAGTCGTGTTGTGAAACTGTGCGAGATGGTACTGAAGGTGCATATTATTGTATGTGATGACGGGCCTATATGTGCCATGTTATGACTTTAGTTTGGCTGACTTGTCTAAAAAACAACTATATAAACTTAAACTGGTTCAAGAAGGGGTCATATCCTAATGAAATGTATTAAAGTAAAGTCTACTTTATTTTAAATGCCCCCTGCATATTTTTTTAACCAGAAAATATACTTTTATTGCACCTAAGTCCATAGTCTGCTTCTACGGAAATGTTAGTTTGCTTGTTAGAATAATCCACATGAAATGGCTTAAAATGTCTCCATGGAAAATGTTTCAAAAGCCCTATTTGCACGGGATAAGTACAACCTGGGGACGTGTGGTACTTTGTAAATTACCTCCCCATGTCTGTGTTACTTGCAGCGCATTCGCACGGGATAAGCGAAGTCCGTAAATTACTCTGTTTTACTGATATTACGACTGGATATATCGTAACATCAGCTATAAAATAGGAAGAGCAGTTAGTATGAAGGCGACTGGACCAGGACTAAACCAGGTCTAAACCAGGACTGGTACAGGACTGGACCGGGACTAATCCAGGACTGGCATAGAACTGAATCGAGACTAAACCAGGACTTAACTAGGAGTAAACGAGTGTCGATCTAGCGGGCTGAGTTGCGCGGATCGCTCCCCTCTCCCGGTTCTCGGTAGCTAGATTTTCACTAGTTATATTATATTTAAAATGTTCTTTACCGCTTGCTGCTACACATGTCATCCAGGCCATCATCCTGAGAGAATTGGCTCTCTTCTTGGACCTCTTCCCGTTTCTGCAGATCAGTTTACATATGGGCCCGGTCAAGCAGAAGTAAACATCAAGGCCAAAAATTCAAGTTAATGCATCTGATATAAAAATGTATTGAACAGATACATATGTACTCTAGTTTATGAAACTGTTGACCTTTTTTCTGTACCATTTTTGGTTCTAAAGTTCCATATGTTTTAAACAGACCATGTATGAAACATGGAACAAAAATTATTTCCCAAATTTCAAAGACCTGCAAATCATGTCAATAAATGGATGTATTTCATCATATCTTGTGTTATTCCATCTTTGAACTGTTGATGAAGGTACATGAATTAAAAAAAAAAAAAAAAAAAGTATTTAAAATGATAAAAATTTGCTTGGAAGGACTGACATATTTTATAGAAATAGTTTCCTTTCATTTTGAAGTAATATTAAAGTATTCAGAAGAAAAAACTGACAAATGATGTAAAATCCTGCACCTTCTACTTGTTTGCACAATTTTCCCTCTGTTACTTTTCCCTCCGTTACCATGACCTTTCTTAATAAAAAATCTCATGAGTCAAAAAGTAAGAGGTTTTTCAACCTAATCTTGTACCATATGGTAGAAAACTATATGAAGCAAATATTCAAACCAGTTTGTTAAGGATATGGAAGTGAGAACCAAGAGTTATCACTGTTTGGATTTATTGCCCAAAAAGTGCTGCATATTTCATTCCCTCCGTTACCGACATGAGTTTTTAATTTTTTTGTCAACAACTTGAAAGAATCTCACAGGTTTAACTTGACCCTGTTGGAGTGTAACTCTTTCCTACATTCTGATCCTTTACTTATTTCAATAGTCCCTCTAGTTTCTGAATAAGAGACATTTGAATGTCAAAAATCTGCCCCTGTTTCCCTCCGTTACCACTTGACCGGACACATATAGTGCAATATGGGGCCGTATTAGAATTTGCCCCTAAAAAGCTCAAAACTGCTAATCAAAATTTCTACCGCAGCCTCCATATTGAAATCGGAAAGAGGCATGCAATTACCACAACAAACACTGAGATTAGCACCGGAGATCTGTGTTTGGTGAAATATAGTATGTCATTTGCAGCATAATTTTTACTTTACAAATTACAGACATGGCGCATTCACACGGGATTAAGATCTCAGGAATCCTCCGTATTTATTACCATTCACCAAAGGTTCACAGGTTATACTAATTCGAATAGGACTAAAGTGTGTTTTTGACTTTCTTTTTCCATGGAAGCACACAGGGGACGTGTCATCTCCAGAAAGTTATGAGGTTTTGCTTCAAATACGACAAACTTTGGTGGTAAAGCACGGTGGTAAAAATTCTGTTAATGGCGGAAGAAGGATTCATTTAGTTCTGTTTCTCTAATAGTTGAGTAGTCCTTGGTCCTTCTGTTGGCCGGTTCCTTAGGGGAGAGCTGATGGAGAGTAGCCCACAGACGGTGCATCTCGCTGGGGTACATTTACAGTGGTCTAGTCCCCGTGTGGCTCTTGTGGTGATCTGCCTCCTGCTGTCCACAGCCTGTTCGCTGGAGGAGGCACCTTCAGCACTAAGCGTTTTGAGGACTTTCAAAGAGACCAGGGCAAGTTGAGATCTTCATTTGTCATATTCTTTATTTTGTTTTTGTATAATGGTTTATCCACTCATGCTGCTGCTACAAAATTAGGATTCATTAGTGGAGCTCTTTAGCAACAGCAAATGAACATGGCTTCTTTCTGTACCCATGGCCTATCTGACCACTGTTGGGTTTTTTATACATTTTAGAAACATTAAATTGACTTCTATTAATTTTTGGAAAACCAAGCCAAACCTTAGCCATAGATACTACTTGTCTAACTGTAACCAAAACCCAAACCTTAACTTAGTTCAACTAATTTCCCCCCCTTCCTTTAAATCTACTAGCTTTTAAATGTGCAATTCCTGTTTTACATTTTCGTCTCCATGAAACTGTTCAAGACTAGCCCTCTAATGTATTATACATGTGGTATCTGTAGCACTTTAGAATTTTTACACTATATATATTTATATGCTATGTATATTTCTATGTATTGGTTGTTGGGAATCATACTATTTATATCTTGTTTTATATCTTATCTTAAACAGCTTGTAACTAAAATCTGTTCAGCCTACATGTCCCATCATGCACCAGGGGACTGTGAGCCAGCCCACTGTGAACATGTGACCTACACCTATGACTTTAAATCTGCACTGTGATATCCATCTTGAGTTTGCCCTGATGAAGGCTGAAGGGCCGAAACACGTTGGTGTGATTTTAACGGTTTTCTTCAATGTAGGGATCTGTTTCAAATACAAAGTTGTGAAAACTGAGGCAGTCAAAACGTACAAAATAATGAAAAGCCTTTAATAGCACATGGCAAATAAAGCCAAAAAGACAATTCTGCACAATTTCTGTACATCCAAGTAGCACTCCTGTCCCCCAAAGTTATGCTTAGTTCAACCCATATCTGAACTTTAATTATGTTTTTGATATAATGGACACTTGAAGAGACATCACGCTGGGGGTGTTCTACTTGTATCTCTAATGGTGAGTGAGAGTAACTGAAAAACTACCTTGTAATTTGTATTTTATGCTGTAATTTTATGACTTGTTTAACAGCACAAAACAGCTCACCTCTTCTAGTTCCAGCAAAGTAACTTCTGTATGATCAGATTGTGTTAAAATAAAAGCTTTCAACAGAGCTGTGTCTACAGTTAATCAGCTGAAAAGTCAATAATAAAGAATTCTCCACCATGATTACTTACTTTTTTGTGTCCTTGAGGTAGGCATATTCCCCATTACATGAGTTTGTACACGTTTCAGTCCACATTGTAACAAGTACCTGGCCAGTGGTTAAGCTGGAATCGTACCATCAGCTCAAGATAATCATTTTGCCACCTGAACTACCCAAATCATTGTAAGTCCAGCTAAACTTTTTCTAGTGACACAGGACACCCCTGCCTCATCCCTCCACAAACGTCACCCCTTCCCCTCCATGTCTCGTGTTCTTTACCTCCAGCTTCACTGACATTAATGACACAACCTTCACTTCGAAACCCTCATTCCTGCATTTCATCTGCCCCCCCATCTCCCCAGCCCCTTTTCTATCTTCAATCAACTTCACCATTTGATTTTGTTTCTATCAAACGCATCACCTACAGTCATATACATGCAGAGACATCAGTGGCCCTGTCCCGAGGTTCACATCCCCGCACTTCAAAACACGACTTTTTATGCATGCTCTAAAGACATGCAGATAGAGTGTGCATGTAACGCATATGGTCCAGCTTTGATCAGGATCTTTCCATGCGTTGACTTTATGTGCAATCACGACCTAAGATCACCCGTTCACATGTATTTTTAATGTGCTGATAACATCTCCAAAGAGACAAACACGTTGCGGAACCTTTGATCGAAAAAGTCACATATTGTGCTTTCTCTCTTCAAGTTTGGGCTCTCATTAAGTCTTAGTTCAAACCTGGTTCTGATTTAGTCCAAGTTGAGTCCAGCTTTAGTCCTTCCTAGAGGACCCCTCGAAAACGAGATGGTGACACATCTCAAGGGGCTTATCCTCCAAACAAAATAAATTCAAATTCAAATTCTACACATCTTTGTAGACTTTATTCTTCACTGAAACTGACCCGTCCTTCAACCATCTTCAGATCTTTAGTGATGTTTGATCATTGGTACTAGAGCTAATTTTCCAGCAGGTTAGTTTCAAAATTTATGAGAAAATCAGAGATGATCCACAAGAAGTTTGATGTGATAGCACTTTTTTTTTTTATATTGAAGCTGGGGCTACTATTAGACTCGGTAACACTTTATAATAACTACACCTTATTTAGCCTTAATAAAGCATGAACAAAGCTTAATTAATAATGAACAGACTTAATTAATAATGATTATGTTTAGTAACTACTTAATTACTACCTTAATTAGCACTTGCACTTAATTTGCCTGTGCTGTAAATATTACTCATAATTATTTCATACTTAATTATCATGAACTAACCTTGAGCATTTATTAATGATTAATAAATGAGAGAATGATTTACTAATAATACAAAGCAATGATCATTAGGCAGCTGTTTTTTAGTTAAGTCTTTTCGAGAGCTTTTCTAAATGAAGACGAATTATGCTTTATGCATTTATCGTGAATCTTATTATTTAAATCTCTGTTCATTATTAATTAAGCCTTTGTTCATGCTTTATTAAGGCTATGTAAGGTGTAGTTATTATAAAGTGTTACCTAATAGTAGCCCCAGCTTCACTAGAAAAAAAAAAAAGTGCTATCACATCAAACTTCTTGTGGATCATCTCTGATTTTCTCATAAATTTTGAAACTAGTCTCAGTTCAAACCTGATTTTGGTTTAGTCCAAGTTTAGTCCAGCTTTAGTCGTTCCTATTCATCTTAGTGGATTTTATTGTCCACTGCATTTCACCGATTTTTCAACCAGTGCAATTCTGGGGTACCCATATATCATTTCATCGATGCAGTTTTTTTTATGAATGAGTCTTCAATCTAAAAAAAAAAAAAAAAAGAGTAAATTTGAAAACCAAGTAAGTAGAGAGAAGCGGGCGTGTACTGATGGCAGTGAAAACTCGAGCTGATCGCAATATCGTCTTAAAAATAAGCAAATACGAACAAATCACTCAAAATTGGTGGTTTTAAGGAGCCAGATTTCCCTCTTGATATTGTACTTTTCTCGCCAGGCTGGCACCATCTAGTGCCTCTGCGCAATTTAATCTCTTTCCAGTGACTAGGTCAGAAATCGAAATACAGTAGACAGTTTGCAAAAACCCCGGAAGTGCAAGTTCAGGCACCAGCCAGTCAGTGAAGAGCCATATATTCTATGTATGACGATTCCCGAGATCAAGGATTTTAACCTGGAACAAAGAGAATGTTTGGTGAATTTTAGAAGGGAAGGGGAAAAGACGTTATTGGCCTTCTTCCTATGGGATTTGGGAAACACTTACTATACCAAATAGCCCCGTTAGCGGTGCAATACATACGTCACGATTAAATAGCAGCGATTGGTTAAATAAAAAAAGTACCTGCCTACCGTTGAACGAATTCTAACGCTGCTCCGTCAGACGGTTTTCTACAAAATGACAAAATCCAAACAGTAAACGTGCACATGTGGAACCTGACCATTTCTTTGAGCGAGTAGACCCAAGAACTCACCATATTACAACAAAAATCTGACTTTTAATCATATAAATTGTAGCTGCTTCCATCTGTATGAAATAATATTGGTGTACGAAACATTGTGAAATCATCTGAAACCCACCAGTACAACTTCGAGTGTGTAAATGGTGACGGGAAACAACTATAACATGATTAAAGGCTTTTTAAAAAAAATAGATTTTCCATAATTGGTCTGCTTTAATGTGTGTTCTGAAGATATGCAGATGGCGGGTACATATATGCATAGGTCCGGCTTTGATCAGGGCCTCGGGTTGCGTGACTCTTCCATGATGATGGTCTGACCTCACCCGTTCACATGTATTTTTAAAATGGCCTCCTCTGCTGCATTAGGACTTGTCAGACTGCGCTGGTATGTGCGAGGTATCCGTGCGCTCGCCTCGCTGTAGTTTCATCCCACATTCACATGGGATTTCCTGTACATTTGACTATTAATATTTCAATGCATGTAATATATTCTATAGCGCATGGTATTTTTAGGGCTGTCTCTGGGTGGTTTCTCCGCAAAAATAACTTGTACTTAAGCCCTTGAGAGAGGACTGTCCAATTACATAATGCATACGTCGAATATATAATTGAACAATGAGAGAGCTAACGATGTAAAAAGGGTCAGAAATCACCAGTTTCATGTATTTTCTAATTAACTTTTAGATGTTTTTTAGCTAAAGTTTAAAAGTGCAACGTGTAACTTTTCTGGTGGAAGGTCCGTCAGTTGCTTTTCTCCATGGCGATGTTATTGCGTTGTCTGGAATGTTTCACAGTATGACATTAAACAATTCTGTCCTACATTTATTCAAATACACGTGGTTTTATAGCTCAAAAGTATCAAGAAAAACATACGGGGTTGCCTCTTCTTAGATCTGACCTGTAACTCGGTCTGGTTTGAACATAGAAAGGTTTAATGCGATACTGTGAAACGTTCCAGACAACGCAACATCGCCATGGAGTAAAGTATGTGACGGGCTCTCCACCAGAAAGTTACGCAATGCAGCTTTAAGTTAATGTTGATCTATCTTAGACTATAGAAATTGAATGTAATAAGGATTCATTAAAAGGTGCAATGGCATTTCTAGTGGAGCATTGTCACCCGCTTGTGTCGCCTGGAATGTTTCACAGTATGGCATTAAATGAGTTTATGGCCCAGTTTACATGCTCACGGGTATTTTTAAAGACATTTCCCATTCTTTTACATGCAAATGGCAAATTTGCCTCTAAAAAAGAATCTTTCTAAAAACTCACACGCTTTTTATGTGTTGTAGCTGATGTTTCATATCCGTGACCAGAGATGATTGAGCTTAGAGGTCACTTCTTTAACAGATCTGTGGAGAGGCGAGCCCGCTCACTAATACACGTTTTTCAAGGTATTTTTGACGAATACTTACAACCGTAAAGAAAAAAATGCTGCAGGTTTGAATCTAATCCAGGTGCCGCCCAGAGGCTTGGCGTAGTTATGACGGCACTCGATGGCGGATTTATGTGGGTTGATGTAAATGAAAACCTTTTTGAAAACAATGCTATGTGCACGATGTTGTTTTGGAAAATGGAGAGAGGGAAATATTTGTTTCGAAACATATCCGGTGGTGTGTAGCCTATATCTATGGATACAAGCACAAAGACAAGTTACAAGTCAGATTTATGAAGAAGCGAATCCGCTCAATGTAAATACATAGTCCAGTGAAGTTCATTTGGTCTTTCGATAATTTATGTTCTTAGGTTATTTTTTTCAGACCAAGAGTTTGTTTTCATACCCGACAGTTTGGACTGTTCCCTGCGGTCTTCCTCAGAGTGATCACGTGATGTTGCTGTGACGTGTCTGGTCAGGGAATTTATACAGGTTTTGTAACTGGGACGATGGGGCATTTTTACTCTAATGCACCATGGATGTCCTGAGGCAAACCTGTATAAATCAACTGACCAGACCATGTGACCACTCTGAGGAAGACCGCTAGTCAAAACATATGAAAACAAACTCTTAGTCTGAAAAAAGAACCTAATAAAGTACACAAAGTAGATACATGTTTTGTTTTATTATTTTTTTTATGTTTTTAAAAAGCAGGTGGCTGATTCCCCAATAGCAAAGTTACACAGTGCACCTTTAAATCAGCCCATTCTAAACAGTGGATCATGTACAGCAGTTGTCCAGGTGATGGCGGTATAGACACCACACTTCTTTATTCCCCCATGTTTGCGTTGTGTCTATTTTTATTCCAGAGTATATGTTGCAATCGCATAGTTATTTGTGCAATGTTGGGCCCATACTTTTGTAACACACTGGGGACTTCCTATATACATTTACTTATCAATATTTGAACTCATGTAAAGCGCTCCAGGACATGTTTTCAGGCCTGGTTCAGTTTATTTTATTTTTTTTTCAATCGGAAACAGAAACGGTTACTAGAACTTGAAAAGGATAGTGATTCTTAAACTGATATCCGCTTTTGACAGTCTTTGTTGACAGGCTCTGTATTTTAGGTAAATTTAAAGGTTTTGCACGTCCTCGTTGCCATAGTGATGTTGTTGCATTGCGGGAAATGTTCCACACAATGGCATTCAACGTATCTAGCATTTATTCAGTTATTGGAGTTTTTATTACTCAAAGATGTCTTGGAAAAAATCCACACACGGTTGGCGTCACTATTTTGTCTCCATAGAAATAAATATGTTTAATGCCATATTATGGAACATTTTAAGCAATGCAACAACAACTGAGATAAAGTTATATAGACACTTTTACTTTTTTTTCTGTACAACTAAGGTTTAGATCTTTTGGGAGGCTAAAAGTTCTGCTGGTTCAGACCTGGATTAGTTCTGTGCGATTTCCTAAAGATTGTTGTGGACTCCAAAATGAAACATAAGCCCCGTCCACACTAGTACATATTCGAGTCGTTTTTGTTACGGATGCGGTGTTCGTCCACCCTAATCCGACTGAAAACGGCTCCAGAGATGGAACAATCTGGTGCCGCCAGCTCCTACAAATTCATCTGAGTACAGATCTGTTCTGGCACTGTGTGGACGCCTGAAAACGCTGATACACTGATGAAGGTCTATGCTCTGCAAAGTAATTCACCGCCAAAATGCTAAGAGGCTAGAATATATGTCCATTCATATATACGGTCTATGCGTACGACCTGCAGATGTATAATCTCTGAAAAGTTTAACATGAACCATCTCCAACACGATAGAAACACAGAACAGACTCACCATCAGCAGAACATCCGTCTGTAACAGAAAGAACACTCATATTCCACTGAGTCTTGTCCTTTAGTCTGACAGAAGCTGAACTGCATCAGCGCACAATTGCAAGCTGTTTTTTTGAGAGCTTACTTACTATGCAATTTAGCCATGTGGTTTTAAGTTTTGTTTCTGTAAAATGTAAACAAATATGCGCAGAGTTGTGTGGATAGGGAAGGCTTGCGGACACAGAAACGATGTGTCTGGATGCAGATCGTTTCTAATACGGTGATTCATTTCAGTGTAAACGTAGACATAGTTGAGTCAAGATCATAATTTGACACAAGTGGCAAATCGCAAAAGCTGAAATATTCAAAATACCATAATTTCTTCCACAAATAACAGAATATTCTGCCTTATTTTGTGTCAAAACTGCTAACCCTTTAGTTTAGATTTGTACAAAAATGTTCTGAAATTTGATTCCTCACTTCATATTTCTTTTTCTCAATTCTTCTGAACAAGTTTAAACATAAACTTTGAACAGAATGCTATTGTTGAAACATAAATCCCAAAACCAATCACGGTGTTTGTCAGAAAAATCGTAGTTAGATACAGCCCTACTTTATTGCCCCCTTGCATTTGACTTATGTGTTTTACATTAATGAACAAACCAGGGGAGATCTATCACAGGTAGAACACGCAAACGCACCGAAAAGCCCCATATTGTCCGGTAATACCCCTGCATCCAGGTACCCTCATCAATATTTAACACCCCGTAACACACTACTACCAGATACAATTCCAGACCCGGCTCTGTATACGGCCTAATCCGACTTTTATTGTTCGCCATCCATCCTGAGTGCCGCTGGTTCAGGGGGGTTAAAGCCACTCTTTCTGGGCGCTGGTGGGGCGGGGGGGCGTGTGGGGGAGGGGCATGGGGGGGGGGCTTCCTCATTAGATAGCGCTCCCTGTGGAGAAAATAGCAAAAAAACAAGCCATTAGCAAAACAAACGATGTGCTGGAGGCTATGCACGCACGCACACGTATACGCACACACACACACGTATACGCACACACACACACACGTATATACGCACACACACACACACACACACACACGTATACGCACACACACACACACGTATACGCACGCACACACACACACACACACACACACGTATACGCACGCACACGCACGCACACACGCGCGCGGGATGGACATTGTTTACCGAAGGCAGAAGGAGCAGCTTTGGAGCACAATGGAATATCATTTTATTGTGTTCCTGCGAGGAAACAGAATCAAGGGAGTTACGTGGTCAGATAAATGTGCAGGAGTTGAGCAAAGAGTCATTGCAGAACTAAACGCAGAAGCTAATTTTAAGATTTATACCAACCATATTACAGACATTTGGGAAGCACTGCACCCTACACCAACCTGAAAAGGTCTTAGAGCAGTGGTCCCCAACCTTTTTTGTGCCACGGTTTTATATCAGACAATATTTTGCCGACTGGAGGGGGTTGGGGGTTCTGTTTAAGTCCTGGTTTTAGACCTGTTTTAGACCTTTTTTTTAGACCTGATTTAGACCTGGTTTAGTCCTGTTTAGTCCTGGTTTAGTCCTGATGTAGACCTGGTTTAGTCCTGTTTAGTTCTGGTTTAGACCTGGTTTAGTTCTGGTTTAGACCTGGTTTACTTCTAGTTTAGTTCTGGTGTAGTGGCAGGGACCATCCCCCTCCTGTATGCCGTGACCTATGGGAGGGGGGAGCTGTCTGTGCAGCATACGGGAGAGGGGACGGTCCATGCGGCGTACGAGAGGCAGGATGGTTCATGAAGTATAGTTGGACGTACAGGTGGGGGCGTTCGCGCTGTCGTGACGTGGTACCAAACAACCCACGGCCCAGTACCGGTCCCCGGCCCCGGACCCCTGCTTTAGAGAACCAACACACTTACCTTGCTACGAATGACAAATGATGTGTTTCCAGAGCTCTGGTGTTTGTTGATTTCCAAGTCGTGCACCCAACCATTCATAAAGTGAATGTGGGCTCCCAAAGACTTATAATTCTGAAACTGAGCACTCACTCTGCACACTAAATACGCCACAATATCTGAGAACATCAGCGGAGGTAAACCGTCGGGGTCTCGAGTCCATTGTTTTGCAGGTATCTCATAAGGATCATATCTGATTTTTTCCAGATAGTGTCTCCTCACATCAGGCAGGACTTTGTCCCTGTACAGGCCATGGCGTTCTTTATCTCTAGTTTTAAGCATTCCGAACAAAATAAAAACAAAACTACACTAAACCGCAGCTACTATCGCACTCGCTTCTCACTCATTTCTTCGTGCATACTGTCATGATGACACACATTGTTTTCGCCGCCCACTTCTGTTCTCACTCCCTATTATGCCTTATTTGACTCCAGTCTCTTGCTATTTTTGCTGCTTTGACTTTGAATTTATTTGCTTTTTGTTATTATATTTATTGTTACGAGTGAGCTACTGTGCCCTAATAATTTTCTTATAAAAGTCTAAGTCACTGTCACGATCACAATGAACTTCCATCTATAAAGTTCAAAAGTTAGAGCTGACAACTCCTATTTTTTAGCTCAACTTCTTTTTCAAACTGTCCACGTCCTGGGAGTTTGTTGTAGCATTTCTGTCGCTGAACCTTGTTGATCTTGTTGCCTCCGAACGATTATTTTCTTTCTGGTATCATAGAGCACATCTTTCTCTCTCTCAATCACACTCTCCCCTCTCTTCCTCCTCTCTCCTCTTCCTCTCCTAAACCTAAAAAGCCATCTTCCATCACAGCCGCTCCACTCTCGGAGCACTGGCCCATAAGTTTGAGTCTATTTGAAATGGAAATACTGAGCAAAGCATCTATTGTAAAAGTAACATAAAAGTAATGGGTTTTTACATTCAAAGACTCAAGTGTAGACCAACTCCTGCTGCTGCCACGTGCTCTGACATTGTTTTAGTAAATTTTGAATTCCTTTCTGCACCAAAAGCTGTGATATTTTATATTTTCATGGCGAGTATAGGCTACCATTTAATCCTGTTCATTGCTTTCATTGTGGCTGTCTGTGGTCGGATGTTGGACGGGTTTTTGCACCTTTCGTTTCCTATTTGCAACATCGAAATTATGTAATGTTTGATGCATAGTCCAGAATTTTGAACATAGAGCCTCATTTCCTAGTGAGCCAGATTGTTGAAGACGTGTGGAAACACTTTTTAAAGCATTCCATCCAGTCCTTGTATTTAGAGAGGTCGCTGGTGCTAGGCTACTGCATGTCAATGGCCACAGTTAGCCTGCCACTAAAAACAGTCTTACCCACTCCACAAAACACCTGAAACAAATCTATTATTACACCGGACTGTGTATGTAAATGCCTGTGTTGATAAAATAACTTTAGAAGTAAAACCAACCTCGCATTTGAAGGATTTATGTCTGAGCAGCCGCAGCAAGTTGTGGAAAAATAGTTCCTCAACATGCAACGATACATACGATACAAGGTTAGTTTTATTTCAAAGATTATTCTGTCAACACAGACATTCACATCGACAGTCTAATAAGTCAATAGACAGTCTAATCTAAAAACAGTTTTGTTTTGGGTGTTTTGTGGAGTGGGCAAAACTGTTTTTAGCAGCAGGCTAACTATGGCCATTGACATGCACTAGCCTAGCACCAGCAACCTCTGCAAATACAAGGACTGGATGGAATATTTTAAAAAGTGTCTCCACACATCTCCAACACTCTGGCTCAATAGGAAATGTCCAAAATTCCGACCTGTCCCTTTAATCTTAATTGTGTTGTTTTTCTATGACAATAACATCTTGAATCTTGATCTTGAATCTCTGTGGAGTAAAGTAAAATCAAAATAAAATCATATTCTATCTTCCGAATGGTCCACAGTCCTCAAAATGGGCTCATGTGAATGTGCCTGAAACTCATATGTTTTTCATGTTTCACAAGAAAAAACAAAACCACCGTCAATACAGCTGTCAGTCACTTGTGGTTATTTAAAAAAAAATCAATTCTCATATTGGAAGGATTGTGCTATAATTCAATTTCTTTAGTTTGAGTAGTTAATTTTACCTCATCCTTTAATAGCATTTTTTTTCTTTGTGTACCTAATTCAGTATTCACTACATGATTTGTCAGGGGTTTATAACATTTATATTTTATTCATTTCATTGATGCGTTTATGCACTAGAGTGTACGTTAAGAGTTAAATGACTGACTTCCACGTTTGTTTGTTATCTGTAGTTTTTTCTCACATATCTCTTCACTAAATGCGCGTCCCTGGGGTCTGGCTGCTGTCCACTCCTCCTCCTCTGAAAGGTCAGGAAACCCCCTTTACACTGAGGGATCTGCGGTCAGCTACACGCTGTTTTTCACAAGTGGAGAAAAGACAGCACTGAAAATCATCTGGGGTAAATCGCAAAAGGCTGGTATTTGAGTGGAGTTTTTTCCCTCCGCATTTGCCCCATTCTTCCATACCTGAGAGGCATTATTAAGACAATAAGTAAGGTTTGTGATCAAGAGAATACAGCAGGACCATTAGACCATTGTGCATGTTTGGGATTAGGTTTCAAATTTTCACTCTAAAATATAAATTGAACCATTATCTCATATACTGTATATCTCATTCTACTCCGTCATTTGGACATAAAGGTGCACTGTGTAACTTTTTTGGCAGGGCTTTCCAGAAACCCTGCCAGAACCCTGATTGTTTCCATGGGAAGGCTTTCAATTGCAGTTGGAATGCTCCACAGTATGGCATTAACTGTATCTACCCCAGATTTATTGCAGTAGAGTTGTTTTGACTCGCCACATCATAGACCTGACCTGTAACATGACCTCGTGGGATCAGCTGCTTGTCTCTATACAATAAATTTAAAGTCACACTGTGAAACATTCCAGAAGAAGCAATAACATTTCCATGGAGATGAGCGGGCTGGAGACCCTCACCAGAAAATTGACAAAATGCTTTTTTAATTTGACTTTTTTTTATTCTACTATAAATATTATTTTGATTTATAATTCCTGACTACATAACATGTATATGACAGATGTTTATGACAATTTGATGGGATTATAATAATATAATATAATATAATATAATATTTCATTCTAGCTTTACACCAACTAAGAAGCAAATTGCAAAGAAAACTGAAAAAATTGAAAACAGGAGTCTTGTTATGTATATAAGTAACAGTAATGAAATTTCCTAGTGTGATTTCCAACCAGGAAGTAAAAATTTGAAACCTAAAAAATGGTTAAATTGGGACAAGTGTGAATGAATCAAAATCTTAAATATGATCTTCACTGTGTTTTAGTAAAGTGAGTAGTCTAACCTGTAGGCGTGTGCAAAAATATTGAAATATCAATATGTCGTATTTTTTTATGTGATGAAGCAATATCGATATCACGAGCTGCTGTATTGATATATCACAAAGAGTATTTTTTGGTATATTTTACTAAATTATTTAGTTACAACACTACAGTTTTGTTGCTTGTTTAGTGGAAGAAAACTAATTTATGTGACACATTTGACATTTTCACTGTTTTGAGAATTAAAATGTGCATTTTTCATATTTACTTTGCACAGGAAATGGTTTATCAAAGACTTTTAGTATCACAGCCATGATTTAGCTTTTGTTTTTTATCAAACCATATCAAATCTATTTGAAATATATCATATCAAATCAAAAGTGCACTGTATTGAGATATTTATTGTATTGTGGCCTATGTATCAAGGTATGCATCGTATCGGCAACTTCTTAATGATACCCTACTGTAAACATAAATTGTAGCTTTACACCAACCAAGAAGCAAATTGCCAAAAAAAAAAAATATATATAAGTTGAAAAAAGGAGTTTACTTAATAATGGTTATAAAATTCCAGGAAGTAAAATTTTAAACCTAAAAACTGTCAAAATTTGGAAAACAAGTGTGAATGAATCAAAATCTTAAATATAATGATTTTAACTGTGTTTTAGTAGTAAGTGAGTAGTCTAACTTGTAAATATCGATATATCGTATTATTTAATGTGATGATACAATATCGATATAGCAGGCTATTGTATCGATATATTGCTAAATGTATTATTTGGTATATTTTACTAAATGATTTTGTAACAGCGCTATAGTTTTGTTGCTTGTTTAGTGGAGGAAAACTTGTTTATGCGACACATTTGACATTTTCACTGTTTTCAGAATTAAAATGTGCGTTTTTCATATTTACTTTGCACAGGAAATGGTTTAACAAAGACTTTTAGCATCACAGCCATGATTTAGCTTTTGTTTTTTATCAAACCGTATCGACTCGATTTGAAATATATCGTGTTGAATCGAAAGTGCACTGTATCGAGGTATGTATTGTATCGGAGACTTCTTAACGATACCCAGCCCTTACTGACCTGTCATATGCACTTTAACCAACCCGTGACCCAAGCCTGGGTCCATAAAACCCATCTGCGAGTTCTCAAAAATACCTATAACGTCTTTCAAACCTCCGATCACTTCCTGCCCGTCCCTCATCCATTAATACATCGACACTTAAGTGATACGGACATAATGGCGGATCGATGTTAGCTAATCACGCCGTCCGCGCTAGGAGTGGAGCTAGCAGCTACTCAATCCCGGTTACCCCTTTGGCTTTGAGCGGGTGACGTGCGCCTCATCCTGATGCGCGCGCGAGCTGCAGCGGGGCCTCGTGGGTAATTAGCGTGGTCCGCGGGAGGTTCATGTTGGCGCCCTTTGACCCCTGCTTGTCCGACCCTCTCCTCTTCCTCCGCGGCGCGCTCCTGACAGCTAGCCGCGCGCTGCCAAACAAAGCCAAACACTGCTTGATCCCCGAGCGCAGTGGCGGTGGAGAGAGAGGAGAGGAGTCAATTAGCTCAGGCCGGCACAGAAACATACAAAATATACTGTACACAAGACACTTTTCAGAAAATACACAAGGAGAGTTTGAGGAGAACTTTAAGCTTTCAAAAATATAATGTAAACAGGATCTTCAGATCATTCGGACATCTGAGGTTAAGGTTTTTTTTTTGTAAAATTTCCCATATGAATTCCACCTGATTCATCAGCCTCGCAGCATGAGAATTTGTTCGCTCAACATTAGGCAGTTTTTTTTTTTTTTTTTTCATTTAACCAATTCGCTGCTATTTGGTCGTGACGTATGTAATGCACCGCTAACGGGGCTAACTGGTATATTAAGCTTTTCCCAAATTCCGTAGGAAGAAGGACAATAACGTCTTTCCCCTTGATCAAATTCACCAAACATTCTCTTTGTTCCGGCTTTAAATCCTCAATCTCGGGAATTGTTGCCAACACAGAATGTTTGGCTCTTCACTGATTGGCTGGTGCCCAAACTCACACTTCCGGGTTTTTTTTAAACCGTCTAGTGTTTTCCAATTCCAGACCTAGTTGCTGGAGAGAAATGAAATTGAGTGGAGGACACTAGGTGGCACCAGCCTGGCTACGTTTGAGCGCTAGGTAAGCATAATGTGCAAAATGTAGGTTGATTTTTAATTGAATTACTCAAAAACAATCTCAAAAGATGTTATACGCACTGTACTTTATTTGAGGGCAACAATACTCTATTTTTCAGACTATAAGGCACACTTAAAATGTTTTAATTTTCTCAAAAATCATCAGTGCGCCTTATAATCCAATACACCTTATGTATTAATTCTGGTTGTACTTACTGACCTCAAACCAAATTTATGTAGTACATGGCCCTCAAAAATCTGTGAGAATGTTTTCAGGATATCCCCAGGTTTGACTGCCCCAAATTTAAGACTTTTTAAAGACCTTTTTAAGACCACTTAAATGAAAATTAAGACCAACATCGAACCCATTATGCCATGAAAAAACACCCGATCCAGTTCTAATAATGACCAACCAACTACGATACTATAGCTAGAATCTAAGAGCCACTGTAGTTAGGCTAATGAAATTTAAGAGCTTTGTGAAAAAAATCTGACTTGGACAATATAATTTAAGACTTTTTAAGGCCTTAATTTAGGAACATGAAATTTAAGACCTTTTTAAGACTTTAAGACCCTGCGGCTATCCTGGTTTTAGTACGCACCGCTTGTCGGGACAATCAGGAGCTTTGCGAAGTCGTGTCCTTTAGTCCGACAGAAGCTGACCGTTTTTTTTCAGAGCTTATAGTTTATGCAAATGAGCCATGTGGTTTTAAGTTTTGATTCTGTAAAACATAAATAAATGTGTGCAAAGCTGCATTAAACACATTACTACTCAATGTATATTTGATTCGTCCTCATACTAAATAAAAATCCAAACTTAAATGATCCACCCACATTCACATTGATAATCCACATTCACCAAGACAGGGAGCCAACGGCGGGCAAATTACGCCATGAAATCTGCCGATGGATCGTGGACGCCTGACTAAAGTATCAGTCTAAAGTGTCGTTCGTTTGTTTCTCTTAATGCTTAACACTAATCCTGGTTTGATTTATCACTGACCAAAATACACAAAGCCAGAAAATAACAACAACAACAAAACTTAATCATTCTTAAAGTATTATGGAAATGGTGTGATAGCGCTCTGAATGGGGAGTAACTTAACACGGGAGCACTGGAAAGGGGGCTCAAAGCGTAAAAAAAAAAATGAAATTAAACTTATAAAACATATTAATCGTTGTTTTTGGTGAATATAGCATTTCAAACATCAAAATAAGAAAATATATCGCTGATCTAAATATTTTATGTGTTAGCAATTAATAGCTCAGAAAAGTACAATCTTCTCCATGGAGATGTTATTACTTTGTTTGTAATGTTTCACAGTATGGCATTAAACCATTCTTTCTTCATGGAGACCAAATCACACCAAGTTCCAGGTCAGATCTGTGGACAGGCGACCCCACTCAGAGTCAGAATGCCTGTTTTTTCTAGATATTTTTGAGCTCTAAAACCAGCTGTAATTGAATAAATGCAAGGTAGAGTTGTTTAATGTCACACTGTGGAACATTCCAAGCAGAGCAATGACATTTCCAGTGTAGTTTTCATAAAGTGCTGCCATAATCTGATTAAAAATGTTGCTTTCTCTCACAGCTCCAAACTCACGGCATTAAAAGATTCCGCCCCAATTCAATTAAATGTAATCACCCACCTGTTTTGACACCATTGTTTTGTAGATGTGCTTTCTCTCCCGGTTTGTGGAGAGCAGCCTCACAGCGGGCCGCCCCTCTCCTCCTCTGTCTCCCGCTGTCTCGGCTCTCAAAACATTTGATTTTGTTCAGATAAAGCGAAGTGTAGCTCCTCTCAGCCTTATCCCAGCCTCCACATCCAGAGGCCCACTGCTGTCCTCCAGCAACTGTCTGAGAACCAGAGCCAAACTGCAGGTGTTTTCCTACTTTATTTTAGTCTACTTAAACTGTGGAACTTTTCTGGTAGAAGGCCCGTCAAATGCTTTTCTTCAGGGAGATGTTGTTGCTTAGTCCGGAACGTTTCACAGCATGGCGTTAAACCTTTCTATCTTCATGGAAACCAAACTAGACCAACTAGATCAATCTCTAACAGTCCAAATCCCTGTGTTTCGAGGTGTTTTTGAGCTCTAAAACCAGCTGCAATTGAACAAATCTAAGCTAAACGTGTTTAAGTATCATACTGTGGAACAATGACATATCCAAGATGGTGATGGACCCCCAACCAAAAAGTTGGTCACTGGTTCATGGTAGAAACTTCTGCCAAACAAGGGATGAAAAAAGGTATTAAAGCAGACCTACTCTACAAAATCGATGTTTCAGAGCTTTTGACCATTTCACCGTTTTGTTACAGCTGTACTCCCTTCTCCTTTACCCTCAGAGAGTCAAAGTTGGAGTGCTTCATGCATGTTTTGAGCAATCTTTAATCACTTTTTCAAGACGCCAAGAAGTATTGCCGGTCTACCCACATTTTCACCGCCACCGGTTTACGCCCACTGCTCTGTATTTACTTCAATCTCAATTTTATTTTCTTAGTTGGTGATGTGCGTAGGATTCGGCAGAGTCACGTTGTCATTTTCAAACAAATAAAACAAAAAAAAAATCTGCTACTCACTACTCTGCAGCTCTGTACTGGTGGAGCTGACGTTGTTGTGTTGGCGTTTACGGTGACGTCAGCTCCCATTGGGCACCGAGGTTTTCTCACTCAGAATTCAGTGTACTTGTTTCTTTTATTAAGTCGTTTTAGGTCAATGTTACAATTTAAAATGTGCAAATTATAACATAATGATCCAGAGGTGTCGTAGGTTATAACCATAAAGCAGGCTCAAGCGCAATATGTCTCCTTTAAGAGTTTAAAAACAGACTTTGAAAAACTGCGACTATAAAAACTATAAAAAGACCAGAATGAAACAGAGCAGCCATAAATCTTAAATCAAAAGTCAATGAAATTCAATAAGGTCAAGAAAGAGACATTTTTGGTCGAACCATATAAATGTCAACTTTGGTTATTTCAAATGTGGAGGAGTGCTGATATTTGCTCAATTCTAAGGTGTGGTTCAAGACACTGTACCTGATTTTGACTGTCTGTAAAGAATGAAAAACAGCTCTGGTACATTTAAAACAGCAGTCCAGAGTTATTCCTCACTTTCAGTATACATTCAGAGCATCCTAATTATTTGCCGTGATGAGTTTTTAAACACTTTTCACAACTTTCAGAGACCAGAGTGGAGTTTTATGTCACAGTAATGCAACTACTATTTTGAATTTTGGTCAATTTAAATGCCTGAAAAAAAAAAAAAAAAAAAAACATACTCTGAGCGGGCTTGCATCTACACAAACATGACTCCTATTTTATCTGCTTATTACCTCCACCAAGGAGGTTATGTTTTTGCCGGCGTTTGTCTGTTTGTTTGTTTGTTTGTTTGTCTGTTAGCAACATAACTCAAAAAGTTTTGATGAAATTTTCAGGATTTGTTGGAAATGTGAAAAGGAAGAACTGATCCGGAAGAAATCCTGGATTCTGGATCACTTTGAAATTTTAGTTAACATTGTGGTAAATGGGGCCAAAAATTTTGTTTCTCAATATCTCGGTTAATTATTGACCAAACCCCATGAAATTTGACTCAGGGATGGACAATGGGATCCTCTTTCATATTCCAAAGGCTGATCCGGATCTGATCCAGAAGACTGATTTTATCGCAATTTATATAAAAAATGGGGGTAGTCCTTGGCGGAGGTCTGCGCTCTCTGACTGCTTTTCTAGTTTCTTTATATGTTGGTTCTTTGGCTACAATCATCCACAGTTTGGCATAAAACTTACATCCGTGAAGAACGTACCACCATCTGTAAAATCTGATTATACACAAAGTTGAAGTTGACTTGTGAGCGTTGTTGTTACGTCATCAGACGTACAGTATATCTGGAGTTGTTTTTGTTTCATTCACACGTGTTGGAGTAATCCTGCGTTATTAGTCTGTCTACATCTCCAAAGCCCAAAATGTTCTGTTCCACCCATAGACCGTATATGTGAATGGACATAGCTAATCCGCCACATTCCAAATAGGAAGTGCACCGGAGGCCCTTCCGGCTCCTTCTGACTCTGACTCTAATTGACTTACAGTAGGGTCTTGTGGCTCCTCTCTCTGTACCTGCTGCTGTGAGCCTCGTCATTTTGGTCTTAAATGTGCGTATTAACCCGCTTTACGTGATCCTGATTTTTTTATTTTGCTATTTTGTCACTAAAACAAGTTATGAACATAAATAACAGACCAATCAGACGCCTTCATTTTCCAGGTCTGATTGACAGCTGGTGCGTTTTGTTGCTAAGTAAGCCCCCTTTCCTCTTTCTGGTGAGAAGGATGAGTGCATTTAACCACCTCAATCATGACTGGCTCTTGTGGTTGCTATGATACTCACGGTCAGATTTCCAAGTATTAGCCTAATTCATCAGCTGGTTTTACTTCATGGAAACCGTCTGACCTCACAGTGGTAGAATTTGTTCGTTCAGTGGTAGGCAGGTACTTTTTTTTCATGTAAGGTGCTGCTAACAGGACAAGTTGGTATATCAAGCTTCTCCCAAACCCCGTAGGAAGAAGGACAATAATGTCTTTCCGCTGGATAAAATTCACCAAACATTCTCTTTGTTCCGGCTTTAAATCCTTGATCTTGGGAATCGTTGACAACACTGAATGTATGGGTCTTTGCTGATTGGCTGGTGCCCGAAGTCACACTTTTGGGGGTTTTGCGAACGGTCTAGTGCACAGGTGTCAAACATGTGGCCCGGGGGCCAGATCCGGCCCTCCAAGACCTTTAATCTGGCCCTCGACTGATTTTCTACTAAAATATTTTAATTCTATTTTTTATTAAAATATTGGTAATTTTCTGTGGTGTTTATCACAGCAGCGTCTCCAGTGTCTCTGTACGTGGCCCCTCCCACCAGAGCAACACAAATGAAGACTTGTCTCTTTCCAAACGCTCTTAAAGGACGATCGTTTTGACTGTTGACTGTGACACCCTCATCAGAAAAATGTCCAAAATTAGAAAAGTGGAGCCGAGTGCAGGATTTTCCAAGAAAAATTGACTTATTCCTATTTATACAAGTTAATGTTAAACAAGTTCATATTAAAACATTGTGTTGAAATTGTATTTTTCTTAAAGTTTCAGGTTGTTCATAATATTTGGTAAAAGAAAGAGTTCATCAACTAAAAAAGATTTCTGTAATAGATTTGTGTTTCTCTGCACAAATATTTGAACTTATTGTTATTTTTGGGGTTTATATGACATGAGTTTTCTGATCCGGCCCCTTTGGGATCAAAGTAGGTTGGATACGGCCCCCAGACCAAAATGAGTTTGACACCCCTGGTCTAGTGTATTCCGATTCCTGACCTAGTCGCTGGAGAGAAATGAAGCCTGGCTATCCAAATATAAAGTCTGTCTCAAAATTCACTCCTGTAACCTTTAGTATCGGGTCCATCATTTGTGTGGAGCGGAATGCTATGGGTGATGTCACGCTCGCTAAATCCACTTTTTTATACAGTCTATGGTTCCACCTTGTAATGTCATGAAATGGTGGTTTTCAAGTCAACAGCTCTTTAGTTCAGTAAAGATCGGCAATTCCAGGACTGAAATGAACCAAATGATTATAGTGAAGGTGTGTGCACAATGGAGCACTTCCTGTATTACCGCATGACATACAATGTGGAACACAGTGCTTTCTGTTTGAAAAAATATGCAGTGACTGTTTGTTAAATATGTGAATGAAACAAAACACAACTCCAGGTCTGTTTATGACGAGGAAAAAACATTATAACATAGATCGCACACAGCGTAATATGGGCCTTTAACTTTACTTCTGAGAAACCTGTTCAAATTGTCTCTTACATTCGTGGCTCATTGTAGAAACACAAGCACCGTCTCAAGCCCCAGACTTTAGATCTATGACCAGAACAATATGCTACACTCCATTGATAACAGTTCCTACCTGCGCAGATTGAATCCATAATTTGCTGTATTATTTTGCCCTCTCCTCTCTGCACCTCCCCGTGTCTCTTATTTCCCTACAGCCGCGATAATTAGCTGCCGACTGTTGGATAATTAGCCTAGCTGCATCTAATTTTGGTCGCAACCTCGGCCCGTAATGGTCAAATGAAATCAATGGTGTACAGAAATGTGTGGGATTAGCTGCGCGGCTCTATCCAAACGGTCATTGGCGATTAATGGGTTAGCAGCACGGAGTTAGCGCCTATTATCACGTGTTTAGATCTCATTTGCAAAGCTAGAAATTAACACAAATACAGGCTTTTACACCGCTTTCTCTGGCAGATCCCATCAAACGCATACACGGGAGACGGTTGTTTTTATCCAATTTGAATCGAGTCACCTACTGACACCAGGCGAGATGAGGAGAGGCTGGGTAATTACGAGCAAAATGTGTGAATTATTCTGCAGTTTCCTATGAAAATGCACTTAAGTCTAAAGGTACGTACTATAGACTGTATGTAAAAGAAATAGACTAAGGGAGTGTGACCGTGGCGTTTGGCTCCAGTCAAATGAATCTCACAACCATGCTAGCAGTTGTACACAGCTAATTCAATCCAGCTCATATATTGTTAATTAGGGGTCAGTCCTATGTTCCCACAGCCTTAGGTTCCCAACATTTTTTATTTATTTATTTTTTATTTCTAAGTCAAGTCATTTTTTATTTTTATACCGCATTTAAAGGGATGATTCAGAGTCATTTCAACCCAGGATCCTTTGCACCTTGACCTCTACCTTCCATCTGTAGTCAACTGCTGCTGGATACCAGGTTGGGGATAATTGATGACCATGTTGGGAGAAATGGGGATAAAATCTGATGCAAATTGATGATAAAGGAAATGTGTGAACATAGAACTGTGTGAACATAGAGCTGTGTGAACATAGAGCTGTGTGAACATAGAGCTGTGTGAACACCTTTATCATGTCATACACACTGGAATGTGTTCAAACTACACTTATATACTTATACAGGGCTCAACACTGATAAAATGATGTAAGAACACTCCTCATAGTTGAATTTGACACTGATTAAAATTAGATTTTTTTACACTAGTGTAAAGTGAAAAACTAATAACTCGATATTGAAATGTTTTAACGCTTCATGAAGTAGAAATAGTGTAGTGTTCTTCATGTTATACTATTCAAAAGTAACTCTTTCTTCACTAAATGGTGTCAATGCTGTGGTCATTCTAGTTCATAATCCCTTTAACAAAGAAAAAAAAAAAAGAAAACCACCACAAAATTCCATTTCAACATAACTTGTATTAAAAGATGCACATCATACAACCAACACAATTAATTTAAACAAATCATGACACTGTTTTTTCTCCCATCTATATTAAATTTGCTTGTCAAAAGGAGCAAATTTGGAGCAGAGTTTCATATTAGAATTTATTCATGTGGGTTAATACAAACATTTTCAGACCAAAATGACAAGGCTCACAGCAGCAGGTACAGAGAGAACGACGGCAATTATTCAATGTAAAGTCAATTGGAAACAGTCAATGGAGCCGTAAGCGTCCCCATGTCCACTTCCTATTTGGAATGTGGTGACTAGCAGGTCAGCTATGTCCATTTATATATAAAACTTTTTTTTTTTTTTTTGGTGGAAGATCCGACACCTTCTTGATTTCCCTAGAATCTTCAAGAGCATGTCATTTAACTCATCTACCTCCATGGAAAAAGGGCAGATATTCATCATGGATTTTTTAACTTTTAACAAAATACACTGAAAAAAAAAAAAAAACATGCATTTTCACTGTGAGTGGGGTCGCCTCTCCACAGATCTGACTTATAACTTGGCCTGGTTGTGGTGTTTGCTCGCGTTTATGTAGATAGAATTAAGTTTAACGCCATATTGTTGAAGATAATAACACAACATCACGTACACGGGGGACAAGCAAGTGGCCGTCGCCCCACCAGAAAAGTTACGTAACGCGTCTTTAAAGCAACTCAACCGCATTTAAAAGTTCGATTGCAAGCACACCCCTATGCGTACTCCATACACACATCACAATCAACAGTTAAGATGAACTCACCAGCCATTAGACTCTTTAACGATCCAATGAACCCCCATAACAAGTTCATAGATTTAAATTACCTTGTATATGGCGAGGTGTAAGTGTGTAAATATGCAGAATAGAAGCTGGATTGCTGGCATTAGTCAGTCCAACGATGTCAACCCAGACACTGCAGTTGCCTCAGAGCGCTGTTAAAGTACTCATGACAGGTTTTCTTGGTTTGGTTGGATAGTACCTGTGGTTATATTAATATTTATCATAGTTTTTACATCCGTGGCAGTGGCAGTTGGTGGAAACAAGCTGAGAAGAAAAGTACAAAATTGCAGGAAGTAGCGCTGAGTTCTGAAACAGAAAAACCTCCACCTATGTCGTCGTCAACATAGGAAATGTCATACAAAACGCAAGGACGATTTACGCACAAGGAACACTTCTATCTGGCAGTTTATACATGCATAGAAAAGAAAACTGGTGTTGGGATTTCTATTTATTTATCTTATCATAAGTATGTATTGATGTTTTTAGCCCTTGTAAACAGTGTGGTTTCTCGGTAACAGTTATGGAATTATCTCTGCATATTGTATGTCACATCTGCTGCCTGTATCCAACCAAAAAGTGAAATGATCTGGGTGGCCAGACGTCCCGGGACATTCCCAGTTTTAAGCCTTGTGTCCCCTGTCCCAGCAGATTTACCCCAAGACATTGATTTGTCCCAGTTTTATACAAGAAATGGGTAACACTTTATAATAACTACACCTTATTTAGCCTTAATAAAACATGAACAAAGACTTAATAATGATTCACGCTTAGTAACTACTTAATTAGTACCTGAATTAGCACTTAACTTGCACTTAATTTGCCTGTGCTGTAAATAGTTACTCATAAGTATTTCTTACTTAATTACTCATGAACTAACCATTTGTGTGTGTATTTGTAAATATATATTTAAGTACAAATTTGAGCATTTATTAATGATTAGTAAGCCAGGAGAGAATGATTTACTAGTAATGCATTATTGTTTCTCTGGAATTTGATCAACCTTAACAAATGTTTAATAATAATAATAATAATAATAATTAGTCTTCAGTTTAGAAAAAGCTCTCAGAAAGACTTAACTAACAGATAACAGCTGCCTGAATGATCATTGCATTGTATTATTAGTAAATCATTCTCTCATAGTTTATTAATCATTAATAAATGCTCAAATGTGAACTTAAATATGCATTTGTAAACATGCAAATGGTTAGTTCATGAGTAATTAAGAAGTATTGAGTTACTATTTACAGCACAGGTGAATTAAGTGCAAGTTAAGTGCAAATTCAGGTAGTAATTAAGTAGTTACTAAGCATGAATCATTATTAATTAAGTCTTTGTTCATGCTTTATTAAGGCTAAATAATGTGTAGTTATTATAAAGTGCTACCAAGAAAGGTCCCAGATGTCTCTATTTTTGACCAATCTAATCCCTGCCGACAGTAAAGAGTGACATAATTCACATCATTTGTTTGGGTAAAATACAGAAAATCTGCTTAAAATGACATCACAAATGGGCCAAGTCACAATTTTATTATTACCAACCACCACAAACCAGCGATGTCCCAGTTTTTGATTTTGAAAATCTGGTCACTCTAGAAATGATAACCTTCACTAAAATGAATAAAGTGGAAACAAATAAGTTTTAGTCAAATCTGTATCTGTTTTTTTCTCGTGTATTTCAGCTAATTTTCTCTAATCCCAGTATAGATATATGATATATGAGCAGTTCTTAATGTCAAAATATGTCAGCTGTGTTCTGTCTGCTTCTAATTGTTAAGTGTTGTATTGTCTGAAACTGGAACAAACCCAGGTTGGGATGCTAGTATAAATAAAATTGTGAAAAGAGAGCAGAACATTGTCCATTCTCAAGTCACTTGTGGGTCATTATAGACTTTTGTTGGTGCATTTTTCACCTTACAGTAATTTCCAAGCACAGTTTTCTGTATTTTAGCTAAACAAACGACAATATATTCCCCTTGTTACTGTTGGCGAGTATTAAATTGGTCAAAAACATGGACAACTGGGACATTTCTTAAATAAAACTGGGATAAATCTGTCGGGACAGGGGACACAGGGCTCAGAACTGGGAAAATAGGGACGTCTGGTCACCCTGTCTTTACCGTGACCACATCCGCACTGGCCGTTCAAGGTTGTGAAAAAAACTATGGAAGATAATTAGTTTAATCAGATTTAGAATTTTGAATACCGCTGAATTTCTCACTTTGAATTTTTGAACTCTGAAAAAACACGTTTGGATTATTTTTATTCTGAATGTCAGTTAATTAAATTATACGTGTACATGTTCAACTAAAAAATGCAGCACACATATTTTCAAGCCCTCAAATTCAACAGTCAAAATTCAGAGTGTAAAATTTGCCGTGAAAAAAAAATTGCAGCAAAGATCCAAGATGCCAAGGCCTGAGCAATCGATTAAAAGTTATTCGATCTAACTTAGGGTGTTTTCACACCGACAGTATTTGGTGCGCACCAAACGCTCCATTCGAACCAAAAGTGGTTAGTTCGGTTCGTTTGCGTTGGTGTGAAAGCGTCAATCGGACTCGGACCCGAACCAAATGAAGCGGACCGAGACCGCAAAAAAGAGGTGGTCTCGGTTCGCTTGAATCCGCACCAAATGACCAACTTTGGTGCGGTTCCTCTGGTGTGAACGCGAACCCGGGTCCAAGCCATAGACAGTATGGACAAACGGACTATTCGAAATGCATCATGGGAGGGACACGCGTCTCCTCTGCCTGAAATGACGCGCTGTACGACTCCAGCGCAGTAACAGATTGTTGTCCAGACGCAGCCGCGATTCATTTTCGAATCATTTTACCAACAATGGCCAATACAGAGAATGAAACACACGAAGATCAGAGCAAGTATCAATGTGCGAACGTGTGGCTCCAGAGTGAGTCAAAATTGGGGGTGCGTACCCCTGTTCGGGACCTACACGCACAGAGACGACCCGGTGTCCCCCGTGATCACGCAGCAACCAACATTTGTTATTTTAGGCTTTAATTAACCAAATAATTTCATGGCAATAGGCAATCGCCCATTCAATTGATACAACTTAAAAAAGTCCCTGCTTTTAGCCTAGTGTGAGAAATACAGTCGGACTAGATCCAAACCAGAGTCCCGAACCAGCGGGGGCAGCTCCGGTTCAGTCCGGGCTCAGAGGAGCTGGAGCGGGGAGCCTCGACCTGAGGAAGCGCTTTCCTCGGGAAGAACCAAATGCGCGGAGGACGGACGCTCAGAACAACATATAACAAACCAAACTGGACTCACGCTTCTGTCCGGATGCTGCACCACCTCGGAACCAGCCGCGGTTCTTGAGCGCGGAGGACAGGAGCAGCCCACCCGGACCTGTGGTCCACAGCGCATTCTCACTTTCCCCACACCGAACCAACGCGCAGACGACGGAACGTACCCGCTCAGACCCAGTCATTGCGCACTGGTCTTGCTCGCCACCGTTTGGAACCAGCACATGGAGGACAGAGCCTCCGGACCATCTGACCAACGAGCTTGTAACAGAAGAACAAGGACCAGACCCCAGCCCCGTTCCGAGGAGCTGTTGGCTGCTGCTGTTACCCGAACTCTGGGCTGATGCGGTGAGTTTGTACAAAGTTCTACATGTTGCTGTTTTATGAGTTCATGGTGATAATTTGAGATGAGGACGGCCCGTGGTTTTAACAGGAACATCGGTGTTGATAACTGGAGTATCGCTGTTTTACCGGGGAAACAGAGACACGTCAATCGAACCAGTTTTGGTTCGTTTGTCGGTGTGAACGCGGACCACACTGGAGTGTATCTGCTACATAATAACAATTTTATTGCCTGGTGCGGACCAAATAATCGAACTAGCGGTGTGAAAACGACCTTAGTAACAAGGAGGAAATGAAGTGAACCAGAATATCTGGGTTTCACGTGACGTCACAGGGCTCCGTTTGTCAGCACGCAAAATCAGATGGAGGGCAGGAAGTGAACTGACTGGAGGAAAATGCCGATGTGTTGTGTAGTTTACGGCTGTGCCAATCGTTCTAACCGAGACAAGGAAAAGCGATTTTTTTTTAAAGTACAGAATATAATCGTCCACAAAGGTCAGAAATGGGAAAAGCCGACAGAACAATGCAGTAAAAAGTGGATTACAAACCTGTTTGCAGTCGGGAGGAGCAGAATTCACTAATGCTCATGTCTGCAGTGAACACTTCAACAAAGGTTTGTTAAAAAGATAAATAGTTTTTTGTGGTTTACCTAAACATAAACGAATCATTAACGACTAACGGTGAACAACGTTTGTTGACATTAAATAGTTCAGATAGAGGTCACTGCCGATACACTGCAGTTTTTCCCATAACATAACATACAACATATCGATACACATAAAATAAGAGAAACACTCACCCCGGCGAAGACCAAACCATCATCATCATTTAGGTGTTTTGCACCGAGGTTGAGGAACCATCCACTGACAAAAAAAGTTCTATGCCTCCAAACTTTTGTACTTTGCCTTCATCTGTTGTCTGGTGTAGAACGATGTCTGAAGAGCTAAATAGTTTGTGATCTCCTCTGCCTCGATTGTCGGCAAATCTTTTACTTGTTGAAAATTCTCTCATTTTCAATAAGATCAGGGTCACGCCCAATATATTTGTCGACTAACTGCTCGTACTTTTGCCTCACTACTGGCTCTAAATCCTGACAATAAGAACTCTTCTCCATATCTGTGTTCTCCAGAGCCGTGTTTGTTGTGTTTGTTTTCACTTTCTGCCCTCCACCTGAAATTCGTGCATCATCGTGATCACGTGACTGAAACCTTACTATTGGCCTCATCAAAACCTCATCTCTTTTATTTCTTAAGCGTTAACCCCGCCCACAGATGAGAACGGCCAATCGGAAACAGCCGCTGTCCTCCTCACTCACACATGATCGATTACTTCTGCCTTCGCATTTTAGATCTTTGCTGTCAAATTTTTCACTGCGAATTTTCCACTCTGCGAATTTTCCACTCTGACTCTTTGACTGTTGAATTTGAGGGCTTGAAAATATATGTACTGAATATTTAAAAGGTGAAATCTTTATTTTGAATTTGAAACATATTGAAAAAGCATACTTAAAATTTCAGCAACTAAAATTCAGAATACAAATAATTCAAACATCTTTTTTTCAGAGTTAAGTGAGACGTTTTGCAGTATTTAAAATTCTAAATCTAATGGAACAAATTATCTTCCATAAAGAAATGCTCACAAACTCATTGTAGTGAATTATTTAGATGTTCAAAATGAGTAAGGTAAGTGAGAAGTAACTTTTGACCACTGCAAATGATTTAAAATATAATAATTGTGTTTAGTAGCTCCGTTGGTAGAGTTTGTCCACTGATCCGAAGATTGGCAGTTAGAATTTTGCACTCAACATCAACAAAATGTGGCCATGACCATTTTAAAATCAGGTACAACTTCTTTTGCCATGTTTTCTTCAAATGAGCAGTTTAACCTGTCAAATGTTTTTTATTTCTTTTTTCAAGTGAAGTGGTAAGTCTAATAGGCAGGTGCGACTACGGGAACACCCCTCTGGTCTAATCCCGCTCCGGTCTCTCCCGATGGCGTACAGGATTCAGGTTAATGCGGAGTTATAAAGAGCACGGAGAACCGCGAGTATATCACCGCTACCTCTCACCTCTTTGGGATGACAGGTGCGGTCCTGGCGACACTAAATCCTCCACACTTAAGCATCATTCCCCATTTGCCGCTCGCCGGGAAAAGCATCGGAGGTAATAGAACAATTTCCGAGTCGGCATCTGTCTTTCCCGAGCCCGAGACGGCGACATTGTGGTGTGTCTAACTGCGGGAGTGAAGCGCCGGCATCATTCATTCTGGTTAGCGATGCTCCTGTAGCTTCCTCGTCGGTTCGGGTGGTGTTCTGACCTGCAGTGCGGCACTCGAAAGCTGGAAATGTTACCGTCGCACCGCATTCGTTATATTTTCCAGCCCAAGCCTCTCAAAATTGCTGTTTTGATGATGCACAAAACACAATGGGTTGCTCTTTATGTTTAACTTTTGATTTCGATATAAACTAGTGCTGGTTTGATGGGTTTAGATGGTTTCTGACCTGCAGTGCGTCACTCAGAAGCTGGAAATGTTACCATGCATTCTATTGAACATCCGTAGTTGATAAATCTGAGTCAGTTTTCCCGACATCCATTATAAATGTGTTCCATTGCAACAGTTGGGAGAAAATATGGATGCCTGAGAAAGTTTAATGTAACATCGGTGACCTGACTCGACTCAATTATGTCACTTTGACTGTTACATGTTCGGAAAAAAAAAACTTGTGTCACTGTCAAATGCTGTGAAAGAAAGTCTAAATGTCAGTACAAAGGTTTTAGAAGACACTGTGTCTACACATACACAACTTAACATATCAAAATGACCAAAAGACAATTCATTTATGGTCCCAGTTTTATAAGAGAAATATCCCAGGGGTCCTTATTTTGGACCAATTTAATACTTGCCGACAGTAAAGAGAGGCATACATCGACATTTGTTTAGGTAAAATACAGAAAAAGCTGCTTAAAAATTACCAAAACACAAAGAAAATGTGACTGTACTGACTCACATGTTAGTCATGAATGGGCCGAGTGCAGAAGAATTCTCCTTAATTACGCACTCGTTTCACTTTTTTTTTATTTGGTGTCTGCACCGAACTAGCCCGAGTTTGTGGCTACGTTTACATGATGACAGTCTGAACAGAAAACACAACAGTGGCATTTGTCTTCACTTTTTATTTCACATTTAGACGAGCATTTTCAGGAGAAAATCTGTGTGCATACGCTGAGGCAAAAATGTGAGGAATTCGAATGGGTATGCATGCCATTCGACACATTTGTTTCTGTGTACTGTACGTGACGTGAGCAGATCTGACCAGAGTTTTGTGCCTTGGGCAGTGTAGACAGAAACGCTACGGTGGGAGCGTATTCAACGTTTCCACTCTGGAGGGTGGTTTGGTCTCAGGTTCTGACCTGCAGTTTGCCACTCAAAAGCTGGAAATGTTAGTGTAGCACCACATTTGCTACATTTTATCATCAGAGTTAACCTCTGTGTTGAAAATTAAATCCAAAATGTGCTTGTTTATGTTATTTATATATATATATATATATGTTTTGGTTAGCAGTTTGCTTGAGGGTGTAATTCCATACAACATGGATGAATTATTTACAGATGTTTCGACCTATATTTCAAAAGCCTGTCCTATTTTTTTACAACTTTTTTTTTTAACTAATACTAAAGTTTTCTGTTTAGTGCTGACCTTGTACCTTCCTCATAGGTTTGACTGGTTTGGCCCTGTAGTGCAACTTTATATAACTCAAAATATTGGCTTAGGACACACATCTGTATCTATGTTTGCTAATTTCTCAAAAACCCAATGATAACATAATACTACTAATTGCTAAACTATTATATGAGTTATAGTACGTACATGCCATAGCCTGGAGGATGTGGTATCTTTAGTTGCACCAGAGGCCTATATGTTAGCGTTGTACGACTTTGGTTATTTTTGAATGTTTAACTGAACCAAAGTCCCCTAAAACAGCTTATAATTTGTAGTTTATGATGTTTAAAAGAAAGTGGGTAGTGCCTCACAGTTATGGAGGTTGTAGGGTCGTTGGTATATGGGTGCATTGATCCTTCCTCACATACAGCATTTCAGAAATGGTTCCTATACTTTTTTTAATAAAAATTTGATCAAAAAGAATATACTAATGTGAAACCCGCGCTCCGTTCATTCCAGTTTTGTAGCTTGCTCATTGGTTTGTACGGAGCTGTGGCCTGCAGTGCGGCACTCAAAAGCTGAAATGGCATTTGTTATTTTACAGTGTTTGCTAACCCGCCTCAGAGCCCCAAAAAGAAACTACTTTTTTTCTCAAGTTTTAAGAGTCCAGCCTCATCACTTTGTGCCCCACTGAGAGGGTCCCGAATCACTTTATGTACTTTTAAAAGTAGGTTTGTGGCTATGTTTGTCCAAAGTAAGTGGGCAGGGATTTATACTGTAGATGTGAAGATGGAAATTTAGTCTCTCCAGGAAATATTTTAAAGGTCTGTTTAGAGCAAAAACAGTGCGCCAAATCAGCTTTAAACATATAACACTGTGTAAAGTCTCATATTCCGTAATATGTCTTCTGGGTTATGCAACATCTTAATATATTCACAATACACTGTTATTTACTAATGCACTGTACTTTGTTTCCATCCTTTAAAACAAAACTCTATACACCGGGAGCCAGGTTTTTTTGTTACCTTTTTTTTTCACTATTATTTCCTGTTATCTTATATCTTGGGCCATTACAAGTTGGTAGGGACCAACCTCAACTCGGCCCCGTTTGGTCTCAGGGCCCAAAAAACACACTTTTTAAGAAAAGCTATTTGCGAAATTATGTAACTGTAAATATTAAGGTATTGTAACCTGCATACATGGTCAAATAACCCTAACATTTTACATGGTGTATCCTGACACATGGGGGAAACTAGCACAAAAATATTCTGGGGCTTGCTGCCTTTCTACTGTCAAATATCACTCTCAACATACACCAAAAGACAAAAAAATGTCTGTCCGCCTGACAAATTGTCAGCAAAAGTGATCATTTTCAAGCATTTTATTGCATTTATCACTGCCTCAAATGTACATGAAAAACTTCCCAAATTTATAAGCTTCAATTTAAGCCCAAGATGACCTTTGTATCTAGAGGGAAACAGCTGCTATGACCAAAGTTCTTCACTGTACCTCAAATCAGGCAGAAAGCAGAACTTTCAAGCAGTACCATTTCATATGGGATGAAGCAGGATTTTTTTCATAGAAACAATATTTGAAAAGAGTTGACTTATGTACTGCTGTACTATATGAAGTGAATTACAATAAAAGTGAATAATATTAAAACTCCAGGTGGGCAGGGGTCAGGGTCAGATAAAACTATGGTGACCAGGTTATACACACAAACACACACAAATCACACACTAACCAACCAACATCCTGACCCTTCATGCAACATCCCACCAGACGTTATTTTCCAAAGACAATTTAGAGAGAAGCTGATATTTTTTTCTGGCTATAAAAAGAGATTGAGTCTATTGGGAGATTGGCGTCCTTTTCTAGGCGTCCATGACTCCTAGACTGAACATTAGCTATTGTCAGACTGTTAGATAACAACCAACCCAACGGAGCTACTGGTGAGAGCAGAGGTACAGTAGGAGACAAATTATGTGTGTGTAATTGTGTTCTACTTCTGTTACCTCAGATTGAGTTTAGTGCTTTGCTCATTGATTCTGCAGAAATTTGACCTGCTTTTCAATCTCAGTTTTGTTTTGTTTTTTTCTTGCTTTTTTACCACATAAGCAGCGATATTTGGTTTGATGCAAAATGACCATGCTTAATCCTGATTGGTTAATCGACTTATCAATCACGTCTACCAAAACGTGGAGAGATAAAGCCAATGTCCAGACTACACATGTTTGTAAAGTACTGGAAAAGTATCTTTCCAGGCATCGTCTTGTTTTAATGTGAACTGAATAGACGGATTGTGAATGAAAGTCAATGAAAACACATTTAAATGAGATAAACAGGTGCACTCTCTATACACGCCTTCCCTGTAATCGTGAAAGAAGCGATTCCAGACCAGGTAGAGTTGAAAGAAGCACTTTATCTGATATCAGAACATTGAAGGTCCACACTAGGGAAGATTCTAACGACAGTATAGAAGGTTGGACATACATGGACTTAAACAATTTTAGCATACTGTTCATACAAGCTCATAAACCATACCAGAAATGCAAAATATGTCACAGAAAGATTGCTTGTACACAGCAAAAAGTGGAGTGTTGAAATTGACTCTCATACAGTCAATTTGAACATTTTCTCAGGCTTTATAAGAGTCAAATCTGTTTTAGAGTTAATTTAACATTTTTGGAAATGTTAATTAAGTAACACTGGACCAAAGTTCCTGTTTCACCCCAAAATCAAAAGTTATATTAACCTTTTGAGAGTGAACAGATAACACTTTGTAGGGTTATCCTGATTTAGCTCAACAACACACAGAGGTGTTTTATTTTGACAACTTATTTTAGTTAATTTAAGATGAAATTATGTACAAAACTGGTTCAAACTGGTCTTTTCTCACGGGAGTTTGAAGTGGTGGGTGGGAGGTGCCAAATTAACACTAAGGAAAGTTAAATGGACACTAAGGGAAATTGAATTAACACTAGTGAAACTTGAATTAACACTAAGGGAAGTTGAACTAACAATAGTGAGAGTTGAATGAACACTAGAAGAAGTTGAATTAAGAGTAAAGGAAGTTGAATTAACACTAGTGCATGTTCAATGAACTCTAGGGGAGGTTGAATGAACACTAAGGGAAGCAGAATTAACCTCAGCCATATCAACTCTGGCAAATAACCCCAACTCGAACCCCCATTTAACTTTTGTGTTAAAAACAACTCTGAAATATTTCACCCTGAAATTTTAACCCTCCAGTTTTTGCTGTGTATTTGCAGACAAGTTTGATTACAGGGGTCTCTTGTCCCCAAATATAGAAATAAGTGCAGTTTGTAACATTTATTTATTACTCTGGAAAAAAACTTGATGTGTTTGTAATACACAGTGAATTTAAATAGCAAAGATACTACATTATACCAGAAGTCATACTTTCATTTCCTGGTAAAATGTACTATGAAATAAAATAAAAAATAAAAAAGTAAATTATTTTGAAAACCTTAGCTTTATTTTATATATTTTAAATTGTGATAAAAAAAAATAAAATAAAATAAAAAATAGTTTGATCATAGTACATATAAGCATTTCAAATTTGTACTCCCTTATGTGAAGCAGTTTACATGAAAAACAGTAGCTGTGCATCTTCTCCAAAATCAAACCCACGACCTGACTGCTACGAGTCGTCTCCTAACCACTGCACCACAGCGCCGCCCCAAATTAGCATCAGGACATACGCAGGCAATGGCTAATTGTTGAATCCTGCTCCAGAAACTGCGTGAATGTCTTGACACAATGGGGCTGTGCTATGAATAGAAGCTATACGTTTATGCTACAGAGACCCACAGCCTCAATCTATAGACTCCTGGAACTGTCCACCTACGGCCATGTTTGTTGTTTCGTTTTCAGAGCAGTTTTCTGGCTTAAGCAGGCTGTTAGGATGCAAAGGACAAAACGGTTTAGTAGTTTAGATCTTAGGAATGTTTTTTTCCGAGTAATTTCAACTCAATTCTAACTGAGTGCCTCGGACTTTTTGACCGCTTTTTATTTTGTCATGGTACATTTTTACATTGCAGGCTTGATCATCTTCTGTATACGTTAATTTAAACTCAACTTTTCAAATCTGCCTCCTTTTTTTTTGTAACTATTGCGAAATTGTTTACCAAAGAGTGATAGTGCACTTTGTCATGTTGTTGCCAGCTTGTCTTAATTGTCTGTGTTCTAGTTCAGTAGACTATAAGATATGATGTACTTAATGTGAGACTGAGCCCAGGCTATTTTACACAGAAAAAGTCAGAGCCCAGAGAGACTTTTTGTCAAGAATTGTAAAGAACCACTGATTTAGAACATTGTTTCCCAAAGACTTGGTCGTGACCCTTAGGTGGGTCGCAAGAGATGTTTTTGGGGTCACCTGATATGTGTGTTGCGCTCTCCTCCCGCACCCCAGACTGGAACGCTCTACAAAAACGCAGACAGGCCCAGCTATCTCATTAGAAACACTGAAATGTTAAGACATGTTTTGTATCATTTCTAATCTTTTTGTAATTATTTTATTGACTATTTGGATGTTGAAAAGAAAAAGAAATGGGCTATATTTAGTGTCCAAATAGGCGACTTATGGATCCTTTTATTGCTGCTTCAACTGTTTTTTATTGTTTAAAATTTGAGTAATATTAATAATACTTGTTCAGACATGATGACTCAGTCAACAATAAAAGATCCTCATTAATGTTCATTAATAGTCAAATCCACCTTTACTTTGTGATTTACGAATAAGGTCTATTGACTTGGGTCGTGAAGATTTGTGACTTTTAAAAAAACAGAAAAAAACTTTGAGAAACTCTGGTTTAGTCTACATTTAAATGATGACGGTCTGAACAGAAGATGCAAAAATGGAGTTGTATCTTCGCTTTTTATTCTACATTTAGACAAGCGTTTTCAGGTGTGTGCATGCGGTGACGCAAAAGTGTGTGGAATTGGATTGGGTGTGCATGCCATCCAACATGTTTGTTTCTGTGTACTCTATGTATGTGACATAAATGCGTCCGCGACCTGAGCAGATCTGACCAGAGTTTTGCGTCTTGGGCAGTGCAGACGGAAACGCTACGGCAGAGCATATTCAACTTTTCCACTCTTTTCAGATTTTTGCGTTTTTAAGTTCCAAAAACGCCATGACCGTCTAAAAGAAAGGCAGTACTGATAAAATATGTTGTCATTTTTACCCGCAAGCATTCTCATGTAAACAGGCCCCTAGCATATACAGCTGTATGGCTTTCAGCGTATCTATCTCCATGGAGACAAGTGGATGGCACAGCCAGGCCAAGTTACAGGTCAGATCTGATCTAGTTGTTCTTAAAAGAAATAAAAACTATATAAGTGTCTGAGCAGTTATTGAGGTTCAGTCATTTTTAATAGTCAACAAACGATCTGGGGTCTTTTTAATGGAGAGGTCGACAATAAATCTTCTATCAATAAAAGCATGAGGTTTGGAGCAGAGTTCAGACTTTGCGTAAGAAATTTGACTGCTTTTTTTTTCTTGTTTATGATACTGAAACCGATATTGATTTTTTATTTTTATTTTTGAAGGAAATTGGATAAAAAATGTAGAACTGTTACAATGAGAAAAGCGTAATTCTCGTATTTTTGCTGTCTCACTCTCTCTCGTCCTAGTGTTTTGCATAAATCTATTTCCATCCCTGTAGCCCAAATGTAAGTCCTGCACATGGATGTGTTAAAATAACCTGCAGTGTACAGTGTGTAGTCCTGCAGTGTACAGTGTGTAGTCCTGCAGTGTACAGTGTGTAGTCCTGCAGTGTACAGTGTGTAGTCCTGCAGTGTACAGTGTGTAGTCCTGCAGTGTACAGTGTGTAGTCCTGCAGTGTACAGTGTGTGCAGTAGCAGTATTTGCATGCAGCTATAAAGCCATTTTACAGCCCTCAGAGAATCGGTGCAGCGTGACTTGTTGGTGCACATGAAAACTGAACATTTTACACAAATGAACCAATTTATGTCTTATTTTAGCTGCAAAACGTTTCCCAAATTCTCCATTGACAGTGAACGAATGGGTTCCCCATTTAACCAGAAGTGCCACCACAAAAAAAAAAGTGGTTTAGGAGTGTTTAGGAGACAAAAGTGAGCATGACGGAATAAGGTGGATAAAAGTATGAGGCTCTCAGACTCTGGAAAAGAAATGTGTCTACATTTTTTCTTGTTTATGATACTGAATATGATAATCAATATTGGAATATTTTTTTTAAGAAAACTGATTCAAAATACCATAACTATTGATATGAAAAAACGTAATTCTTGTATTTTTGCCGTCTCTCTCTCTCGTCCTGGTGTCTTGCATAAATCTGTAACCATCCCTGTAGCCCAAATGTAAATCCTGCAGTGTACAGTGTGTGCAGTAACAGTATTAGCATGCAGCATGAATCACCTGATATGACACGGCCCCCACGCTCGGGACCAGGGCTAATGAGGAGCAGCTAATGCTAATTGCTCAGGTGTACAACCCACAACACGACATACTGTACGACTGCAGGACAGTAATCGGCTTTGACATTTATGGAACTATTTATTATTCTTTTGTCAAGTCTGTTTTGTCCACAGACACGTAAACACAGCAGGTCTGTTCACACATTTTCTTAAAAACACCAGATAGAACTTTAGCTTTGGTGCTGTCTTAGTAGATTTATTTTATTTATAGCATAATCTTAATGGATGTACAGAAAATCATTACCTGAAGGTTACATTTTGGCTCTAACTGATGGAGCGAGCCTATGTTCCCTCAGCCTTTTAATCCCTCATGTCTAAGGTCTTTTTTTTTTTTTTTCCAAAATTAGGCCCTATGTTCCCATATTTCCTTTATCATCAAATTGGCATCAGATTTTATCCCCATTTCTCCCAATTTGGTCGTCAGTTACACCCAACCTATTCTCCAGCAGCAGTTGACTACAGATGTAATGTAGAGGTCACGGTCACGGAATCAACCCTTTAAATGTGGTATAAAAAATAAAAATGACTTGACTTAGAGTTTAAGCTTGAGAAAAATCTTAGAAATAAGGGAACATAGGGCTGACCACCAATGGAGAATGTTGTCTGCATTTGACTCACGATTCAAAGCTGATATAGTGAGGAAAAAAACTGTTCAAATGTGGTTAAAAGAGGAGCTGTTAGCCCGAAATTGATACTACCTATTACTGAGAATTGAGAATTTAGTTTAAAAACAGTAAGGAGATCTTCCTGGATAATCATCTACTGTATTTTTCAGACTATATTTTCTCACAAATCCACAGTGCACCTTATAATTCGGTGTGCCTTATGTATTAATTCTGGTTGTACTTACTGAACTTGAACAGATTTTATGTGGTACACGGCGCTCAAAAATCTGTCAAAATGTTTTAGTACAACTTTGGTAAACTACGAAACCGCTATGAAGCCTTGATTGGAGCCTCATGGAGTCGTCCTTTAGTCCGAAAGAAGCTGAACCGCATCAGCGCACAAGGAGCGAGCAGCTTTTTTTTTTCAGAGCTTATAGTTTATGCAAATGAGCCATGTGGTTTTAAGTTTTGTTTCTGTAAAATATAAACAAATGTGCACAAAGCTGCATTAAACACATTATTACTCAATGTATATTTGAATTGTCCTCATAAGAAATAAAAAATAAATAAATAAATACACATTCATATTCATAATACACATTCACCAAAACACAGAGGCAACGCCGGGTGAATTGCGCCATGATCTGCCAATGGATCATGGATGCCTGGACTAAGAATCAGTCTCAAGTCTCGTCCGTTTGTTTCGCTTAATGTGCTTTATGTATGAAAATTATTGATATTGTGCCTTATAATCTGGTGTGACTTATAGTCCGAAAAATACAGTAATGACATCGCAGGGTGGGACCAAGCTTTTTGAGTTCTGAAGGAGCTGATATCAGATATGTTGTAGATGAAGAAAGGCGGTTTATATGGTATAGTGGAGAGATGGTGAACATGCGGCACACAGGAGTGAATATATGTATACAAATACACCAGGATAAGGCCTTATATACCCTCCCAGCACAATTGCCTTGGTCTATCATGTGGTCTCACTACTGTGGCAATCCCTATTTGAACTCCATCTTGGTTGTTTGTTCTTCCCTGTCCCTGGAGTCAGTAGCTTTATTCCAGTACGAGTAACAGATCCTGTGAATCCACTGGCTAATATTGTTTGGATTTAGTCACGCAGGCTATTGAATTATTTATCCTTTTTGACAATCTCGCCGTCTCCCTCGTCACAGATCCCTCCGCATCAACATGTATTTGGTGACATACGTGCGAGGGATGTAAGATTAGAGAGCTCGGTTGAATTGAAATCGCAATTTGAATGGACGCAATCAGCAAATCACCAAAACTGCAATTTCATTCACAAACACAAAATATTCTGTTGTATTCTGCGTAAAACCTGTACTTTAGATTTGCAGACGTGTTTTGAAATCTTGTATTATTTTGCCAGTTCATATTTCAGTCTTTTTGTCACTTTTTCTGGATGTAAAATGTGAACTTTGATCAGAAATCGCAAATCTGATCGCAATTGGAATTCATCAGAAATGTTTCCCAAATCGAAAATCAGATTCTAATTGATACTCAAATCCAAATCCATTTTATTTCTACGGCACATTTTGCAATCAAAACAGGTTCCAAAGTGAAGACAACAAAAAGGTAAATTGCTAAAATTTTGTCATGCCAGTCCTAAAACAATAAAACCAGTAAAATCAAATAAAAGCAAAACCATAAAATCATAAAATAGACCAATAGTCAAATAAATAAAAAGACACAAAGGACTACACAAATCTGTGTATCATTCATTCATTTGTTGTTCAACATAAAATCAAAAATATTAACAATAACAACTATTTTCTTCATTATTTGTCTCCAAACCAAAATGAAAAATCGAATAACGACCGTTCCAGTTTCTGTGATTTAAACTGCGATGCCGGACTTTTGCGACGCATAAGGACTGAATCAGGACTAAAATAGGACTAAACCAGGTCTAAACCATTTTAAGTCCTGGTCTGGTCCTGGTGTCAGTTCCGGTCTGGTCACGGTCTCAGTTCAGGTCTGACCCTGGTCTCCGCCCTGGTCTGGTCTCGGTCTCAGTTACAGTTTGGTCCCGGTCTCTGTCCCGGTCTGGTCCTGGTCTGGTCCCGGTCTCCGTTACGGTCTGGTCCCAGTCTCAGTTACGGTCTGGTCCCGGTCTGGTCCTGGTCTCAGTTCCTGTCTGGTCCTGGTCTTAGTCCCAGTTTGGTCCCGGTCTCAGTTATGGTCTGGCTCCGATCTCAGTTCCAGTCTGGTCCCTGTCTCAGTCCTGGTTTGGTCCCGGTTTGGTCCAGGTTTCAGTCCCTGTCTCAGTCCTGGTCCTGTTCATGGTCTCAGTCCTGGTCTCAGTCCTGGTCTCAGTCACGGTCTCAGTCCCTGTCTGGTCCTGGTCTGGGTCCAGTCTCAGTCCCGGTCTCAATCCTGGCTCAGTCCTTATACGGCATCGCAATTTAAGTCACGGAAACGGGAAATGGCCATTATCCTTCTTTTTTTTTTTTTTTTCCATTATTCATTTAAACTGAAAAACAAATCCTTCTTCCTTTTTTTTCATTTTGGTTTAATAATGAAGAAAATTTTTCAATTTCTTATTTTTGGTTTTATTTTGAAAAATGAATGAACGAATGATACACAGATTTACACAGGTGTTAAAAGGCAGAGGATAAAAGCTTTTAAAAGGTTTTAAGACGAGACTTAGAGTTCATTCAATATTGAGTATCGAGTCTATTCCGTAGTATCGAAATGGAGTTTGAAATGTCATGACAGCACTATCCCTCGACCGAACCTCTCCATCGCCTCCGTATTGTGAGTGTTTTCCCATGCAGCCCCTTCTTCTATGCACTTTGTCCCCGTGTATCTTTCATGGCGTTACATTAGTATTCTGGACTGGTAACAGGGTCGCGGCACATTGGCCCGTAGCCTCCCAGCGGTGCATCTCTTTGCCCGTCCCGCTTTAAGTCGAGGCGTAGGAACAAATAAAAATAGATGGGCAAAGTTGTGAGACGTGAGCCCAAGGGGAAGCCCGCGTACGGATATATACATTTTCACTTCAGGCCCTTTCTTCGTCAAAGGATATTACCTCAACTATAACAGCTCCGCGCACTCTCTCTCTCTCTCTCTCTCTCTCTCGCCTCTTTCTCTTCGCTCCTCCGTCCCCCTTTTGCACCATCCCGTCTTCAGATCAGGGGTTTATTCAATTGGGGATAGACCGATGGATGGTTTCCTCGCCGTGTTCCTTTCAGCTCCTGTTTGTCAGTTTTGTTCATGTCCAAAAGCTGACAAAGTCCACTGGAGATATAGCCAAAGACTTGGTGGAAATAGTTCATGAACCATCTGCTTAAATTTGTTGAAGGTTAACTTAAAAAAAAAAAAATAAATACATAGAGTTACCAAAAACACACAAACTGTAATCAATTAAACTCTTTTCTATGACTGTTAAAATTAGGGATCTAAACGATATCCATATCTCAAGGTACAGTATTTATTGCGATTTTTTATTTATTATTTTTTTACTTTTTCATCTTAAAATGCCTTGACAAGACTTAATCCAAAGAACTAAGACTTAAAAGAGCTCAGAACTGCTATTTCTTCATGTAGTCTGCGCCAAAACGGAGCAAAAGATCATGGTCTATGTAGTTCCCTCTGTTTTTTTTTTAGCCATTGCTGCACCATAACAATGAATTTAAGCAAAGAAACTTGTAATTCGATATATTTTGATGGCTGATGAGAGACTTTTGACAATACGATATCACGATATTTTGGTTATTGTTACACCCCAGTTAAAATGTATGTAGTATTTGTATTTTAAATTTCATTACCAGTAAACATGTTCAAATGAAATATTGCTTTCACTGATAACGATTGTGGTTTTAATCCTCTCAGGCTCAAATTAAGTTTTAGTAACAGGAAAAATCTGATATTTAGTGAAAATGATCATATGGGGTAATAATATACAATCCTGACGGGGTTTTTTTTGCGAGAGACCTTCACATGCAGTGTGTTCTGGGGTGTTGCGGATTTGCAACATTGGTCCAGTGTGGTAAATTAACAGAAGACTGAAAATGATATGAACACTAACTTTATTTGTGTATCACTTTTTACAACAATAAAAACAAAAAGCAGAATGTAACAGTTTACAATGACAGAACAGAATCAAAACAACTTGGTATAGATCACTTTTTCGTGTGGTACTCCAAGAAACAATTTTTATCCTTTGTAAATGAGGAGAAAATTCAGTTTGTCGACTGGACAAAAGTTAGTTGGTTGAAGACATTTCGCAGCTCATTCAAGCTGCTTCTTCAGTTCAGACGCTGGTGGACACTTCCGTATATCTGCAGGGAGGAGCTAACTAACTGAAACTTATTGACCTGTACAGGGTGTGGGGTCTAATTAGCATAACAAGACCCCACACCCTGTACAGGTCAATAGGCCGAACTAACAGAAACTGTAAACAAGTAGGTGTGTTAGTTTCAGTTAGTTCACTCCTCCCTGCAGATTTAAGGAATTGTCCACCAGCGTCTGACCAGAACTGAAGAAGCAGCTTGGATGAGCTGCGAAACGTCTTCAACCAACTAACTTTTGTCCAGACAAACTGAATTGTCTCCTCATGGATTCTACCTGGACGACTGAGGGATTCTTCACATATCCTTTGTAAAACACAAAAGTACTTTGCACTTCTGTCAGGCCGTTTGTGTGTAGTCATTCTTACACAGTCTGCATCGTCCACGTTTATCAGCATGGATGGAAAAAAGGCTCCTGAGTAAAAAAAAAAATTGGATGTGGAGTAAGTAGGTAATTGGCATTTTGCTGTTGCAAATCTGCAACGTCTGCCTGGAGAAAGACTTTTAGTGTCACAGCCATGATTTTTTATTGAACCATATTGAATCAATTTGAAATATATGATATCGAGTCAAATCGAAAGCTCACTGTGTCATATGTATTGTATCGTGGCCTATGTATCGTATCGGTAACTTCTTAACAATACCCAGCCCTAATTAGGAAGTGCACGTTATTTGAGATTGACGTGGGTTTTTTCATGGCCAATGCTGATACTGTTTATGTAGAATCCAGAGAAATGGATGGTCACTTTTGGGTCGATGTGTAAGGCTGATTTTGATCATTTTCTGCAAACTGAAGGCCGTCACACACTACAGGAGAATTTACACGATTTTTGCTCAGATTTTTTTCTCCCCGAATTCCGGGAGGCGTGACCCGACTTTGTGTATTTGTGTGCGATTTTGAAGCCACTGCTCCTAGTGTGTGTGGTGTCAGTGTCAAATCGTAAACACCAAACATCAACAACGCTACAACAGTCAAAAAAACAGAGCGTCAGGGGCAGACGGAGTGACGGACACAGAGACACAAGATACAAACTCGGGATATAGCGAAAATAATAAGACTTTACTCCTCACCTCTCGTAAAATGGTGAACTTAAAATGCAGCATCTCATCCACATTATCCATAGAAACTGTCCTTCGCAAATAATGACATCCAGTCCAAAAACAGCGCTATTACTCCAGTTTAAGGTGCTGTTTAAAAGTAAAAAGGCATGAGTAGTTCCTCACGTGTGTCTGTTTACATTCACACAGCGTACGGATCGAGGTGAAGCTCTGTCAAAACGGAAGAAGCTACGCGGATGAGTAACAAAACACATTCACTCTAAAAAAAAAAAAAAAATTTAATGGACATACAGTGATGTTTGAAATGTTTTTTTTTTTTTTTTTCTTGAATGATTTGAGGAGTCACACATCTCATCCAAGCATTTAATTGAACAATTTCCATGCAAAAGAATACATTTTCTGAATATTCATGTTATAAAAATGTAATCCAATGTATATCTGATTACAGTAACTAATTACTTGTTTTCTTTCTTTTTTGTCTCCTCTCTTGCTGTGGCCTGACTGACAACAATTCTTCACCACTTCCTCCTAAAAGGTAAGAAACTGTTATTTTAATGCCATTTTTGTTGTGCCTTGACTAAAAATAATGACTTGGCCTGATATTTTCTTGTAATTTTCAACCACAAACTCTCAAAATAGAAATACTTTTTTGTTTGTTTGTTTTACACTCACTCGTAAATGTGAATACTTGTCCCTGGATCATTTTGGCGTTTCTCTCTACTTTGATATGGTGTTTTTACCTTGTGGTACTTTGCAGTGGTGGGTAGTACTTGTGTAATATGTGGGTAGTAACTTTAAAGTAAACTTTTCAGACACCATACTTTTACTTCAGGTTCCCACGGCATGGAAATCCTGGAAATATCATGGATGAATGTCATTTTTTTGTCATTAACCCTCTCAGGCTCAAATTAAATTAATTTTTTAATTTAAAAAATCTGATATTGGGGGAAAATTATCATGTGGGGTAGTAATATACAATCCTGACTTTTTTTGAGAGACCTTCACATCCAGTGTGTTCTGGGATGTTGCAGATTTGCAAAATGATATGAACGCTAACTTTATGTGTAAACCACTTTTCATAACAATGAAAACATAAAACACAGTGTAACAGCTTTACAGTGACAGAACAACACTTTTTCATGTGGTTCTCCAAGAAACAATTTTTATCCTTTGTAAACAACAAAAGTGCTCTGCACTTCTGTCAGGCTGTTTGCATGTAGTCATTCTTACACAGTCTGTATCGTCCACGTTTATCAGCATGGTGGGAAAAAAGGCTCCTGAGTAAAAAAAGCTCATAAAATATGGATTTGGAGTAAGTAGGTAATTGGCATTTAGCTGTTGCAAATCTGCAACGCCTGCCTGGAGAGGGATAAAGGTGTGCAACTTTTTTGGTGGAGGGTTCTTCACCTGCTTGTCTTCATGGAAATGTTATTGCTTTGAATAACGAAACGCAATTAAAACATGAAAGGATAACTCACTCTTCTGTAACAGATAATACTCCCTACAACTGTGCAACAACTCACCCTTATGTAACAGATGATACTCCTTTCAACAGTAAAACAAGTCACCCTTATGGAACAGATAATACTCCCTACAACTTTACAACACTTAATTAACAGATAACCCTATGTCCTGTCAATCATCATATCATTGTTGCACTGTCTTCCTATGACCTCTTGTATCTAGCTGAGATTTTTTATTACTTATTTTCTCTTTTATTTTGATTTGTACATTTACATAATCATGTTATTTGACACCTGTCTCTCCAGAATTTATTATTACCATTTATATTTTCGCTCTTTGTTATTATAATATATTATAATAATATTATATTGTGATGTGTGAGCTACTGTGCCCAAATCATTTCCCTTGTGGATCAATCAAGTTTGTTTTGTGTAAGTTGTTAAGGCTTGGATGACCTGGGGATTGACCTTCTTGCTGTGGCGCATGAGTGTTAACCACTGTGCTGCAAATGTATTCTTCATTGCAATAATAACACATTAGGTTTTACATATGGTCCCGGTCAAGCAGAAGTAAACATCAGGGCCAAAAATTCAACTTAATGCATCTGATATAAAAATGTATTGAACAGATACATATGTACCTCTAGTTTATGAAACTGTTGACCTTTTTTCTGTACCATTTTTGGTTCTAAAGTTCCATACGTTTTAAACAGACCATGTATGAAACATGGAACAAAAATTATTTCCCAAATTTCAAAGACCTGCAAATCATGTCAATAAATGGATGTATTTCATCATATCTTGTGTTATTCCATCTTTGAACTGTTGATGAAGGTACATGATTAAAAAAAAAAAAAAAAAAAAAAAATGTATTTAAAATGATAAAAATTTGCTTGGAAGGACTGACATATTTTATAGAAATAGTTTCCTTTCATTTTGAAGTAATATTAAAGTATTCGGAAGAAAAAAGTTGACAAATGATGTAAAATCCTGCACCTTCTACTTGTTTGTACAATTTTCCCTCTGTTACTTTTCCCTCCGTTACCATGACCTTTCTTAATAAAAAATCTCATGAGTCAAAAAGTAAGAGGTTTTTCAACCTAATCTTGTACCATATGGTAGAAAACTATATGAAGCAAATATTCAAACCAGTTTGTTAAGGATATGGAAGTGAGAACCAAGAGTTATCACTGTTTGGATTTATTGCCCAAAAAGTGCTGCATATTTCATTCCCTCCGTTACCGACATGAGTTTTTTGTTTTTTTGACAACTTGAAAGAATCTCACAGGTTTAACTTGACCCTGTTGGAGTGTAACTCTTTCCTACATTCTGATACTTTACTTATTTCAATAGTCCCTCTAGTTTCTGAATAAGAGACATTTGAATGTCAAAAATCTTGACCGGACCCATATAAGCACTATTCAAAAGACACTACAAGATGCATGACATAAGCAAGAAAATATACAAAAAATAAGAGACATTATTGGAAGTTAAATGTGATGTGAACCAGGTGAGGTTTTTATTATTTTTTGAAAGGTTGTAGTGATTTTCTGATGTGAACGGAGAGAGTTCCAGAGGGTGGGGGCAGCGATGGCGAATGCTCAGCTCCCCAAGGTCTGGTGCTTTGATTTAACCATGTGAATGAGGAGCTTTTACAAAACACTGAACATGACGACCAAGCTGTCTGTGTTCTAATTCCCTGTTCTAATTTGGTGTTGTGGTTTTAGGTGATTGTCCAGTCAGAAAGCAGAACGAGCCTCACGTGCTCCTCCCGTGATGCGTTTGTCAAACGTTTTACCATAACTCTGCCTCGTTGAATTATTCATGGCTCAAGACCTCGTTCTATTGTCATCCAAACCAAAGAAAGAAATAACAGAGAGAAATATTGAATCTTTGTGAAACCTTCAGTACAAGTTGTAACTCTGCTGGAGAACAGGCCCGGCTTGTTTCAAATCACCTCAAACCTCTCCAAATCCATTTTACACCTGTCAAGAGTCCAGCTAAACCACACTCGGATCTCTGCGGCCCCATCCTCTTCATCCTCTCCCCCTCCCTTCTTCCTCCTCCTTCACCTTCTCCTCATCGTCTCTTCCTCTCCTCCTTCCATCTCCAAATCTTCTATTAATCCAGTCGGGGTTAGACCTGGGGAAGCGTTCCTCTGCTGCGTTCCTCTTCTTTATCCTTTCCTCCTCCCTTCCTGCTCCTCCTTTACCTCCACTTCATTATCTCCTCCTCTTTCTCACTCTCTTCCTTCCATCTCCAAATCTGCTATTAATCCAGTCAGGGAAAGACCTGGGGAAGTGTTCTTCTGCTGTGTTCCTCCTCTTTCTTTACCTCCTCATCATCCTCTCTTCCTCCTTTTCCATCCGTCCTCTACTTCATCCTCTCCCCCTCCCTTCTTCCTCCTCCTCCACCTCTTCTTCATCGTCTCCTCCTCTCTTTCTTTTATCTTCCTCCCCTTCACTCTCTTCCTTCCATCTCCAAATCTGCTATTAATCCAATTTGGGATAGACTTGAGAATGCGTTCCTCTTCTTTCTTTACCTCCTCTCCTCTTCTTCCATCCCTCCTAAACGTCATCTTTTCCTCCTCTCTTCCTCCCTCTCCTTCTCCTCCTTCCATGTCCAAATCTACTACTAATCCAATTTGGGATAGACCTGGGGAAGCGTTCCTCTGCTGCGTTCCTCTTCTTCCTTCATCTCCTCTCCTCCTCCCTACCTCCTCCTTCACTTCCTCTTCATCCCCTCCTCCTCCTCTTCCATCCCTCCTCCACTTCATCCTCTCCTCCTCTCTTCCTCCCACTCCCTTTCTTCCTTCCATCTCTAAATCTGATATTAATCCAATCAGTGATAGACCTGGGGAAGTGTTCCTCTGCTGCTTTCTTCCTCCTCCTTCACCTCCTCTTCATCCCTCCTCCATTTCATCCTTTCCTCCTCTTTTCCTCCAATCTTCCTCCCCCTCCTTCTCCTCTTCCATCTCCAAATCTGCTATTAATCCAATTTGGGATAGACCTGAGAATGTGTTCCTCTGCTGTGTTCCTCTTCTTTCTTTACCTCCTCTTCATCGCCTCCCCCTCTTTTTCCATCCCTCCTCCACGTCGTCCTTTCCTCCTCTCTTCTTCCTCTCTTCTTCTCTCTTCCTCTCTTCCTCCCCCTCCTTCTCCTCCTTCCATCTCCAAATCTGCTGCTAATCCAATCGGGGATAGACCTGGGGAAAGGTTCCTCTGCTCCCCTCCTCCTCCTCCTTTACCTCCTCCCTTACCTCCTCTTCATCGACTCCTCCTCTTCTTCCATCCCTCCTCCATTTCATCCTCTCCACCTCCCTTCTTCCTCCTCCTTTGCCTACTCTTCATCGTCTCCTCCTCCTCCTCACGCTTCTTCCATCTTCAAATCTGTTAATCCAATCAGGGATAAATGTGGGGAAGCGTTCTTCTGCTGTGTTCCTCCTCTTTCTTCACCTCCTCTTCATCCTCTCCCCCTTCTTTCTTCCTCCACCTCCTCTTCCTCCTCTCTTCCCCCCGCTCTCTCCTCCTTCCATCTCCAAATCTGCTAATCCAATCGGGGCTAGACCTGGGGAAGCTTTCGTCTGCTGCCCGCTCCCCTCTTTCGTGCGGCGCCTCGTCTGCCTGTCAGTATCGATAACGTGAGCTGATTCCGGCGCGGTCCCCCCCCCCTCCGTGGCGGCGGCGGCGGCGCTGTGATGCTAGCTCCAGGTCCTCGGTGGTTCTGTGTCTGCCTGCCCATCTGGCCCCGCGCTCTGGCCCGGCCTCACAGGACCGCCGCGCTCATCTGTTTTGCTGTTTGACAATGGAAGTGTTGTCCATCTGATAGGCCGCGGCGTGGAAGAGGATTTATTACATTTTGGGGACGGGGATCTGCTAGAATATACACACACGCTCATAACGGGGACCTGCTCCTCATGTTCCAACTAAATAAACAGGTCCATGTGCAATGCTAATTTCCCCAATGCCATTTTTTACAGTTTAAATCAGAGGTGGGACTTGAGAGTTGTGACTTGGACTTGAGTCAGACTTGAGTCACTATTTTTAGGACTTGAGACTTGACTTGATAAAATGGACTAAGACTACGTTCAGACTGCAGCCTGAAGTGACCCAAATCTTTTTTGGCCCCTATGTGACCTGTATCTGATCTTCTAATGACAGTCTGAACCACACAGATCTGATTTTTTTCAAATGCGACCCAGGCCACTTGGATATGTGCTCCTGAAACCGATAAATAAGAAAAGGTTTACTGTCTAAATCAGACTTGGAGAAACTTATCCATGCGTTTGTCTCCAGTAGGTTAGATACTGTAATGTTCTGCTCACTGGTCTCTCCAAACGAGCTGTGAGACGCTGCAGAACATCCAGAACATCCAGAACATCCAGAACGCTGCAGCTCGGGTCCTGACTCGAACTAGGAAGTACGAGGACATAAGTCCTGTGCTCAGGTCTCTGCACTGGCTCCTGTGGCTCAGAGAATAGACTTTAAAGCAGCTCTCTGCTCGTGTACAAGTCTCTCCATGGCCGAGCACCAAAGTCCATCTGTGACATGTTAGTGTCATATGAACATCTCACACTCTGAGGAGCTCAGGGACCAACTCCTGCTGGTGCCCAGAGTCACGACTAAACAAGGGGAGTCAGAGTTTCAGGTTCATGCAGCTAAAACCTGGAACAGTCTGAACATGTGAGACAGACTCTTCTGTGACGCTGTTTAAATCCAGGACTTTCGCTGTGCATATAACTGAAAGGTTTTCATTCCGCACTCTTCTCTCCAATTTATGTCTCTCTTTTTAAAATTTTAATCTTTATGATTATTTATGTTTTGATTTGTTTTTATTATGATTTTAATGTATTTCTTATTCTGTAAAGCACTTTGAATTACTTTGTGTACGAATTGTGCTGTACAAATAAACTTGCCTTGCCTTGGATATGTGCTCCTAAAACCGATACATATCTGATCTTTTGACATGTGACTTCAGTCTGAACGGCCAAAGTGCATTCATCCACCTACACGTTATCAACAAGACACAAACGTCACTATTCTGCACTGAAGTAGGTGAAAACTGTTAATGAACTCTGTGTCACTGAAGTGAAGCACATCACCACTCTTGGCTCCGTCTCCACATCCACACGTTCCTTTCAACGGACGTCGCTGCCGCTGTCCCACAAAACACCACGACCAAAAACCTCGTCCTTCTCCTTCTCAGTCTCCTCCTTAAAACAAGTAAGTTGTTCATGTTCTGGCTCCGGTACGAGAGGAACTTTAAAATCTCCAGGTGCTCAATGCTGCGTCCATGTTTGGACAACTTCTGTAAACACAGAGCACGCTCGCTGCGGTTGACGTCATCGTGTCTCCAGTGCACATGCTGGACCTTTCTGGGCCGTTTAATGTTCACACTGGAGTCACATACAAGTCACATTTAACTGGAAATGTGAACGACCTCGCAAAAACATCGGATTTCACAAAAAAATCTGAACTGAGCGTTAAACCCTGCAGTCTGAATGTAGACTAAGACTTGGGACTCGACTTGAACTTGAAGTTCAATGACTTGGGACTTGACTCAGACTTGAGGCCTGTTTTTTTAGGTGAAGATTTGATGCTTTTAGAAAATACTTTTCTCTTTACATTTGATACATGTGGTCCTTAATTTTACAGGAACAAACATAGAGAAGACCCAGCACACCGTCTTACTTGCAAATTGTGAGATTTATTAGGACAAATCGTGCAACGTTTCGGCACTAGGCTTTCGTCAGGCAAACAGAATGAGAGCTCAGGTGGCCATCTTAAATAGGGTGTGGCAAGCACCCAAGGGTGACAGGTCATAAAGAAACAGTGCACTCAAAACTCCATAATTCAAAATACAAAGACAATCAACATACAGTGTAATAATAATAATAAAATATTAATCATAGTAGAAAAATCATTGAATAATAATAAGAACAGGAACAAACTGGAACATGTCCCTCCCACTTCTCTGTTCTACTTTGGATGTAACTGAAGTGCTTAAATGTACTACTGTAATATACAGTACAATACAGTAAAACAGACCAAAACATGATCCTTCCATTTCAGTGCAGATTACATGACAAAATAACTGTTACGTAGCACTTTTAAATCTATATTCTTTCTATTCTGACCGTAATGATTCACGCTTTAAAAAGGAAAAAAACAGCATTTCTACAACTCTTATATAAATATACCATGACTTTGTAAGTACAGTTGAGCTTAAAATTCATATAAATTGCAAAAATCTAAGCTCTACTTTGGTTTAAAGACTTGAAATGACTTGAAGCTCAAAGCAGACGACTTGGACTTGACTTGGACTTATGGGCCAGTGACTCGAGACTCGACTTGGACTTGCCTGTATCTGACTTGGGACTTTGAGGTCAAAGACTTGAGACTTACTTGAGATTTGTAAAACAACCACCTCTGCTGACCGGGCTCGTTTAAGCTCATTTGGAATTACAAAATAAACATATTTTTATCATTTGACCTCATGGACTAAAGCTGCATTGATTTTATTTTAGAGGTGTTTCTAATTACATTTTTTGTTGGGCAGCCTCACTTTTTCATTGCTTAGTCATGACATAAACTCATACCAGTCTGACCAGTGTGTCAAAACAATGATATTTACTTATATCATTTTATTAAATTTAATTTTAAATGTAATTACTTTTATGCAGAAGTGAGTGAAGCATTTTGGCCTCCACATTATTTTCTGTTTCTCATGTGGCCCCATAGAAAAAAAAAAAAATTGCCCACCCCTGGTCTACGTGCTAAAGATCACAACTAGCATGCTAACATACAGTTCCTGATAAAAGGACAGTAAAAGCCTTTATAATTAGATGCAGACCACACACAGCACAGCTATTTTGACTTTTTGACCTGCTTATATATAATAAATGTGTAAATGTACTTCTATATGTGCTTATGTATAATATATATGTATGTAGTATGTAGTAGGGGTGTGCAAAAATATCGGAATATCAATATATCGTATTGTTTAATGTATCGATATTGTGGGCTACTGTATCGATATATCACCAAGAGTATATTTAGGTGTGTTTTACTAAATTATTTTGTTACAGCTACAGTTTTGTTGCTTATGGAGTGAAAGGAAACTCATTTATGCGACACATTTGACATTTTTACTGTTGGGATAATCATCCAAAATGTTTGTGTTTCATATGAACTTTGCACAAGAAATGGTTTAACAAAGCCTTTTAGGATCACAGCCACGATTTAGCCAGTATATTTTAATTTAACCGTATCTAATCCATTTGAAATAGATCATATCGAATCAAAAGTGCACTGTATCGAGATATGTATCGTATCGTGGCTTGTGTATCGAGGTATGTATCGTATCGGTAACTTCTTAATGATACCCAGCCCTAGTATGTAGTGGACCTTTTGCTCAAATACATGAAGAAACTAAATAAAACATAATTTTAAAACATAGTTAAAAGTAGCTTTTTTGCAAAGTAGATTTTTTTTTTAAATTTATTTTTTTTATTTAATTTTATTTTTTTTATGAAGTCATGGTCCTTGAATATTAATAATAAAAATAAATATATATATATATATATATATGAATGGATGAAAGGAAAGAGTGAGTCTAGACCAAGTTTGTGAGCGCAGTTTGAGCTGAATATTTTCCGTTTGAGTGGAGACGGTGAGTAACACTGTGCATGAATGAATCAGGAGTAGCATTATTAAATGAAATGCGTGAGTCACCGGAGTGAGTCTGTAGATCTGTGCGCTGTCTGTCAGATGCCCCGGAGGAGAAGGAGGAGGGGCAGAAATCTAACCTGCACTTTGTAAACCAGACTTTTCGCGTATCCCTCCACCTGCTTATTTTCACGTTTTTCTGCACAGAACATGTCCACACACACACAAAAAAGGACTTGACTGAACTCTGGTCTAGAAGTACGCACTAGGTCAAGTTAATCCTTATACCCAAAGTTATTCCATGTACTTTATGCGTTCTGAACATCCTCAATGGTATAATAATAGTATAAGCACTTTTCACAACCTTCAGAGGTCAGTGCGGTGTTTGACATCACAGTATAACAAACAACTAGCATGCTAATGTGCACTTCACATGTACAAACTATGGCACTGTGGCTCCTCTCAAACCAAACCTGCACACATAATGTGGACTGATGAGTGTCTGGAGAGTGATGTTCTGGAGTGAATGAATTGAATTACAATTTTGATAAGGATGATGTTTTTTTTTTTTTTTTTTTTTTTTTTTGAGCAAGGTAAAACAAAATCAACAATATTAACGAAAAGCAAAACAAAAGGAGTGCTCAAAAGGAGTAGGATGGAAAAAAAAAAAAAAAAAAAAACTTATAATGTCCCACCCAAATTGTTTTACATAATCAGATAGTTGACACTTTTTTTTTTTTTTTTTTTTTTTCACCTTTAGAGATGCTGAGATTAACTCAGTGTGAATGATGTTACAGAATTGTTATGATGCTCCGGACATTATAAAGACATTCTCTTTATATGTTTGATTTTATGAACTATAACATCGACCTGACATGCCCAGGGAATACTTGTGAAAATTAGCACTGGCGCTATAACCTGGTACAAAGCATCTCTCCTGTTAAAGGTTAAAGGGACAGTTCAGAATTTTGGACATAGGACCTCATTTCCTAGTGAGCCAGAGTGTTGGAGACGTGTGGAGACACTTTTTCAAATATTCCATCCAGTCCTTGTATTTGCAGAGGTCGCTGGTGCTAGGCTAGTGCATGTCAATGGCCACAGTTAGCCTGACACAAAAACAGTCTCACCCACTCCACAAAACACCCGAAGAAAATCTAGTATTACACCAGACTGTCCATGTGAATGACTGTGTTGATAGAATAATGTTTGAAATAAAACTAACCTTGCATCGCGTGAATCGTCGAATGTTGAGGGACTATTTTCTCATATATCAGTCCGCCGCTGCTGAGCTTTCTATCAGGAAGTACAACTCGCTGCTGCTGCTCAGAGATGAATCCTTCGAATGCAAGGTTGGTTTTACTTCTAAAATTACCCCAACTTTCTGGTTGGGGTATGTGACAAAGTGGGCCTTTGTGTCATTTTAAATTCATGTCAGTTTATGTTAAATATTTTTATTTTGAAAGGGGACTTGCTTTGCTTTGGGAGTTACCTGGATACTCACCTGGGGGGAGGTACTTCCTGCTAGGCGAGGTATAAAAGCAAAACAGGTGTCACCAATTGGGGAGAGACTTTTGGGCAGGTTGTTTGGTGTTTGTTGATTTGAGTCACTTATTTTCTGTTTTTTGTACTTTATTTGAGCCTACAATGGAAGTCTGTTTTAAAATAAATTTTGTCTGGGTAAAGACACTTTTTTGTTGCATCTGCCTCCTACTTTGACCACTTTGGCCAGCTTCCCCACAAGGTACATCACCTTCTTGTTTCTGCCTGGAATGTTCCACAGTATGACATTAAACAGCTCTACTCTACATGTATCCAATCGCACGTTGTTTTATAGCTCAAAAATACCTAGAAAAGCATGCATTCTGGCTGTGAGAGGGGTCACCTCTCCACAGATCTGACCTGTAACCTCATCCGGTTTGGTCTCGACATAGATAGAAAGGTTTAACACCACACTGCGAAACAATCCAGACAAACTGCATCATAAAATCAGCATTTAAATGACCTCCAAGCCCACTTTGGGTGTATTTACATTCCTCGCTCCTGTTCTCTTTGTTGTGGATCTGAAGCTGTTTGGTCTCTGGAGGTGCGGCGCTCATGTTAACAGCGGTCCCTTGAACACACCACATCACAGCCACCTAAACGATCGGCGCCCCCCCTGGTTGTAAATAGAGAAGCAGGCTGAACTATCGATTCCTGATACAAGCACCCTATGGATCCGGCCTATTGGTCCGTATCTTTATTGGTTCCTATATTGGATTCCTGATCAATGGTTTGTGTAAAAATAGTGCAGGTTCATGGGCTCGTGGCAGAGAGGACAGGAGCCGGCTGCAGTCACGGGCTCTGCAAAATACATGCATGCGTTTTTCACTTTTAGTCTTAAGTATAAGCGCTGTGTTTATCGTGGGGTTGCTTGGAGATTCAAAAATGTCATTGTGACGAATGAGAAGGTTCCTCCAGTTGAGACTGATAAGTTTCTAGGTTTGAGATTTGCACCCACACTGACTGATGCTGGTATGGAATATCGGCAACAATAGAGGCTTTGCACTGTTACGTGACCCCTATAGCAACGGTACCTATGCCACCATGACACCGGGCACACTATGTCACTGACTTCAGTCGCATCGGAGAAACATGGGCAGGTTGTATTTGGTTGTTCTAGACGCTCTGAACGGGATAAAATGATTCATTTCTTCACTGTTCCTCTGGAAATTACTCATCAGGAGCTCAAACAAGGGAATTATCAGGAAAAAAAAAAAAAAAGGGAATTATGGTTAGAGAACATAAACCGCGAAGAGATTTCCTATGGTACCATCAAGACACACTCACGCCACTTTCATCAAGGTATTTACTATTTAAATTGTTTCATAGCTTATTTAATGAGAGAAGAACATTTACTGAACTAAAATGTAAAAAGAAAACATTTGCAGTGTGAGTGACAGTAGAAACTGTATCTTCCAACGCACATATAAACATGTCACTCGTCTTAGGACCCATGTTTTCTTTATTGTCTTGCTTATCCACAACTATGTCTTCTAGAATTAATCACTTTTTTGCGAGCGGATCTTTCTAACGTTGGCGAGGATCTTTTCATGGCTGATTCTTTCGAGGTTCAGCTCACAGAGCTCTTTGACTCGTGCGCCATGTTGAGCATAGCGTTCGTTGAACTAGTGCGGATTTTCCTGGATAAATTAAAGAAATTTTAGTTTAGTAAATGTGTTTCTTTCATTAAATAAGCTATGAAACAATTTAAATAGCAAATACCTTGATGAAACTTCGGATGTCTTGATGGTACCATAGGCAATCTCTTGGCGGTTTATTTTTTCTAGCCATAATTCGTGTCTTTTTTTCGATAATTTCCTTGTTTGAGCTCCTGATGAGTAATTTCCAGAGGAATAGTGAAGAAACGATTAGTTTTATTCCTTTCAGAGCGTCTAGAACAACCAAATACACAACAAAACCTGACCATGTTTCTCCGATGCTGCTGAAGTCAATGACATAGTGTGCCCGGTGTCATGGCGGCGTAGGTACTGTTGCTATAGGGGTCACGTGACGGTGCAAAGACTCTATACTGAAATGTAGCTGGATCGGGTATCGGCCCCATGATATCGGTTAAGCTGATATCCTGGTTGGACATTTAATCACATGTAAGAAGACTATAAATAGGCTGGTTATGACCTAGAGTTGTGTTTACATGAGAGCTTTACTTCAGAATATTTATTTATTTTTATTCTGAATAAAAATGAATTCCATGACCATGTAAACACTTCATTTCGAGGTAAATGGGTGGTTTATTCAGATTTTAAAGCCGAATTAATTTGTTCCTCGATCATGTAAATGTTTATTCTTCTTAAAAATGATTCTGATGGTTCAGTGCATGCTCGTTGGGTCGCCCTTCTGTCGCGATCCGGATCCACCAGTTCTCGCTTTGGACTTTCATCCACTGCTCTTTGGATTTGTGAGCGGGATGCGGGAGTGGGCTGAGGTAGAGCAGCCGTTAACTCAGTTTGTCTTCTTCCGCCCCGCTCCGACACTCTTCCCTTCTCCTCTCAGTTTCATTTCTCTCCAGCGACTAGGTCAGGAATCAGAATGCACTAGACGAAAGTGCGAGTTCGGGCACAAGCCAATCAGCGAAGCACCATACATTTTGTGTTGGCAAAGATTCCCGAGACTGAGGATTTAAAGCCGGAACAAAGAGAATGTTTGGTGAATTTCATCAAGGGGAAAGACATTATTGTCCTTCTTCCTACGGGATTTGGGAAAAGTTTAATATACAAATTAGCCCCGTTAACAGTGCATTACATATGTCACGACTAAATAGCAACAATTGGTTAAATAAAAAAAAAGTACCTGCCTACTGTTGAATGAACAGATTCTAATACTGCGAGGTCAGACGGTTTCTACGAAGTGAAATCAGCTGATGAATCAGGCTAGTTGAGTAGTGATGTGAAGATTATATAACCGTTATATAACACGTTTGGTTCTTTTGTGTAATAAGTTATCTGTATTTTAAAGCTCCAATATTACACTCTTTTCTGATCAGTGTTCTAATGTTGTTTCCTCATCACAAACAGACCTGGAGATGTATTTTCTTTCATTTACACACGTTTAATGCACAAACCCTGCAGATTTAGGCATTCTTAGTTCTCCTCTCAAACAGAAAACACTCTGTTCCACCTTGTGATGTCATGTGGTAATACAGCAAGCGCTCCACTGCGCTTTTAAACTCCACACACCTTCATTAGAATCATTTAGACGATTTCAGATCTGGAATTGCCAATGTCTACGAACAAAAGGCAAAATGTAGTGTTGTGTTAACTTGAAAACTACCACTATGTGACATCACAAGGTGGAACAGAGCATTTTGAGCTTTGGAGATGTAGACAGACAAATAATAAAGAGTTACTCAAACATGTGAATGAAACAAAATACAACTTGAAGTATGTTTTTGATGAGGTAACAACTTTCTAACTTGTCTTAAAACTCACAAAAGTCAATTTTTGTGTAATTTAGGGCCTTTTAGAGAATCGTTTTTTGTGGGGTTTTGACACATACTTAAAGTAAAATTATTAATATTGGTATCAAAGCTGAAAAAGATGGATTTGTGCATCCCTGAGTCATGGAAATATAGGACTTTAGAAAATAGTATAGCCTGTTATGTATGTAACGCTTTTAAGTTTTGTATCTAAACTAGCAATCTTTTCTCTTGAATGTGCAAATAAAAATCGAATCTAATCTAAAAACAAATAAACTAACAACTTGAGATTGAGGGAGAAGCAGAGAAAGAGCCTAAAAGTCCTCACAGACAGTGCGATTTACTGCTGTGTCAGAGCCTCTAATGGAAATGGCTGAAAAACACAAGCTGAGCGTTTCCACCTTTGTAAATGTTTTATCACAAAATGCTTGGCTAATCGGCCGCACATTTCAGAGGCTAAATCTCGATCATCAGCGGAGCTCTGGGGCCGCGGAGAGTGCCGGAAAACACAACAGTTTCAAATGAAAACAAAAGAGCAGAAAGAAGAAGACTGACTGCACGTAGCATTAGTCTGCCCAAACGTGTGGAGACAAAATGCAGATGTGGAAAGTGATAATGGGCTACTTTTACAACTTTTAAGGATATTTTAACACAACACACTTTTTACTTGTACTATGGCGTTATCATATATTTTGAAGTAGCAGTACTCTTACCTGAGTTTGGTCATCTTATACTCTACAGTACATGCACTGAACCTATTGCAAAAAGTCATTTCTACAACACCGAAGTCAATTTCAGTAAATAAAAGCTTCAACCAACTATGAAAAAAAATCCACTGTGAAAAGATTGTAAAACTAACAGGTTCACTAAGTATCTTTTTTAGTTGATGGTTCGTCATCTCAGCAAAAAGTGGAGTGTTAAAACAGGCTCTCACAGAATCAATTTTAACATTTTCTCAGGGTTTATGTGAGTCCAATCTATTCTAGAGTAAATTTTTGGAAATGTTATTTAAGCAAGCATTGGACCAAAGTTCCCGTTTAACCCTGAAATTAAGAGTTATAGTAATGTTTTCAAAGTAAACGGATAACACTTTTTTCGGGTTATTCTGATTTAGCTAAACAACACACAGAGGTGTTTTATTTTTACACTTTATTTTAGTTAATTTAAGATGAAAGGAACAAAACTGGTTCAAACTGATCTTCTCTCATGGGAGTTTGAAGTGGTGGGTGAGAGGTGCCAAATTAACACTTGGGGAAGCTGAATTAACACTAGGAGAAGTTGAATAAATGTCAACCATATCATCTCTGGCAAATAACCCCAACTCAAACCCCCATTTAAATTTCACATAGTTAAAATAACACTTGTTGTGTTAAAAACAACTCTGAAATATGTTACCCTGAAATTTTAACAGTTTTTGCTGTGAATGGACATAACTAGTTTGCTATTGCTGCTTTGCAATTAAACTTCATAAGTCTCCATGGCGACAGTGGCTGATGGCACCAGGTCAAGTACAGATCACATTTTCAATTTCAGTGTTTGTTTTTTTAGCTATAGACAAGTTTAATGCTGTATTGTGGAACTTTAGAGGCAAAATAAAAACATTTACAAGGAGACAAGCAGATCATGCACTCTCCAACAAAAAGTTGCATAATGCATCTTTACACGAGCCATATTACACTATTTTCTGATCTATGTCAGGATATTATATAACTTTGTTCCACCTTCTGATGTCATGTGGAAATACAGCTCCACTCCATATTTTCACTAGAATCACTGGGCTCTGCTAAACAAAAAAGGTAGATGTTAACTTAAAAAAAATAAATAAATACTGCTCTGTGACATCACAAGGTGGAAGAGAGCATTTTGAGTGACAGACTAATAATAAAGAGTTACTCAAACATGTGAATGAAAGAAAACACAGTAACAACATTCTAACATGACTTAAAGCTCACAAGAATCAATGTTGTGTAATATAGGACCTTTAAGTAAACTATTTATTTGTAGTATGTAGATTAAATAAATCTGTATTAATCTGAAAATGTCCAAACTAAAGATTCATGTTGGAAATCCAGACTGCTCATATTGCGGTGAACAGTCTGTTGAGTGTGTTGCATAGAAAACCTGGCTGATTTTTGGACGTGTAGTGGACTTCACAGCGCGCATTACTCACTCACATAAATCTCCGGACCCCCCCTCTGCTGCCGGCTCCGCTCTGGCTTTAATTACCCCCTCTCCCCCCTCGCTCCCTTTCCCCCTCTCCCCCTCAGCACTTCCCTAATGGGGCTGCCTCCGTTGGGCATCACTCACACTCGGGCCGGCCAGCTGGCACAGCGGCCCCGAGCGCCGGAGGGGTCCAGAGGGGGCGCCAGAGAGCACGGCCCCTATTATAACTCCAAAACACCTGCGGTTTGTGTGGCCATCCTCTGCGCTGTCGCACACATCTCCACTGGCACAAACTCGGGAAATCTGGACTGAAGGAATGTTGGCTTTTAGTGGAGCGGCCATTTTGCCAAAAAACGTGAATGTTAAAAATGTTTTGAAAAAGGTACAGTTGTGAGTTGTGAGTGATCCAGTAGTCATTCCCAAACTGTGGAGAGGGAATACAGCGATTCTAGGCTCCCGTAACTGGTGGTTTTGTTTCTGTTCTACAGCAAATAATACGATGTCAAGTACTGCAGTATTGATCTGATACTGATACCAATGATTTATTTAATTTTTTTGTATGCACACAGCTTCAATTTGGTGTTTGGAGACCATCAACTTCACTCTGTTTGAACTGATCTAAAACTGAAATTTGTGCAGATAAACTAATGTATGAACAATATATTTCAATAAAAGATACAAATTCTCAAAAAACAGCTTTATAAAATTGATTAAATATTCATATTTTGGAATTATTCTTTTTGATACCTCAATCAGTAGCAATAGATCAATATTTTTGTATCAATGGAGGATTTTATCTATGACTTATCCCATTTAAACCCCGTCTTGTTGAGTCATATTCTCCATGATCAAGTCTGTTTTGGGTTCAGTTTGGGTTAAATCCTTTTAAACTTTTACCATGATTAATTTAGATTTGCAAACATTTGCAAACAGAAAACTGCATTCCAGACAAAGCAATAACATCTCCACGATGACGAGCAGGTGACACCCGGAGTGTTACCTAGTGCAGCTTTAAATAAATGAAAATACCCTGTTATTATACCGGCTTCACTCCTTCTCCCAGTTCCTCTTCACTGTCCCTCGGTGTCTCAATGAGCTGGGAAAATCTGCCTTTTCCTACAGCGCCATGGTCTTGAAATCATTTACAGACAGATCTTAAATTGGAATCTTTGGTGTCACTTGATAAGTTCAAGAACATTGTAAAGAGTACGGTGATTGAGATGTGTGTGTTTTTTTTTTTTCCTTTTGGAGAGAGGGATGCAAATGAGTAGAGTGTAGCTTTATTTATCAATTTCTTCACGTGTACAAGACATACTTAGGAATCAAAATTTGATCTAGCGTCTCATCCGTACGTTACAAACACATAATACATGACATAGTGAGACTAGACATGGGCCAGACTGGAAGACAGGGAGCAGAGGCAGAAACAATGCAGCATAACATGAGGATAGGTGAGGAAAAAAATAAATAAAAGAGGACAGCCCCCAGACCATGTCCCTGACCTGGGGCATAATATGGAACCAGTACACACACACACACACACACACACACACACACACACACACACACACACACACACACACACACACACACACACACACACACACACACACACACACACACACACACACACACACACACACACACACACACACACACCCACACACACACACACACACACACACACACACATAAAAACACCTCTGCAACATCAGCACATAATCAAAACACAGTACAGACATAATGACTAGACTTGCAAACGGGGAGGGTAGGAGATTTAAGTTGACCCAACAAAGGTGAGCAGTCCAGCCACGTGGTGCTGGATCACTTGGGCAAAAGTGGCAAATGGTTTTCTAATGTGATGTTTTGTGAGTTTTTCTGTTTTGTATCGATCGTGTTGTTGCTCCTTTGCCAGGTTTCTCTTGAAAAACATATTCTGAATCTCAGGCTACGTTTATACGATGACGGTCTGAACAGAAGACGCAAAAGTGGAGTCGCGTCTTGTTGGGGGTGTGGTGCTAACTGTAGGCATGCACTGTCTGAAGATCTGAAGGTTTTTTAAGTTAGTGCCTGTTTACACGAGAAAACTTACGGGTAAAAATGACAAAATATTTTATCGGAAGTGCCTTTTGTTTAGACAGTGACAGTATTTTTGAAGTTTTAGACTATGTTTGTATGATGACGGTCTGAATAGAAGACGCAAATCGGAAATCTGCGTGCATATGGCGATGCAAAAGTGTGTGGAATTCGATTGAGTATGCACGCCAGTCGGCTAAGTGACGATGTATGTGATGTAAATGCGTTCGCGACGTGAGCAGATCTGACCAGAGTTTTGCGTCTTGGGCAGTGTAGACGGAAACACTACGGCGGAGCGTATTCAACTTTTCCACTCTGGAGGGTGGTTTCAGATTTTTGCGTTTTTAAGCCCCAAAAATGCTGTCACTGTCTAAACAAAAGGCACTTTTGATAAAATATTTTGTCGTTTTTACCCGCAAGCGTTCTTGTGTAAACAGGCCCTGAATCTAAATGGGACCTCCTGGTTAAATAAAGGGAAAATTTGTCAAAAATAAAACACTGCAGTGGAAGTTAAAATAATAAAAAACATACTGCACGTGTCTTTATTGCTCTGCCCGCCCCTGACAGCATGGGGAAGGTGTGGAATGAGAGCGACGCATGTATGTTGGCCCGATCGGACAGGTGCTGGCAGGTGTGTGCGGACGGGAGCGTGGGGGCTACACAGCGACAGGCGCGAAGGGGGGGGCGGGGGGTATTGGCCCGATCCGACAGGTGCTGGCACGGCACAGTCTGTTTGTTGTGCATCCATCAGCCCCCGTGTCCCGGCCCGAGCTCCCATCGATCGCCAACACAAAAGCCCATTGATGACGGACAGCTCTTGACAAACATATAGCATTTTTCTGTCTAGTAGAGCAATAATCTCCAAGGTCGTTCCACGGCGATGCCATGTTCGGGCGCCGGGGAAAAAGTCAGGAAAAAATAAAAAATAAAGAAGGTATTAAAGTGGCTGTTGTTTTTTTTTTTCTCTCTTTTCTCTTTTTTGGAGTGCATTTTAAAGCACATTGTTAAGCGGAATGAAAGGGAAGCGTTGACAGGTAGCGGAGTGACAGGGGCTGAGTGGCAGGGGAAGGGCCTCCAAGGACAGACAGGTGAGTTCAGATTGCGGAGGAGGTAATGAGGGCCAGAATTAGCCCGGCGCATTCGAGAGCTTTCTAAATAAAATAAGCAGGTAAATATTTGAGCGTGGACAGCCGGAGCTCGAGTTTTCATCTGTTTGTATCAATCAAATGCGAGGAGGAAAAGACGGAGTGTCGGACATCGCTTTTCCAGGATATTCCGATCACTTGAACTTCCTTCTTGATGTGTGGACTATTTAATTGGATTATTGTTGTTTAGTAGCTACAGAATAAAGAATATTATGTATTTTTTAAGAGCAACAGAAGCCAACCGTGGTCCGTTTAAAAGTGCGATGTGAAAGTTTTCTATCTCCATGGAAACTAAACCAGACTAAGTTACACGTCAGATCTGTGGAGAAGTGACTTCACTCACAGGATGACTGTTTTTCTAACTTAGACTCAGACAAACTTTATTGAGTCACAAGGGAAATGAGTTGGACAGTCAAGTCTAAGTCGTCCGCTTTGAGCTTCAAGTCATTTCAAGTCTTTGAACCAAAAAAGTACCAAATATAGCTTAGATTTTTGCAATTTATATGACTTTTAAATCAAATTGTACTTTCCAATGAGATTAATTTGTTCTTCCGATATTTGATGTTATAAGGTTCTTTTTTTTTTTTTTTTAGACCAAGAGTTTGTTTTTCATACTTGACAGTTTCGACTGCTCACTAGCGTCTTCCTCAGAGTGGTCACGTGATGTTGCTGTGATGTGTCCGGTCAGCTGATTTAAACAGGTTTTGGGGCTGTCTTCCTACCGGTGGAGGCAGGACGACGGCTTTATCCGCAGTCCAACTTCCACAGGACAATATCCCAGGTGTGTGAGAGTAAAAAAGCCCCCTCGTCCTGGTTTATAGTCCCGTGGGCACGTTTCCATATTTCGATTGTCTCTTTAATCCAGCAGTTTATTTTCCTCTGTCCCAGTGATGTAGGAGACGGCGCCAAAATCTGTATATATCAGCTGACGAGACACAGCAACATTACGTGACCAGTCTGAGGAAGAGCGCTAGTGAGCAGTCGAAACTGTCAAGTATGAAAAACTAACTCTTGGTCAGTAAAAAGAACCTAATAACATAAATAGTACTTTAAAAGTCATGGTATATTTACATATGAGTATTTATATAAGAGTTGTAGAAATGCTATTTTTTTCCTTTTGAAACGTCTTGACAAGATCTTGGTATGAATCATTACAGTCAGGATAGAAAGAATCCACATTTAAAAGTGCTTAATAACTGTTATTTTGTCGTGTATTGTACTGTATATTATTGTAGTACTTTTGAGGATACCACATCACAGTACTTCAGTTACATCCAAAGTACCAAACAGAGAAGTGGGAGGGACATGTTCCAGTTTGTTCCTGTAAAATGAAGCACTGCATGTGTCTACTGTAAAGAGAAAAGTACTTTTTAAAAACATATTTTTTTTAGGAGAAGCATCAAGTCTTCTCAAGTCCGAGTCAAGTCCCGAGTCACTGATCTTCAAGTCCGAGTCGAGCCCCAAGACTTAGTCCATTTTATCAAGACATAGTGTGTCAAGTCCTAAAAAAAAAATGTGACTCAAGTCTGACTCGAGTCCAAGTCACGACTCGCAAGACGCACAAACTCAAACACACAGACATGCAAAAAACGAAAATAAATAACTTAAAATAAATAATAATAATAATAAATAAGTAAAAAGTACTGAATAAAAATGTTTTACTCTCCACCAGAAAAGTTACACAATGCATTTACGTCTAATTTACAGCTGTAGTCTCAAAGCAGGTCGGTGGAAACTCTATAACTTCCACATTTTTATTTGGTTATCCTTCAGCTGTTGCATTTCGGTCACCTCCAACTTAACCCACATTCTTCGGACTTGTTTTCTCGCACTTCCTCCGCGACTCCCCCCTTCAGATTCTTGTTCTTTCAGCCAGGCCGACTCGCAGGATTGAGCGGCGCCTGTAAGAGCTGTTTCATTAGTAAACATGCAGCTAGATTACTGTAGTTTAGCCTTATACGGGCGCATCGATAACCCTGGGTGATTGCTTTGTAAAACCTCCCCTCTCCCCTGCTCGCCTCTGCGCCACCGTAGCCTTCCACACATACAGATAACGGCACTATTCCCCCATCACTCGACCTGCTTTCTCTTCAGTTAGCGCGCTTGCTGGCCTCCGGGGGGCAATTGGTACCGATACGAGATCCGCACACACAAATGCAATCACCATCCCATGCGATTTGGGTCCATTTTTTTCAGGAACTAAAGCTCGCGCTGCTCCATAATTCAGCCTCCCCTGGAACACAAGAGAGAATGGCATTAAAGTTAATTTGAGCTCGACGCCAGCTGCTGTGGTTGCGCGCTCAAAGAGGTGATGATTGTGTCTGTGTATTGTTCCTCTTGATGAAAAATTCACTAAATGTCATTCGCGACTGTTGGTTTGACGCTCTCCATGCCTATAGCGGGTTTAAAGTGCATACGACAGGTTACAGTAGGTTTTTCTGGTTTAAACATATACACTGTTGATACTTTGCAGCTGATGCCGTTGACGTTCTGAGGCGGTGTGGTGCTAACTGTAGGCATGCACTGTCTGAAGATCTTTTTTTTTTTCAAGTTAGGGTCTGTTTACACGACAACGCTTGCGGGTTAAAACGACAAAATATTTTATTGTTTAGACGGTGATGCCGTTTTTGAGGCTTAGGCTATGTTTACTGCAAATTCTGGACTATTAAACGCAGGGTCAGCCTTATCAGAAGAGCCTCTAGTCAGAAAATCCATGTTCAGGTCGTGTTACAAATTGTTACAAATGAAATTGTTTTTCAAGTTTTAAATATTTTAAAAATTAAATATTAAAAGTAATAAATATATTAAACCCTAAAATATTTTATATTTTTGCTGATTTTATATTTTGAGGAAATAATGATTTGGGTAGAAATGTCTGTCTTTAGTGTAACAGGGTTAATAATTATCTGATTTTCAGGCAACAACTTGCAAAATGTTCAGTAATTCGAGCTCTACAACCTTCATTTCAATTTTATTTTAAATCTTTTTCTTTTAATATAGCATTGGTGGGTTTGTAAACCAACACATTAAGTAATACTGGCCTTAGCTAATGCTGTTATGCATGATTATGTGTTTTCCTGTCAATATCTCTAAAAATGTTGATGTTGCAGCCATTTTGAATTGGTAAACATCCAAAAGTTTACTAATTCTTCCCTGATATCCAGAGATTATTCCCTGTTGCTTTCATCAAATATACATTTAATTGTTCAAGAGAAATGTTGCTGACAAACCAATAGAAGAGGGAATGATTTTCTGACTAGTGGATCTTCTGACTACAGGGCCTTCTGATGATAAGGGTGTAACCATTAAGCGCACCTGAATATAAGATGCATCAACAACATTTTAACTTGCTGTATTTTACGCACTTTTAGGCGCTCTGGATTATAAGGAGCACTGTCATAGAATGGTCTATTTTCGAACTGTTAAAAAAAAACAAAAAAAACGCACTGGACTTTAATCGAAACCCAACAGTGTGATGGGTGAGTGGTTTTGTTTGTTTGGTGCGTTCACGGTGACTCTGGGCTTTGTTCAGTTGTGGCGTGTAGGGGGGTGCTGTCTGGGACCGCTGGATTGTCGGTGTGTTCGCAGTGACTCAGTTGTTCAGTTGTGTCTAGAAGTGGCACATTGCACTTGCTTTTTCGGTTTGTTCGTTCTGTTCCTTGTTTGCGTGGAGTGATGAGTGTGTCTGTGGGTGTTTTTCTCTGCTGTCTGCTCTGTGTGTGTTTGTGTGTTCTGCGGGTGGTGCGGCTTTGTAGTTTACTGAAGTCGTGCTGGGACACCTGAGTGGATTAGTGTATAGGGCGCTCTGGATTGTGGGGCATGCAGTCGTTTTTTGATGGGGTTGGAGGTTTAAGAGCGTGCCCTATAGCCTGGAAAATACGGTCATTTTAAAATTGTACATATACAGGCCGCACCTGAATCTTCAAGAACATTTTCAAGTTTGGGCAGTCTGCTTTTATCGCCTTTGAAAGCTTTTGTCATCTTTTTGCATTGAGTCAGTTGGTCACGCTGCCGTCGCCAAAATATCACCATCGATTCACTGATGTCGAGCATACGTACATCAGCTCGATTTACTTCTTCGACAAGCACGTGAATTGCCGTTAACTTAAAAGCTGCGTCATCTGCATTTCTTTGTCTATTTTCCATGAGGAGAGTGTATGCACGAAGCTCAAAATAACTGTTTAAAACACAGTCAAACTAGAATCTTCCTCGACGCATCACTCCAGTCTCTCTCCACACACTACTGCACATGTCTCCTGCAGAAAGAGCCTCTGTTCTGTCTGTATCATTTCAGTGTCTTGGAGGATTTCAGCAGATTTCAGACTCTCTCGGGAGCGGGGTTAGTTCTATCAATCAAGTATGAGTGAATGTCCAGCTACTGAAGTTTAAGACATTTCTTTTTGTTATTTACACACACGGGTAAGACATTCTCACTAATGTTCATTTAGCATCATAACTTATTTTATCACAAGGCAATAAACTGTTTGAGTGCGCTGACAACTTCATGTTAACTCTAGATCAGGGGTGTCAAACCCCAGGGGGCCGTATCCAACCTACTTTGATCCTAAAGGGGCTGGATCAGAAAACTCATGTCATATAAACCTCAAAATAACAAGAAGTTCAAATATTTGTGCCGAGAAATGCAAATCTATTACAGAAATCTTTTTTAATTGATGAACTCTTTCTTTTACAAAATATTATAATATTATGAAAAAAAATGCTATTTCAACACAATGTTTTAACATTAACTTGTTTGCAAATAGGAGTAAATTAATTTTTCTTGGAAAATCCTGCACTCGGCTCCACTTTTCTCAATTTTTGACATTTTTCTGATGAGGGTGTCACAGTCAACAGTCAAAACGATCGTCCTTTAAGAGCGTTTGGAAAGAGACAAATATTCATTTGTGCTGCTCTGGTGGGAGGAGCCACGTACAGAGACACTGGAGACACTGACATGCTCAGCACCGCAGAAAATTACCAATATTTTAATAGAAAATATGATTAAAATATTTTAGTAGAAAATCAGCCGAGGGCCAGATTAAAGGTCTTGGAGGGCCGGATCTGGCCCCCGGGCCTTATGTTTGACACCTGTGCTCTAGATCCATGTGTAACTGCACAGACAGCCGTGTTTTCTGCACTCTGGCTGCAGCGCACTGTGGTGCCAAACCGTAGAACGTAAATATGAATGGACAATGCGCCAAACAAAGAATCCATCCATATATTAGCTGCATTGTTTTATTAGATGCAGGGTTCAAAGTGTGAGAAAAAAGTACTGGCTTATAGTCCGCAATTTATGGTATATGATGATGGTCTGAACAGAAGACGCAAAAGTGGCATCGCATACGTGTATGTACGTGACGTAAACGTGTAAGCGACATGAGCAGATCTGACTAGAGTTTTGCGTCTTAGGCAGTGTAGACGGAAACTTCCACTTTTCCACTCTGGAGGGTGGTGTCAAGCCCCAAAAACGCTGTCACCGTCTAAACGAAAGGCACTTCCGATAAAATATTTAGTCGTTTTTACCCGCAAGCGTTCTCGAGTAAAGAGATCCTTAAAAACACAAAAATCTGAAACCAATCTGAAAGCCTCTCCACAGATCTGACCTGTACCTTGGTCTGGTTTGGTCTCTATGATTTGGTCTCTGTGAAACAGTCCAGACCTTCTCCTTAGCTTCTGAGATTTGACAAGATCAGATTTTGAGGAGGTCTGGCCACGATATGAACGTTTTTGTAATTTTGTTCCGTCATAAAAATACCTCTCTCTTCATTTTTTTACAGTTTAATTTAAAACATAAAAATAAGACATCCCAAGTTAATTATTACTCTTATTAACATTTTTGTAATCCATCAGAAACGTGCTAAAACCGTCAAATAAAAAGGTCAATTTTCAACTATTACTCAAATGAATGGACTGTGGAATTTAGCACCAAAAAGTGCAGAAATGTCAACTTTTTTGTAAAATTACACATATATTTTCGTGACTTTTTGATATTTCTTATTATAAACAATACATTTCATATTTAGCATAGCATAGGGTGACCAGATTTTCAAAATTCTAAACTGGGACACACCCTGGTTGAGGTGTTTGGTCTAAATAAAATAATGAAAAGAGCGTGTAACGTTGTACTTTCTCGTGTCAGTCATAATTGGAAGGACTTCTGTCGCTGTATTTTTTTCACTTTATGGTTTTTCGCAAACATGGTTTTCTGCATTTTGGCAAAACAAATGACAATTTATGCTCGTCTTTAATGTTGGCAGGGATCAGATTAGTCACGTGTTGTTATAATCCTGTTTAAAGATTATAACTGTTTAAAAATTAATCGAATTTTTATTGCGACTTCGATTTGTGAAACAATGTCCAAACTCGAGTTGAAAAGATTTAACTTACATTTTTTTTGGTTTATTTTATGGTATATTTATTTTGTTTTTTATATCGCTATCATAGAACAGCTGGATTTACAGTTTACTTTGGAGACATTTATGTTTTTGTCTTATTTCATGTTCAGAGTATATATTTTATTCTAAAACTTTATGTTTTATACAATGCAAAACTGCACATATTTGTAGCCTATATTTTCAATTCGCAAGTTTTGCATGAATTATCAATAACAAACTGAATAAAACTGAATAAATGGATTGTGAAACTAAAAATTCATCCTTTGAATAATCATGATTTCAATATTGATCAAAATAATCAATGATTTTTATTTATTTTTTTTCCCATAATGAAGCAGCCCTAGTCCTGCTTTAGTCCTATGTATGTTTAGTCCTAGTTTAGTTTAGTCTTAGTTTAGTTTAGTCCTAGCTTTAGTCCTACCTGATGTAGTCCTGGTTTAGTCTTAGTTTAGTTCTGGTTTAGACCTGATGTAGTCCGGGTTTGGTCTGAGTTTAGTCCTGATTTAGACCTGGTTTAGTCTTAGTTTAATCCTGATTTAGATCAAATTGGTCAAAAATCAGGACCCCAGGGTGATTTCTTGTACAAAACTGGGACAAATCACTGGTTTTGGATAAATCAGTAACTGGGACTGTCTGACTTCAGAATATAGACAACAGATCATCCTGCTCTCGTCTGCACTACTTCATGTTGCCGTTGTTTACAGTACTGCGGTGGACGAGCTGTCAGCTGTCAGTCTGCTCGGGTTTGTACGTTCCTTATGGAGTGAAGGATGGTGCGTTCTCTCATTGTGATGAATTAGTGAAGCCCTCAGCCCCCCCGGCCCCTCGCTCCACACTAACGCGGCGCAGTCGGATGAACCAACATGGCCGCGGGCGTGGTACGGTTACATCATGCTTCTGTATACCTGCGCCGGCCTCCATCACATCTGGGCTCCACCTGAGGACAGACAGAAGCAGTCTACACCGCTGCACATAACAGTACAGAGCGCGTGTGGGGTCCGCGGGCTGTCTGCTGTCAAGAAAAGTAGGGAAAGTAACGCAGAATTGTAGTTTTAGGCCGGAATGTTAGGATGATTCCAACATATTTCAAAATTCTGAGCTGTTTTGGATTGACGGTTCCAGTATCTGATAGAGACCTGGTGTAGTAATGGTTTAGTTTTGGTTTGGTTGCAGTTTAGTAGTGTTTTTGTACTGGTTTAGTCTTGGTTTAGTCCTGATTTAGTCCTGTTTTAGTTTTGGTTTAGTCCTGGTTTGTCTCTAACTTGGTAAACTTGTTTAGTCATGTTTTAGTCCTGGTTTAGTCCTGGCTTGGTTCTAGTTTAGTTCAGATTTTGTACTGGTTTAGTCCTGGTTCAGTCCTGTTTAGTCCTGGTTTGGGTCTATCTTAATCCTGGTTTAATCCTGGTTTAATCCTGGTTTGGTTGGTTCTATTTTCGTACTGGTTTAATCCTGATTTAGTCCTGGTTCAGTCCTGTTTTAGTCTTGGTTTGGTTCTAGTTTAGTCCTGATTTAGTCCTATTTTAGTCCTCTTTTAGTCCTGGTTTAGTCCTGACTTGTTTCTAGTTTAGTTCTGATTTTGTACTAGTTTAGTCTTGTTTTAGTCCTGGTTTAGTTCTGGTTTAGTATACGTGTTTAGTCCTGCTTTAGTCCTCTTTTACAGTAGTCCTGGTTTAGTCCTGACTTTGTTCCACCTTAGTACTGTTTGAGTCCTGTTTTAATCCAGGTCCAGTCCTGGTTTGGTTGGTTCTATTTTAGTACTAGTTTAGTGCTGCTTTAGTCCCGGTTTAGTCCTGGCTTGGTTCTAGTTTAGTCCTGACTTTGTACTGGTTTAGTCCTGTTTTAGTCCTGTTTTGGTTCAATCTTAGTCCTGGTTTAGTCCTGGTTTAGTCCTGTTTCAGTCCTGTTTCAGTCCTGGTTTGGTTCTACCTTAGTCCTGATTTAGTCCTGTTTTAATACTGTTTTAGGCCTGTTTAGACCTGGTTTAGACCTGGTTTGGTTGGTTCTAGTTTAGTACTGGTTTAGTCCTGATTTAGTCCTGCCCTGGTTTGGGTCTATGTTAGTCCTGTTTTAGTCCTGTTTTAGTGGTTTAGTCCTGGTTTAGTCTTGTTTTCGTCCCATTTTAGTCCTGGTTTGGTTGGTTCTATCTTAGTCCTGTTTTAGTCCTGATTTACTCCTGGTTTAGTCCTGATTCAGTCCTGTTTTTAGTTCTGGTTTCGTTCTAGCTTAGTCCTAGTTTAGTCCTGGCTTGTTTCTGTATTAGTCCTGGTTTAGTCCTGTTTTAGTCCTGGTTTGGGTCTATCTTAGTACTGTCTTAGTCCTGTTTCAGTCCACGTTTGGGTCTGGCTTAGTCCTGTTTTAGTCCTGGTTTGGTTCTGTCTTCGTACTGTCTTAGTCCTGTTTCACTCCCGGTTTGGGTCTGGCTTGGTCCTGGTTTAGTCCTGATTCGGTCCTTTCACATACCTGCTGCTCTTGCTGCTTGATCCCTCCTGTTTTCCGGGGCTGTGTGGAGCAGACACGAGCCCAGAGTGAGTCTCCGTTTGTGGGATGAGCCGATCGATGGCCAGCCCCTGCTCTGGAGCTTTAGCACCCTTATAAACCATCGCTGTCCGCCGCTCTACAGGCCAACAAATGATTTTATTTCATAGATTTTTAGATTTGACTGCTGCATTATTCATCTGTACCCAGGGTGCGTGTGCTGGTGCGGCGGTGGCGAGGAGGGGCCGGCTTTATTCCACCATTTTGTTGGAGACACAAAACAAAGCTTTCCGATCCATAGCTCTTGTTGCCAAAGATGTTTCATTTTTTATTATGTTTTATTTTTTTCCCCCTGTGTGTGACATGAGTGTGGCTTGTCTCCATCAGCTGAGTGGGGGCTCCCAGGGGCCCGGACATGGCAGTAACCGTCACACTAGGGCTGCACGCTATATTGCCAACATATTGATAATGTAATACTGGCTAATGCAATAATCAATACTGTAAGGAAAAAAAAAAAAAAAAAAAAAAAAATTCGTAACAACAGAAATTTCTTTAGATGACAGAAATTCAATGATTCTTGAATAAAAAAAAAAAAAAAAGGGAAAAATATCAAGAAAATTTTTATTTCAAATTTAGCCTTGTTTTGTTATTATTATTATTATTATTATTATTATTATTATTATTATTATTATTATATATATATATATTTTTTCTTAGTCTTAGTCTTAGTGTTAGATTAAATTAAAGCCCCACTGTGTAACTTTTTACCTACAAGTTTTTCTGTTATTTCCGATTTTCTTATTGCAATTAAAAAAAAAAAAAAAAAAAAAAAAAAAAAAATTTGTTCATACTCTGAGCGGGCTTGCATCTCCACAAGCCTGACTCTTATTTGCTTGTTTCCAATAAAATGTGGTATAATATTCCATAATACGGCACTTATTAGTATTTATTTCCATGAAGAATGTTCCAAAGTATGGTTTTAAATTTCTATAGTGTCGTGCAGGTGACAAGCCACCTCTGGAAAGTTACACAGTGCTGCTTTAAAGTGTGTACATTCTGATTTCATATTTTAATTTAAATGTGTGTTGTGTAACTTTTCTGGTGGAGGGTCCATCAAATGCTTGTCTCCATGGAGATGCTGTTGCTTTGTCTGGAATGTTTCACAGTATGATATTAAACCTTTCTATCCTCCTAAACGAACCAGACCAAGTTACAGGTCAGATCTGTGGAGAGGCGACCCCGTTCACAGTCAGAATGTTTGTTTTTCTACATATTTTTGAGCTATAAAACCACCTGCAATTGAATAAATGTAAAGTAGAGCTGCTTAATGCCACACTGCGCAACATTCCAGGCACAGCAATGACATCTCCATAGAAAATTGTGTCTAAAAGTATTTTAAAAAGTATGGAGTAAGAAAGCGTTCAGAAATATTTGTGTATAGGATAGAAATCTGTGCATATTTGGCTGTAGTTGAGCCTAAAATAAATATTTGTAAACTCTCGAATGAGTCCAGTCGTACGTAAAATGTATCAAAAGTTTCGACATTGGGATCGACAAGAATTACAGTCATGAAAAGAAAATTTACAATTACACTTTCTTCTGTACCAATATGAATTACTCTACTGTCAAAAATACGCCATCCCTTCACCGGCATTATTTACTGAGCAGAAGAAACATTAGTCCTGGTTCAGTTCAGGGATCAGTCCTGGTAAAGTCCGGCATCTCGATCGGTGTTTCTTCTGCTCAATAAATAATGCCTGTGAAGTGATGACGTATTTTTGACAGTCAAGTCACGTCTGTGAAGAAAGTGTAATCGTATATTTTCATTTCATAATTGTAATTCTTGATGTCTTGGTGGTGGCTGGTGTTGGTGTTGACTTTTCAATTCATGTTCTGATGGATAAAATACACACAATGCAATTTATGTACAACTGGACTCATTCGAGAGTTTACGAATATTTATTTTATGCTCAACTACAGACAAATAGGCACAGATTTCCCAAATATGCACGGACTTCTATCCTATGCACGTGAATATTTCTGAAAGCTTTCTTACTCCATAAAAAAAGTATCCAAAAATATCATCAATTCAAGACACAGTAATGGAAAATCGCATCTTTGTGTCATATCACGCAGTCCTACACCACACCTCCTCTATGTGTCCACTGCTCTGGTTTGACAGATCAGTCTTAACGTTATGCAGCCGGCCATCTTTGAAAAATGGTTATCTTTTTGGACGGGGGCCAAGTCTGCGGCGTGGTTTTATTTTGTGTTGTGAATGTGAAAGGTTTTGGTGAGTTATGGAGCTCTCTGGGACCAGATGTTTGGAATAAAGAGACAGTAAATTCATGAAAGCAGCTCCCGATGACTGAATAGTCTTCTTTATACGTATATTGATTGTTTTTAAGGTCATGAACGGTTGTATTTTTGTCCCAATCTGCTACAAATGACACAGTGGCATGAATTATGTATTGAACTGACACAAAAAGCATCTATAATAGAAAAATCACCAACATTTTAACAGCTAATAAAGAGTCCCATGTGCTTTGGAACATGTTTATAAAGATTTAAACTAGGACTGCCACGATAACACATTTTGAAGCAAGAAAATATAGACAAAAAAACAAAACAATAAATGACACAAAAACCCAGGATTAAAGCAGGATTATCCCTAAAAACGTATACTAAATTTATAATATAGTTAAAACGCTGTGATAAATACATAAAATACATAAAAAAATAGCAGAATTAAACACTGAAAACTGCACTGTGTAACAAATACATCTTGCATTTATTCAGTTACAGGTTCCTCAAAACTAAGCAGGCTGTCAAAAGTTTATTTTGTTCGAATATGTTTCGCAGCTCAACCAAATTGCTTCTTCAGTTCTGGTCAAACGCTGCTGGACACGTCCTTTTATTTGCCTGAAGAGAGGAGCTAACTACAATGAAACTACTCTGAATAGATGTGATAGTTTCAGAGTAGTTTCAGTGGAGTTAGCTCCTCCCTTCAGGTAGATATAAAGAATTGTCCACCAGCGTCTGACCAGAATGAGCTGCGTAACATATTTAAACTAAATAAACTTTTGTCCAGCTGACAAACTGAATTTCTTCTTTTGCCGTCGATTCACAAACGTTGAACCTGATCATTCCTGTTGGTGACTGGACCCAAGAACTCACTGTATTACAAAAGAAATCTGCATTTTTATATTCATTTAAGCTGTTCTTATCTGTATTGAAAATGAAAGAATTTTGCTGATGTCCTCTGAAATCCAGCAATACACCTTGTTTTTGTTTTATCATGTTTTAAGAGAGTAACAATTATGCAATGTGTCTTTAACATACATTTTCTTAGACCAGTGTTTCTCAGACTGTAGTATGAGTGCCACAGAGTCCTGCACCAGGTTGGGTATCCACAAATGGTTGCTGAAATGGGCGAGAATTTTACTGGCAGGTAGTGATTGCACACGGGTGGGTCAGGTGAATCAAATGAATGACGAGCGGGAGAAAAATAACTGTCGCGTGTTCAGGATGTAGGCTTTAGTGTATTTATTACATGAAATCATGGTTCAGTCCTGTTCAGTCCTGGTGTAGTTCTGATGTAGTCCTGGCAATCGGCTCTGCAGTTGCGGCATGCATATATTTATAATCTGCTAATGACATGGCGTAGATTCAGTCCTTGTTTAGTCCTGGTTTAGTTCTGGACTTTTGGGTTGACCCCAATTTATCACGGGTGTGTTACGGGTGGAATGTTAATGGGTCTGGGCAAGTGCGGATTTAACTTTGTTATAATCGCGGGTTAACGGGCGGGATGTGGTAGCAAGGCTGGTGCCACCTTGTGCCACCGTTCAATTTCGTTTCTCTCCAGCGACTACGTCAGGAATCAAAATACAATAGACGGTTCGCAAAAACCCCGGAAGTGCAAGTTCGGTCACCAGCCAATCAGGGAAGAATCATATATTCAGTGTTGTCAGCGATTCCCGAGATCGAGGATTTAAAGCCGGGAAAAAAAAGAATGTTCGGTGAATTTTATCAAGGGTAAAGACGTTATTGTCCTTCTTCCTACGGGATTTGGGAAAAGCTTCATATACCAGTTATCCCTGTTAGCGGCGCATTACATACGTCATGACCAAATAGCAGCGATTGGTTAAATGTTAAAAAGTACCCACCTACTGTCGAGCGAACAAAATCTAAGGCTGCGAGGCCAGACAGTTTGTACGAAGTGAAACAAAGTAAAACAAAGTAAAATCGGCTGATGAATCAGGCTAGGGATGTGGTGCTGTACCACCAAAATGGACCGGTACAGGACTCTGGTGTGTCATTGGTGGAACGCAAACTGCTTACTCTTCAGTTTGTGGGTTTGCTTAATTTAGAGTTCATTTTATCCACTTTAAGTCCTTGTTTGGATCATTTCTTGTTTCAACCTACAGCAGGCATGATGTAGTCCATATTTAGACCTGGTTTAGCCCTGGATTTGACCTGGGATAGTCCTGGTTTAGATCTCGTGGTACTCAGAAATCCTTTCTTTACTCGTCATGAAAAGTTCGCTATAGCCACTGCTTCAGACTCTTTTAACCCAATTCCATTTACACACGTTAAAAATGTGCTGCTGTATTGACATTTTGGTTATCTCCTCTGTGGTTGATTTTGTGGCTCGGTTTGATTTGAGTCCAGTCTTTTGCTGTTTGTTTCTCTCGCTCCTCTCTCTCGCGCACTCCGTCATTAGGCCCAGCGTGGACAGTACAATTAGCCTAATAACTCTGTGACTGATCCTAATGGCGATAATGAGAATAAAGAGATGGAGACGAGCTGCAAATGGCCGCCTTTTTCTACACAAATCCACCGCTGCTCTAAACAATAATAATAATGATTATCTCAACGCCAGGGATGAGTCCGAGCCATCAGCGGGCCAAGTATCTCGGTATTATTATTATTTTGATCTACAGAGATATCAGTGTGGTCACCACTCTCTCCGTCGTGCCCATAGCGTTCCAAAAAGGAGTGTGCTTCTGGTTCCATCGACTCTGGCTCCAATTCACAATCTAATGAAAAAACTTCACCACTCTTTCCATAACTGCTGCTGTCAGGTTCCTCAATTTGGTCTTGAAATGTTTGTATTAACCCACTCTTCATCATCCTGGTGTTCTTATTAAACTACTATCTGGCTGTAAATCAGTTCCAATTCCTAATATGTCCCTTGGCTCCAAATTCGCGCCTGTAATCACTAGTCTCGGTGAACTTCATTTGTCTGGCGCTGAATGCCATGGGTGACATCACACTCCCTTAGTCCTAGTGTGGTAGTCAAGACCGCACTAATCGAGACCAAGACTTGTCCAAGATCATAGGGTTCCGAGACCAGGACAAGACCAAGACCACTGAGGGTCAAGACCGAGACAAGACCGAGACAGAGACAAGACCGAGACCACAGCCCATCAAGACCAAAACAAGATCATCTTTGTTCATCATTTTCAACATTTATTTCTATTTTACAGTTATTTTGGCACATTTATATCAATGTTTTTTTTTATAAATCTATCTCAATTTTATCTGATTAATGTTAATTTAACTTAAAATAAGCCAAGCAAACTGTACTGCACTGAAACACTCTGCCCCTTTTTGGACCCTCATCCACAGTTTGAGAACCCCTTTTTTAAGAGGAATTCCTCTGGTACTTTACAGAAAACTGTGAAGAAAGTGGATAGGATTTTTAAACCTGTTTTTTCAAGTTCTTAACTGGAGTAACATTCTCTTACTGGCTTTGCATTGGTGTTTACCAGCCTCTGCAAATATACCGAACACATGTCATGACAAACATGGATGAATTTGTGCACTTTTATTAGGAAAAAAACTTCAACCACACGTCGCAGTAAGAACTTTATTGTAGACAGCAGGGCCGTAGTGAAATACGATTGCATTTGTCGAGTGTCAGATCTCGAGTTCAAGCGGCTTCAAGACCGAGACAAGACTGAGTCCAAATGCGGTCGAGTCCAAGATGAGACCAAGACGGTCTCAAGGCCAGTCTGGAGTCCAAAATCTCGAGTCTCGAGTACTACGACACTACTTAGTCCACTTCTTTATACAGTCTATTTTCATGCCTCTAGCCAGAGTCACACACAACTGTCCAATCAAATTTCCAATACTTTATTTATTCCTCATGAGCAGCCACATTTTGATATGATTTGACCATGCATGTCCCTGATTAGCTCATCCACCTGTCAGTCACACCCATCTGAACTCTGGAAGATTCATCGTGACCAGACTCACATCTTGGTAAAGTGTCGGAGAAGTGTGTGTTCTGGATTCCAGGCAAAGGCAATCTCAGAGGAGTCCCACAAGTCCAAATATCTGACAGGGGGCGGGCGGAGCAAAGGAACAGGCCCAAAGCTAATGAGCGATGATTAAAAGGACTCAAATGGAGAGAGCAGAGGAGAGGAGACAACAACAGAGGCTTACAATGCAGTCCCTACCCACTAATGTTCTCTGCATATACAAGATACATTAGCATAGCAGGATATATTGGGGCCATACCTGCTTATCAAAGTCCAATCTCGTCTAATCTCCAACACTAAGCAGGGTTGGGCCTTTTTCTTTTTCCATTTTAGGATTTGTTCTTGTGTGATCTAAAGAAGTCAAAAAATACTTAAAGGAACACATATTATACATTAGTGTCATTTTAATTCTCGTTTAACGCATCCACGTTTCGACATGCTTTCCTAAAATGTGTGACTATAATGAATCTCAATTCAAACTCAATCTGTTTCTGAACCCTTTGGAGCGCAAACAAACTCTTTGCTGGACTCTTTGTGAAGCTGAGGCCCTGTAGGTTTGGCTCTGCTGTTCTCCAACTGCTCTGTACTTTCATTATGAGCGGGAACAAGCTCTACACAGAGGACAGTCAGATTTCAAATTCCGGCAAAATTTTGGGGGTAAATTTAAGAATAGGTACAGTAGGGAGACACTGGATTGGGAATTTGTTGGGTTTCGACAATTTTCATGTCAAAGCTGAAGCATATCTCACTAAACATGCGATTTAGGGACTCCAGGCGGAATTGTTATAAAATTCCTTTTCAATTTTTTTGTTTGTTGTTATTTTTTAATTTGTGGATTTGGAGTAGAAATTGGTCCAGAATCTCTGAATGTCTGACTTGACTGAAAATAAGGCAACGTCTGAAAGGAAGACGCAAAAGTGGCATCGCGTCTTCAATTTCACGTTTAGACGAGCGTTTTCAGGATGAAATCCGTGTGCATACAGTGACGCAAAAGTGTGTGGAAGTCTGACCAGAGTTTAGTGTCTTGGGCAGTGTAGATGGAAACACTATGGCGGAGTGTATTCAACTTTTCCATTCTGCAGGGTGGTTTCAGATTTTTTCATTTTTAAGACCCAAAAATGCCATCACTGTCAAGCGTTCTCATGTAAACAGACCCTAAGTGGATCACAGATTCCCATTAATGTTTTTCATGTCCATGTGATTGATAGTTCCCTTTTATCAGAAGCAGGACAACATGAATTAACACATGTTTTTTGTTACTTTATCATGAGTGATTTCACAATAATAATATGGATGGACCATCACAATATATCGAATTACAAGTCTCTTTGCTTAAATTAAAAGTCATGGTGCAGCAATAGCTAAAAAAAAAAAAAAAAAAAAAAGACAGAGGGAACTACATAGACCATGATCCTTTGCTCCATTTCAGTGTAGACTACAAGAAGAAATAACAGTTCTAAGCACTTTTAAGTCTTAGTTCTTTGGATTAAGTCTTTTTAACAAGAAAAAGTATCATATTAACAGTTTTGTTAGCCTCCACAAATTCGTACTGTGAGATGTATATCGTGAAAATATCGTACCAAGAGATTTGGATATTGTTAAATCCCTAATCGTGAGCCTCCCCGATATATTGTGCTCTTTCCCACGATATCACAATAAATATCATACCATGATGTTCATACTGTGACAATACCGTATCGTGACACTTGAATATCGTTACACCTCAAATAAACAGTATTTCACCTTTTGCAACTTAAACTAATGTCTGTAATGGACAAGACATTTGATAAACTTCATCTCCATTTCCAATCAGGCATTTAGGTGCTAGAGCTCCCTCTGCTGTCAACAATGGGTATGAATAATCAGAAAGTAAACAAATAAAGTGCTGTGATACTCCAGTGATAGTTTATGGACTTGGAAACTGCGCAGGAGAAGTCTGGATTTTTACCTATGACTTCACAATCCGAGCAAAATGCAAACAGACAGTGTGTGAATGAAGCAAAAATGCATTTCAGTACAGGTTTATTTTTGATAAGGGGACCACATAATATAAAATGAGTATAGGTCGCAGTTTGAGCGTTACAAAGGTATATACGCCCAACTTGAACAACAGACAGCTAGTTACTCCATTTTTGTTCAATAATAACACTAAATGCCTCGCAGTTTATAAATAGGCCACATAGTAAAGCCATTGGAGTAGCACTAAGGCGGTGCAGGGGTTGTAAATGCAGAGGTTTCTGTGTATCTTTGGCTCCATATGTCACATAAAAGCTGCTAAATGAGGTCAAAGAGCACACAGCTGTTTCCTCCCCCTCTCTATTTATAACGCCACGCTCGCCGAGTCTATAGCAGCCTCATAATATAATGTTCTATTTGACACTGAAACTGTAATTGTATTTATCGTTTGTAGAGTACTGACAGAATTGTCACACATCTGCCTCTTCTTTTATATAGAGTGTTTAGAGTGAGAATGAAAACCACCTACGTATTGTTATAATTTATTAACAAACAAGAACAGTTTCTGTGTTTTTTTATGCAATCAAAGGTTCTTGTAGTCAGTAGTTAAAAAATGGGCTGAATAATATTGCCTCAGAATTAGGGCATTTTGTTGAATGAAAGAATGATCAAGAAAAAAATTAAAAATTAACTCCCAGGGACAGAGAATTTTGTCCAGTCCAATGTTTCCATGTTGGAACAAATGCCTGTGACAAAAAACATGTTTCTTCCTCTTTTAAAATCTGGTTCAAATCTCAAATAATTCAAGCTTTACACTACATTATTCACTCAGAGGTGGTAATAGTATTGTAGTCACAGATGCCCCAGGGAAGACTGACAAATGCGACACTGCAGATTATCACGATCAGCCCCTTCGACCAACGCTCACCCACACCCCATTCATACTAGGCAATGTGGGTGAAGCTCCTTGCCTAAGGACACAACAGCAGTATCCCCTAAAGAGCCAGTATTCCCAATGGTCACCCAGTATTCCCAGTATTAGCCAGGCCCCACCCTGCTCAGCTTCTAAGATCGGACCAAATCCGGCAGGAGGCCTTTCAAAGGGACAGTCCGGAATTTTGGACATAGGACCTCATTTCCTAGTGAGCCAGAGTGTTGGAGACGCGGGAAGACACTTTTTTAAATATTACATCCAGTCCTTGTATTTGCAGAGGTCGCTGGTGCATGTCAACGGCCATAGTTCTCCTACCACTAAAAACAGTCTTACCCACTCCACAAAACACCCGAAACAAATTGAATAATTGAATAATTGATTGAATAATTGTAGAAATAAAGTGAACCTTGAATTTGAAGGACTTCCTGATAGAAAGCTTGGCAGTGGCGGACTGATATCACCTAGCACCTATCTTACCTACAAAGTAAAATTCTGCTGCTGAGAAAATAGTCCTTCAACATGCGACGATTCATGTGATGCAAGGTTAGTTTTATTTCAAACATTATTCTATCAACACGGACATTCACATGGACAGTCTGGTGTAATAACAGAATTGCTTCGGGTGTTTTTAGTTTTTAGTGGCAGGAGAACTATGGCCATTGACATGCACTAGCCTAGCACCAGTGACTTCTGCAAATACAATTTCAAAAAGTGTCTCCACACGTCTCCAACACTCTGGCTCACTAGGAAATGAGGCCCTATGTCCAAAATTCCGAACCATCCCTTTAAGTGGTGGTAAACACTTTTGATCTACTGATACTGAAAAATATGTTGTTGTTTTTTTTGTGAAATTACAGACATGATTACATAACAATTACAAAAATATGAACATTGTGTGTATTGTGTTTTTCCTGACATCAAGTTTTGGTAAATGGTCACATTTTTATACAGTGCTTTTCCACATTCAAGGCACTCAAAGCACTTTACAACAAGGAACCAGTGTATGCAGACACTGGGGGTGAGGTGGGATAAGTGTCTTGCTCAAGGACACAACAACAGCATTACTTTGTGGGAGCTGGAATCACACTGCCAACCTGTGGCCGCTCAACCAATGATGTTTTTGTGTGTGTGTGTGTGTGTGTGTTTGTGTGTTTTGTTGTTCGAATCCCGAACCACAGACCTTCAGATCAAACTTTTTTTTTTTTTGATGGAAGGTCTGTCAAATGTCTGTCTGTCAAAACATTATTGCTTTGTCTAGAAAGTTTCACAGTATGGTATTAAACCTTTTTATCATCATGGAGATCAAATCATGCCAAGTTACAGGTCAGATCTGTGGAGAGGCAACCCCGCTCACAGTCAGAATGCCTGTTTTTCTGGGTATTTTTGAGCTATAAAACCACTTGTAACTGAATCAACCAGATCTTTGTCATTTTTTGCCATAACAACATGAAAATTGGCACTGCACATAACCGTCCCTTTAGGCTTACACCCTCCAAATTTGAGATAGGTTGGATGAGCAGTGCGAGAGTTATGCGTGGAACAGACAAATAAACAAACACAGACTGACGTTCCTTGCATTAATAGATACATGTTAAGTAGAGCAGTTTAAAGTCACACTGTGGAACATTTCAGGCAGAGCGGTGACATATCGATAGAAACAAGAGTGTGACAGACCCCAGAGCAAAACGTGACACAGTGCACTAAATTCGAGCTTCGAGTCCATGTCATTCATCTCACTGTTTTATGAATTGAATTATGACCCCACCCATCATCACTTTATCATACTTTGAGTTGTAGAAAACCCCAACAAACCCCTCCTCCTCCCCCTCCTCTGTGTACAGTCCTGCTCCTCTTCCCCTCCACGCCCATCGCCGCGTTGCGTGCACGGGGAGGCTCCACGTGCACGCTCGGCACAGGGATCCCGTTAGCATCGGCGCGCCTCATTAGCATGCCTTTGAAGGAGCGGCCGTGTTTAGTCAGCTTTAGATGGCACCAGTGCAGTCTGAGCGCAGCGGGAGGCGAGCAGCTGGAGCACTGTCTGTGATAAACACTGATGGGGTTATACTAGTTTATACCACACAACAGTCAAAACGGACAAGGATTATCCACCAGCTATCGGCCGTTTGCTCGTGGTACCGTTAAATATAATACAAGTGTTAGTTTTGTCACAACCACACCTCCTGGAGAATGCCCGTGTTGTCGGAGCTCTGAAGCTAAGCGGGGCCGGGTCTGGTAGTTCTGGGATGGGAGACCAGTGCTGCAGTGGAGCGGCAGTGGTTAGAGTGCATATTGTCGTTGGGCAAGTGTTACGAACCAGTGCTAGGGGCAAAAAAAAGAAACTAACACAAACCAGATGGGAAGTAATATAAGTAGCTTTTAGAAAGTAAACGTAAGTAAGTATAATAACAAAAACAAGATTTTTTTACATAAGCTAAATCAAAAATTCCAAATACAACTAAACAATACCTCTAATGGATTACCGTATTTTCCGGGCTATTAGGCACTCTGGATTATAAGACGCACTGTCATTAAATGGTCTATTTTCAAACTTTTTTCACAAATAAACCACACTGGACTTTAAACGAAACACAACAGTTGGATGGGTCAGTGGGACTTTGTTTGGAGTGTTCCCAGCGACTCTGGGCTTTGTTCAGTTGTGGCGTGTAGGGAGGGTGATGTCTGGGACGCTGGATTGTCGGCGTGTTCACAGTGACTCAGTTGTTCAGTTGTGGCTAGAAGTGGCACATTGCACTCGCTTTTTCGGTTCGTTCCTCCGTTCCGTTCCTCGTCGGCGTGGAGTGATGAGTGTGTTTGCATGTGTCTGCGGTGTGTGTTTGTGTGGCTTGTGGCGTTGTAGTTTACTGAAGTCGTGCTGGGACACCAGAGTGGATTCGTGTATGGGGCGCTCTGGATTGTGGGGCACGCAGTAATTTTCTGATGCAGTTAGAGGCTAAAGAGTGCATCTAACAGCCCGGAAAATATGGTAAGTATAAATCAAAGAAAATACATATGCCCAAGGTCCGAAACAAACTGGAAACTACAAACAAATAATCGGTCAATAACAACCCCGAGAGTCACAATACACAATTCAACCAGAGACACATCTATCAATGACAGTGGCGAACCTGAAAGTGAAACTAAAATCCAGCCACGAGGAGGGACAGGCGCAGCACTTTTATGGGATGTGTAGGAAAGGGATTGGAGGAGTGAAAGGGATGTCGGAATAGGCGGCGAACCCCAGGTACTGCAGTATTTATCCAACCACATCACTAAATCAGGACGCTAAGTATAGTGAGTCTACCTTCTCCATCTCCGTGCTACCATGTCAGTTGAAACCCAGCGAAATCCTGAAAAATAATGAAATATCAATATGTAGGTGTTGTTTAATTTGATGATACAGTATCAATATCTTGGGTTGCTGTATCGATATTGTCAAGAGGATTTTTAGGTATATTTTACTAAATTATTGTGTGTGAGCGCTACAGTTGTGTTGACAGTTGCATTATTTTGTGTAAAATGGGTGTTTTTCATTAGCCAGATTCATCAGCTGGTTTCACTTCGTGGAAACCGTCTGACCTCACAGCATTATGATTCGTTCGCTCGACGGTAGGCGGGTACTATTTTATTTAACCAATTGCTGCTATTTGGTCGTGACGTATGTAATGTAATGTAATGTAATCCCGTAGGAAGAAGGGCAATAACGTCTTTCACCTTCTCTTTGATCCTCGATCTCGGGAATCGTTGCCAACACAGAATGTCTGTCTTCGTCTACATCCATCTCAACGCTTTGTTTACTGTTGTGCTGTAGCTCAAAAGGGACCCAGACAGGCGCTTGAGTTTGACGTCATGGCTTCACAGCCCTTTGCTGACTGGCCGGTGTGCGGTCTACAACTTCCAGTCTACAACTGTCTAGTGTATTCCAATTCCTGATCTAGTCACTGGAGAGAAATGAAATTGAGCAGAGGCACTAGGTGGCGTCAACCTGGATAGTTTTTCATATTAACTCTGCACAAACTTAGTGGACTTAGTATCACAGCCATGATTTAGCCTTTGTTTTTCACTGAACTGTATTGAATCAATGTGAAATATATCTCATCGAATCATATTGAATCGAAAACTGTTTGGAAAAATGCATCATATCGTGGCCTATGTATTGAGGCATGTATCATATTCGGCAACTTCTTCATGATACCCAAACCTAGAGCCCACCTCCCTTCCGTTTGTAACTTCTTCTGTCCTGTCCTATTCAAAACTGACACTTTATTACACCACAGGAATCCATCACCCGCGGGGGCAAGTGTTAGTGACTCCTCCGCATCTGATTGGCCATTAAAGAGCGATATATCAGCCAATCACGCCGTCCCGTCTAGGTGCTGACCTCCTGTCTCCTGCCTCTCCGGTGCGCCGCGTGATTTAGGGTCCCTGCACCGCTCCACGCTGTATATATCCCAAACGGACATTTTAATAGGCTTTCCCCCTTTTTCATTGTACTCTGCAACGTAAGCAGAAATCATAAATTAGAATAATTATAATTTGTAGCTGCGGGGAGAAAAGCGCACGTTGGGCCTTTGAAATGTCAGTGATAAACAGCTGAGGTGGAGGCTTGACCAGTGCTCCGAGAGGATTTGGAGGATTTTGCAAATGATGGCGTTAGTTACACAAAGATAGATTATAGACGGAACAAAAAGAAAAGAATAAGACCATTTGTTTCTCAAAGGGTGGCCCTTCTACCGTGGACTGTTTATACTGGTGGACATTGCTACAAATACCAAGGCAGGGGATAATTAGGGATGTCAAAATTATTCATACAATTAGGGATATAACAATAACTGAAATATCGTGATATTGTATCGTCAAAAGTCTCACCATAATATCGCGGGCTGTCACAAAATATTGAATCACAAGTTCCTTTGCTTAAATGTATGGTTTTATTGTAGCAACAGCTTAAAAACATCAGAAACTCCATATCCCATGATTCATTTCAGTGCAGACAACATGAAGAAATATGTTTTTTTATTTGAATTCTTGACATTATGATGGAAATAATTCACACCAAAGGTATTTAAAAGCAGAAACGTGTCCTATCTACAATTATACAGTATTACCAATTATAATACCTAGTACCTTAAATTCTATAATATTTAGTAGGTTCATTCTAGTCTGTCCATACATTTACTCCTGTTGTGTTCTTGTTTTTTGGTTAAGTTTTTAGTCCATCCTATCCTAGTTCACAGTTAACTGGCTTATATTTGTGTACCACTCTAGAATTTATGGGTCAAACGCAGAGAAAAATGTTTTCTTTGGGACGATGAAGCACCTTAAATCAAGAATATTTATTAAGTAGGTCCATTCTAGTCTAGTAATTTGGTGTTTTTTGATACATTTTTATTCCTGTTGTTTTGTTTTTTGGTGAAGTATTTGGTCCAGCCACAGTTCAGTTATCTGGGTACCACTCCAGTATTGATGGGTCAAATGCAGAGAAAAAAAAAAAAGTTTTCTTTGGACCAATTAAGTATTTCAAGTCTTTTTAATTTACTCAGTTAATAGCTGACCAATGGGTACCACTTCAGCACTGATGGGTCAAATGCAGATAATCTTATATAGGACAATGAAGTACCATAAATCTAGAATATTTAGTTGGTAAATCCATTCTAGTCTATTCATTCATTTTTATTTCTGATTTGTTTTTTGGTGAAGTTTTTGGCCCAGCCCTAGGTCACAGTTAGCAGTTGATCAAGATCCTGGCTTATATCTGGGTACCGCTCCAGCACTGATGGGTCAAATACAAAGAAAAAATGTTTCCTTTGGGTCAAAAAAGTACCTTAAATCTAGAATCTTTTGTAGGTAGTCCGTTCTAGCCTAGTCATGCATTTCCATTCCTGTTTTGTTTTTTGGTGAATTTTTTGGTCCAGTCCCAGTTCAGTTCATTGGCTTAGATCTGGGTACCATTCCAGTATTGATGGGTTAAATGCAGAGAAAAAATGTTTTCTTTGGGCCAAGTCTAGAATATTTAATTTACCCAGTTAATAGTTGACCAAAATCCAAGCTTATATCTGGATCTGGGTACCACTTCAGCAGTGATGGGTCAAATGCAGATAATCTTATATAGCACAATGAAGTACCATAAATCTAGAATATTTAGTTGGTAAATCCATTCTTCTCTATTCAAAAAAGTACCTTAAATCTAGAATCTTTAGTAGGTTGGTCCGTTCTTGTCTAGTCATACATTTCCATTCCTGTTTTGTTTTTGGTGAAGGTTTTGGCCAGCCCCAGTTCACAGTTAGCTGGCTTATATCTGAGTACCACTCTAGCATTTATGGGTCAAACGCTGAGAGCGAAGTACCTTAAATCTAGAATATTTAGTAAGTAGGTCCATTCTAGTCCAGTAATGTGGAGTTTTTATGTTACATTCTTATTCCTGTTGTTTAGTTTTTTTTGTGAAATTTTTGGTCCAATCCCAGTTCAGTTAACTGGCTTATATCTGGGTATCACTCCAGTATTGATGGGTCAAATGCAGAGAAAAAAAATGTTTTCTTTGGACCAATTAAGTACTTAAATCTAGAATATTTCATTTGCTCCGTCTGGATCTTGGTACCACTTCAGCACTGATTGGTCAAATGCAGATAATCTTATATAGGACAATGAAGTACCATAAATCTAGAATATTTAGTTGGTAAATCCATTCTAGTCTATTCATTCATTTTTATTCCTGTTTTGTTTTTTGGTCCAGCTCCAGTTCAGTTAGTAGATGACCAAGATTCTGGCTTATATCTGGGTACCGCCCCAGCATTGATGGGTCAAATGCAGAGAAAATTGCTTCCTTTGGAACAATTAAGTACCTTAAATCTAGAATATTTAGTAGGTAGGTCCATTCTAGTCTATCCATCATGCATTTTCATTTCTGTTTTGTTTTTGGTGAAGGTTTTGGTCCAGTCCCAGTTCACAGTTAGTAGTTGACCAAGATCCTGGCTTATATCTGGATCTGGGTACCACTACAGCATTAATGGGCTGAATGCAGAGAAGAGATTTCCCTTCTACAAGACAATGAAGTACCTTAAATTTAGAATATATAGTTGGTAGGTCCATAATCTATTCATACATTTTCATCCCTGTTGTGTTAATGTTGTGTTTTTTGGTTAAGTTTTTGTTTTTTTGGCCCAGTTCAGAGTTAGCTGGCTTAACTGTTTCCTTTTGGACAGTTAAGTTCCTTAAATCTAGAATATTTAGTAGGTAGGTCCATTCTAGTCTATCATTTTTACTCCTGTTGTGTTCATGTTTTTTTGGTAAAGTTTTTGGTTCATCCCAAGTTCAGTTATCTGGTTTATATCTGGGTACAACACTGATGGGTCAAATGTAGAGAACAAATTTCCCATCTACAGGTCAGTGCAGTAGGTTGTATAGAGGATTTTTTTTAAGGGAAGAGAAATACAGCGACAGTCCTTGTGCGCATTCAGAATTACTGTTGAAGTGACCTGTCTAGAAGTAATTCAGCGACCGACGGGTCAGACCCTTCGTCTGCTTCAGTCGCACCATCGCTGGACGAGATCTCCAAGAATCACCTTAGTTTGGCTTTGCTCGTTTTCCCCTTCTCTTCTTCTTTCAGCGACCTCAAAAACTGACTTTCTTTTGCGGTGAACCGGTCGTGGATTCTCGTCCATCTTTGTGCAAAATGCGAGGAAGCGACAGTTCGAAAAAGCCTCTAAGAATCGCTGCATAAACCACGTAATCCCCGCGCTCCAACGAGTCAGTTATACTAGGGAGTTTGATTGACAACCTAACAGCCAATAGAAAATGAGGGAGCCTCGTTTTCTATTGGCTGATGTTTATCTGGCCTCACTACATCCACAGTTGATAGATTTTCGTTTTTTTTTTTTTTTTTGGTCATCATAGCTGCTGCTCTCTGTAATGGTATTTTAATCTTTCACTGACAGTTTGAAACTAAAAAAAATCCTCCATAAAACCCTTAAATCTAGAATACTTAGTACGCAGGTATATTTTTACGCCTATTGTTTTGTTTTTTGGTGAACTTTTTGGTCCATCCCCAGTTCACAGTTAGTGCCCCCATAAAGAGCACTGGCTTAACAACTAGTTTCTTTACAGTGATGCCTGGGCCAAAACCAACTCCAGTGCACTATAGGGCATATATTATTGATGACAGACTGTTTTATGCACTCCTTAGACTCACATAATAATAGTCTTAAAGAAGCGTTTGGCTAATAAAGGCTGTTAGCGTTAGCAAATGAGGGCTGTACAGTGACCTGCCAAAGCGCTGGTCAATACGAGGTCGTGATCCAGGTCTAGGGCTTAACTGTAAGATCAGAGGCACGGGGAGGGTTAATGAGAGGGACGGGGTAATGAGAGGGGCAGCTGATAATCATGGGGTACGATAACAAGGCGACGAACAGTGTGGCGCCTGTCCAAACTTACTACAAAACTGTTTACGTTGTGCTTATAAGATACTAAAAAAAACATCAAACTACAAAGAAAAAGGTGACTGTGTAATCCCTTAGTCGTCCAGGGAAGATTCATAACAAAAGAAAAAAACTGGGGGGAGTTAAAACGGTTATAGGCCCTACTCACGCTTACCAGAAGACGTTTAGAAACATGCAGATGACGACTTACGTAGTTACCAACACTGAGCATGTGATAAAACCGTGGATTCAGCAGCAGCGGTCTTCACAACCTACCAAAGCTTTACATAAGGGACGGGACTCTAATCGCAGCTTCGATGACACTTACAGGCAACTGGTTGACAAATTTTAATACACAAATGAATAAGCAATTTATATTATGATAAAAAGAAAAGAATACAGTGAAATCTAGATGAAGATTTTGTCAGAGTTACCATCGCCAACTGAGCCCAAAGGACATCGTCATCCGCATGTCTCCAAATGTCTTCCGGTTTTGTGACGTAAATGTGAACAGGGCCCATTTTTGTTAGGAAAGACAATCCATCTTTGAACAGAAATGGGGGGCATAGGGTCTGTTTACACGAGAACGCTTGCGGGTAAAAAATGACAAAATATTTTATAGGAAGTGGCTTTCATTTAGATGGTGACGGCGTTTTTGGAGTTTAAAAACGCACAAATCTGAAACCATCCTCAAGAGTGGAAAAGTTGAAAATGCTCCGCCGTAGCGTTTCCGTCTACGCTGCCCAAGACGCAAAACTCTGGTCAGATTAGGTCACGTCGCGTACGCTTTTACGTTACATACATACAGTACACAGAAACAAACATGTAGGATCATTTCCACGCGTCGGACCTTCAACCACCACAAAGCCGCATGGCATGCATACCCAATCGATTTCCACAGACTTTTGCATCACTGTATGCATGGAGATTTCCTCCTGAAAACTCTCATCTAAACGCGGAATAAAAAGCGAAAACGCAACGCCACTTTTACATCTTCTGTTCAGACTGTCATCATATAAACGTAGCCTTAGACATCACCTCTGTCCCATTTACGACGACGTCCTCAGATCCGTAGTCAAAGGTAACAAACAGAAACTGTGAACAAATATGTGTGTAGTTTCGGAGTAGTTTCAGTGTAGTTAGCTCCTCCCTTCAGCAGATATAAGGCCGTGTCCACCAGCGCCTGACGGGAACTAAAAAACCTGCTCAAAAAGCGTTTTGTCCAGCTGGCAGAATTAAATTTCTTTTTTGCAACTGAGGAAAAGATTAAATTATCACTGCCAATAGCTCTCTCTACCTCAAAGATTCAATCCAATACACTTTATTTATATAGCACATTCTATAAACAAAACAGTTTCCAAAGTGCTCCACAAATCATCTTTGCACTGTTTCCTTTCGACCGCTTGTAAATAGCTGAGTTATAGTATTACAAATTTTCTATTGTACTTTTACTTGTACATTTACCCTTATATAACTGTATCGTATTTGACCACTGTCTCTTGCTATCTGTTTTTTGCTCATTTAGAATTTATTATTACCGGCAGCGTGGTTTTAGTTGAGGCGGAAAATAATGTGAACTGCTTTTCTGCTCAGGCATTTGCTGTTACGACTTTAACTGGATGAATGCAGTAGAAGCTCTATAGCAGAGACTCGAGTACACATGAGGGGGGGTTGTTTTTACAGGTCCTACATTACGCAAAAGTGACTCTTGTGAGCTTTTAGTCATGTTATAATGTTGTTTGCTCATCAGAAACATAGCTGGAGTTGTGTTTTGTTTGAATAACCCTGTGTTATTAGCCTGTGTATGTCTCATTTTCTTTAATACTGTATCTACAATAACACTACCATTACTGTGTCAAGTAGTAGCACTACTAGTACCACAAATTGTTAGTTCAAGCCCCACTATAAGTACTGTTAGAAGTACCGTATAAAGTACAGCTAGTAAATATCATTATGACTACCAGCCAAAGTACCAGTAAGTACCAGTACAATTACCAGCCAAAGTATCGGTAAATACAAGTATAATTACCAGCCAAAGTACCACTAAATATCACTGTAACTACCAGCCAAAGTACCAGTATAATTATCAGCTAAAGTACCAGTATGCATCACTATAACTACCAGCCAAAGTATCAGTAAATACCAATATAATTACCAACCAAAGTATCCATAAGTACCAGTATAATTATCAGCTAAAGTACCACTAAGTATTAGTATAATTACCAGCCAAAGTACCAGTAAATACCAGTAATTACCAGCCAAAGTACCAGTAAGTATCGGAATAGTTACTAGCCAAAGTATCAGTAAATACAAGTACCAGCATAGTTAAAACCAAAATACCAGGAAATACTGGTATAATTACTAGCCAATGTACCAATGAGTACCAGTATAATTACCAGCATAGTTAACAGCCAAAGTACAAGTAATTATCTCTATAACTACCAGCCAAAGTACCAGAAAGTATCGGTATAGTTACCAGCCAAAGTATCAGTAAGTACCAGGATAATTACCAGCCATAGTACCACTGTACTGTAAGTATCCCAGTAACTACCACTGTAACTATCAGCCTAGGAACTACTAAATACCACCGTAAGTACCTAGTAAGTCCCAGATCTTGTTTTAAAGTGCTACTCAGTAAAGAATGGACCAAAAGAAGACATATTGTGCTTTTATCTGCTATAAAGAAATTATCTGTGACGTCAGTGCATCGTTATTTAGCATTTTGGACGTTTAAAGTTTCAATATGGATCTAAAACCAAAGTCTGCTGACATCCGGGTTGAAAACTTTGGCACTAACATCACCGTAAACATTTCCAAAACCCAAGCTGTCAGCCCCTCTTATGGATAGCTGCACTTTACGCTAGAGAGTGAACTACTACTACTTAAAAAAATAAAAAATACAATAAAAAATGTCCCAAAATGACCAATAGAAAGAGCAGTTTCTTATTTGAAAAGATTTGGAAGTCCGATTCAATTTTGCACATTGTAACACACTTTTTTTCGAGAAAACAACACTTGAGCGATAACTGATTTTCTTTTTCTTGTACTTTTTGTGGTACATCATCTTGTAATCTTTATCTAGAATGACAAAAGACTTGGTGATGAATTGTTTTAATTGTCAATTTGTGGTGTTTCTGCTTTGTAACTTATCGTACAAAGGCATCACCAAGTGTCTTTCAGTCCATTTTTTTATTTCAGCGGACAATTATCTCATAAATATTTGCTGTCCTGGATAATTGTGATGATTTTAATTGTAATATTGATACGTTTGCATTCTGCAGCCTATCAGAAACACTTCACTTCTTCACTTTTCAGCCTTAAACCTGCTCCCCGAACGTTACAGGGTTAAACCGTTTTGCTGATCTCTTCAAAACTCCCTCCATCAAACTAACTCGCCGTGATCCCGGTGTTGTTCTCCCTGATCTCTGCTTTATTCCTTTAGGAAATACAAAATCTACACAAATCAGCTATTCCATTTCATTGCTCCATCTCCAGGTAGCGCTCATATCCTTTTATTCCCTCCGCCGTTTGTCTCTGGCTGCGGAAAAGTGCACATCAGCTCCCAGCCAATTTACAGCAGTAGCGGAGGAGGCGGAGGCTAGCCACACGTCCTTAGCGGTAGCATCGCGCGTCCGTCAGCGGCCCAGCGTACTCACTTTTATTACTCAATTTGACTCTGCGCAAGGTCCATTCGGCACATTTTCTCTGCAGCGTGGTTTTAGTTGAGGCGGAAAATAATGTGGACTGCTTTTCCGCTCAGGCGTTTGCTGTTACGACTTAAACTGGATGAATGCGGGAGGAGCTCGACAGCGCGGGGACGAGAGCACAGACGAGGGGGGTTTGGTTTGCAGGTTAAGTCTGACAAGAGTTGTGATGGCGATTACATTTAAGGTCCCGTATTACGCCAAATTGACTCTTGTGAGCTTTTAGTCAGGTTATCCTGCTGTTACCTTCTCAAAAACAGAGCTGGAGTTGGGTTTTGTTTCATTCACACATGTTTGAGTAACACTTTTATTTAATTATTCATCTGTCTGTATCTCCAAAGCTTAACATTGTTGCTCTGTTCCACCTTGTGATGTCATGCAGTGGTAGTTTTCAGGGTAACAGCTCCTTTTACCTTTAGTTCAGTAGAGATTGGCAATCCCAGGTCTGCAATCATCCAAATGATTCTAGTGAAGGTGTGTGGAGTTTCCTGTATTACCACATGACATCACAAGGTGGAACAGAGTATTTTCTGTTTGACAGAAGAACACAGTGTACATCTGCAGAGTTTGTGTGTTAAACGTGTGAATGAAACAAAACACAACTCCAGGTCTGTTTGTGATGAGGAAACATAATTAGTGCTGTCAATTGATTAAATTATTTAATCGCGATTAATCTCATGAATGTCATAGTTAACTCGTGATTAATTGCAAATTAATCGCACATTTTTGTCCTTTGAATATTCATTTTAATACTCTTATCAATATAGAAAAATGAATAGGCTTGCTTTGTGCAAATGCTTTTTTTATTGCAACTGTGTTTGTGACCTGTGTTTGTCACTCCAACGCTGCTGCACTAAGAGCCATGACGTCATCACACGGAGCTGTTTGTTTACATGTAGTGCAGCAGAACTAACACTTTTGATAGAGACAGTAAGTCCAGTGGCAGAAGTATCTATTAAATAGTGAGACCGATATGAGTCCTCTGTCAGTTTATAGAGATAACAGCAGCTCAGAGCAGTGAGGACAGCTGGAACAGAACCTGCAAAGTTTCTGTTTCTGTCACAGTGTCACATTCGTCGTGTGTTTTGGAGTTTATTTCGTGTTTTCCTCATGTGAGTAACATCAGAGCACCTGACAGGACTTCTCACTTTCATACAAATGGTTTTGCTTCCTGTTTACAGCCAGATCCTGTAGTTTTTTCTAACATCACTAGCAGTGGCCACAGCTTATGAAAAAAACTAGTTTGCGAATGAAATGAAATGAACACTGTTTAAAAAAGACTGATGCCGTTAAAATGGTTTTGCATTAACTTGTTAATAAAGCAATATTTTTCACAGCTCTAATTATAATTAGTGATGTAACAATAACATAATATTGTGATACTGTTTTGTCAAAAGTCTCACAATAATACTGTAGAGTGTCACAATATATCGAATTACAAAATCCTTAAATCCTTAAATGCATGGTTTTATAGTACCAATAGCTAATAAACATCAGGAACTACATATCCCATGATTCATTTCAACGCAGACAACATGAAGAAAGATGTTTTTACTTGAATTGTTGGGATTTTGATGGTAATAATTCACATCAAAATGTTATCAGGGTATTTTAAAAGCAAAAAAGTGTCCTACAAATCTACAATTATATCAGCCTCTTCAGGATATCGCAATAAATATCGTACAGTGAGATGCATGTCGTGATAATATCGAACTGAGAGATTTGGATATCGTTACCTCCCTGATTATAATAGATCAGAAAATAGTAATATGGGCCCTGTAAATGTCCTCTATATTGTGTTTTATTTCGAATTTTTTACATTTTTAGAATAGATTTTTTTTTTTTTTTCCTGTGCATCGTTAAAGGTACAGTACGTAACTTTCTGGTTGTCACTCAATGGAAATGGACAGTTAAAAACACAAACACAGAAGGATACCAAGAGGGGACACATCATAAACTGTAAATAAAAATAGCTGGCCTAAATAGGAAATGTTCATGGGCGCGCTTCTGACTCCATTGCGCTGGCTCCGATTCACTTTCTATTGAAAAACCGTCCCTCTTCTTTCTGTGTCTGCTGCTGTGAGCCTCGTCGTTTTGGTCTTAAAATGTTGGCGTTAACCCGCTCTACGACATTCCGGGGTTTCTTTCCGTTGCTGTTTTGTCCGTAAATAAATTCCTATTCCTAATACGGACTTGCTGGCCTCGGGGAGCTTCATTTGACTGGATCGGGGAGGGGACAGGAGCCGGGTCGGGGAGGGGGGACAGGGAGATTAAGAGCTACACATTGTTTACCTGTGCCTGGGAGCGGTGGACAGTGTGTCACTTATAAATGTGGACGCTGCTTATTGGTTCGCTCGCGGCTTTGGGGAGAAAACACTGAAATGAAAGAGAGAGAAGAAGAAGAAGAAGAAGAGAAAAAAAAAGTTAGGGATGGACCCAGGAGGGGCTGGAGAGGGCTTTAATAATGTGACGCTGGAGCTAAATGAGCCATCCTTTCTACCACCTCTCTCTCCTCTCCTCTTCTATTCTCTCTCCCTCCTCTTTCCTCCCCTCCCCTCTCTCTCTTCTTCTTCTCTCTCTTTCCTCTCCTCACCTCTCTCTCCTCTCCTCCCCTTTCCTCTCTCCTCTCCTCCTCTTTCCTCTCTCCTCCCCTGTCCTATTCTCTCTCCATCTCTTTTCTTTCCTCTCCTCCCCTCTTTCTTCTCTCCTCCCCTTTCCTCTCTCCTCTCCTCCTCTCTTTTCTCTCCTCTCCTATTCTCTCTGCACCTCTTTCCTCTCCTCCCCTCTCTCTTCTCTCCTCCCCTCATCTATTCTCTCTCCACCTCTTTCCTCTCCTCCCCTCTCTCTTCTTTCCTCTCCTCAACTATTCTCTCTTCTCGTCTTTCCTCTCCTCCACACTCTCTTCTCTCCTCCCCTCTCTCCTATTCTCTCTCCTCATCTTTCCTCTCCTCCCCTCTCCTATTCTCTCTCTTCCTCTCTCCTCTCTTCCCCTCTCTCTCCTGTTCTCTCTCCCCCTCTTTCAACGTTTCCCCTCTCGCCTATTCTCTCTCCTCTTCTATCCTCTCCTTCCCTTTCCCCTCTGTCTCCTCTCCTCCACTCTCCTATCCCTCCTCTCTACTCTCTCTGCTCTGCTCCCCTCTCTCTCCTCTCTTCTCTCCTCCCTCTCCACCCCTCTTCTCACTTTTTCTTCTCTCCCCCTCTCCCTCTCTTTTCACCCCTCTCTCTCCTTTCTCCTCCCTCTCCTCCTCTCCCCTATCTTCTTCTCCTCCCTCTCATTCTCTCTCCCCTCTCCTCCCTCTCTGTCCACTCCTCTCCCTCTTGTCCTCCCTCCTTGCTCTCGTCTCCTTTCCTCTCTCTCCGTTCTTCTCCTCTCCCCTATCCTCCCCCCTCTCTTCTATCTTCTCCTATCTTTCCTCTCTCCTCCTTTCCTTTCCTCCTCTCTCCCTTTCCCTCTCTTTTCTCTTCCCCTCCCCTTTTCTCTCTCTCCTTTCCTATCTTCTTCCTCCTCCTCTCTCTCTCTCCCCTCTCCCTCCTCCCCTCCCATCCCTCTTTCTCTCCCCCCCTCCTCCCCCTCTTTCCTTCCCTCTCTCCTCCTCCTCCCTCGTTGTCTCTGAGCGTGAATTATTAAAAGTGTTGTTTTCCCTTATTGCATTGCAGCATTGTTTCTCGTTTTCAGCACTTTTTTTTTTTTTTTTTTTTTTTGCATGTGGTTTTTTAACGTTTCAAACATAGGACAGAGGACACAGGACAGAGGACACAGGACAGAGGACACAGGACAGAGGACAGAGGACACAGGACACAGATAGGCGCTGAGGGGACATCATCGGAGTAGGAGACACATGATGCAAAACAAACGTAAACACGAGCGCGAGAGTGAAGAGAGCTGTAATGTAAACAGGAGCTTAAAGAGGTTTTTTTTTCTTTTCCTAGAGGTGGAAGTGCGATTGCAAACAGCACAGTATCTGAGTATGAAGACTTTAATCATCCAAACATACAGACCTGTAGAGAAAAATAACCAGAAATGGTTTATATTAACGATATCCAACTCTCTCGGTACGATATTATCACGATATGCATCTCACCGTACGATATTTATTGTGATATTTTGAAGAAGCTGATATAATTGTAGATAGGACACTTTTTTGCTTTTAAAATGCCCTGACAAGATTTTGGTGTGAATTATTTCCATCATAATCCCAAGAATTCAAGTAAAAAACATATTTCTTTATTTAGTTTGCACTGAAATGAATCATGGGATATATAGTTCTCTATGTCTATAAGATGTTGCTGCTATAAAACCATGAATTTAAGCAAAGGAACTTATGATTTGACACATTGTGACAGCCCATGATATTATTGTGAAACTTTTGTCTCCTATTTTTATTAGTCTTATATCAACCTCTCCAAAATATGGCAATAAATATCGTACCATGATAATATTGTACCGAGAGATTTGGACACTGTTACATCTCTAGTTAATGATTTTAGAAATAAACTCGCACAAATGAAAATTGTCACAGCACAAAACAGTACAAACGGAAACGTTTTGTATAATTTTCTGAGGCTATTTAACATCTTGAGCGGCTGGATGACTAGCCCGATTCATCAGCTGGTGTCACTTTGTGGATACCGTCTGACATTAGGATTCGTTTGCTTGACAGTAGGCAGGTCATTTTTTTCATTTAACCAATCGCTGCTATTTGGTCGTGACGTATGTAATGCGCCGCTAACAGGGTTAACTAGGATATTAAGCTTTTCCCAAATCCTGTAGGAAGAAGAACAATAACGTCTTTCCCCTTGATGAAATTCACCAAACATTCTCTTTGTTCCGGTTTTAAATCCTGACATGGTCAAACACAAAAATGCTGACAGTGACAATGACAGTGAAGACACGGACAACATTTTTGTGTTTGACCATGTTTATTTGTTAGACGACATAGTGATATGGCACCTGTTATAGGAGCGTCTGGAACAGCGACCAGATCATGTGGTTGAGCGCGTTCATGCTCTGGCAGTAAAGCACAACGTTTGTTACTTCAAACCAGGTCTTGATGGGAACATGTGCTGGATACATTTGGATTATTTTTCAATGGGGAAATAATACGCCACGATAAAGAAGGTTTAATATGACAATACAGCTCCGGCAGTTTTGCGTCTCTCTATGGGAGTGAATGGAAGCGAGAGGACACGCCCCCCATGCTTCCAGATGTGGCTCCGCCTTTACCAGTTACGCTGATCGCCAGACAATCCGGACAGGAGACTCAGTGCTGCGCTGTGCAGCATCCGGCGTCAATGGGTAAATTAAGCCCTGATGAAGACCAGTTAAGGTTGAAACATGTTGGTTTTGGCCATTCAAATAAAGGCCTTTTAACTATATTTTTCCTCATGTGATCATTATTATTATTATTTTTTTTACTTTTTTCTACTTTTTTGGAATGCCTGGAATTCGTTGTGTTTTAGTTTTGATCCATTTTCCGAGAGCACCTCTACCTGCTCCTACTGATTGGAACACCTGCAGCAAACAGCCACATTTTTGTTTATTCCTGTCAAACTGTTGACTTTTCCAAAGTGTTTGACAAATCTGGCACTAGCAAAGTTACACAACGCACCTTTAATTGTGGGGTTAGGACATTAATTAAGCAAACACCGAGCCCGAATCATTCATAAATAACTCTTTGTCCGTTATGAGTTAATTCTTAGTACATATTTTGCTCAGACTATAAAAGCGACTTCGTAGGACTATTTTCTTGGACATACTCTGTGCTCGAAGCTTCCTTTTGTTTGCCCTGTTTCCTCACACCAAATCGTCCAAAAACTTCAAGCGAGCGTTTTACAGAGCGGTGTATTTAGTGGTCCGGCTCAAATCTTTCTCCCGGTGCTCATTTACACTTAAGCGCTGTCCACGACCAGTCAGCCATTTTGAATCGGCACTACAGCGCTTATTTCGAGGAGCGCTTCCACCGCCTCCCCGCTGCTTTTTATTGCGCTTCTTTACCGTACGTTTCGAGGTGTTAAATTGCGAAAAACTGCATCATTCTGTTCCCTAATCATGCTTTATATCGGAATCTCCACTTCTTAACGAGATGGGAGTTGAATATGTATTATTTTTAGCTCGGAGTGTGTTTTTTTTTTCCCATCATCAGAAGCGCGGTCAGCTCGGCCGGCGTAGATTTCGAGGCTAATGTTGCTAGCGTCGCTTCAGCGCAGAATAGGCTCATAAATTATTCCAAATGCCAAGTTTCAACCTTTGGGAAATAGAAGAAAATATCTGGTGAAATGTGCAAAATTCCAGTTCAAGTGATCGGCTCCGGCTACGCGCGCTCTACGGACAATTCTCCCAAAATAAACGTGGCGAACGGAACACGAGACTAATGACGAAATAAAAATACTCTCTTTGAATTTTTGACTCACATTTTAAAGAGGATGAATCAACTTTTTGGAGCTTTCTGCCGTGTTATAATGTTGTTCCCTCATCAAAAATGTGTCTGAAGAGGTTTTATATATCATCCATATGTGTTTGGGTAATCTAGCGATCTTTCTATTGCCCCTGTTTGAATGCTCCTTATGTTTAGCAGCACAAACCTGCCTCCTTCGCAACAATTCTCCATAAATATACAAAAACCACTATATCACAAATATGGTTCAACGTGGAGTAGTTTCATTAGAGCGGAATGCACGCTGATTCAGTTGTGATAGCGCTCTGAAGGGGGAGTGTCTTAGAGCGGAGAGCAAAAAATGGAAGGCTCAAAGCATCAAAAGAAAAATTTAACTTATTATTACTAAAATAAAGGATAAACCAGAACTAAAACCTGATTTAATTAGGACTAAACCAGGACTAAACCAGGATTAAACCAGGACTAAACCAGGTCTAAACCAGGACTAAACCAGGACTAAACCAGGTCTAAACCAGGTCTAAACCAGGACTAAACCAGGACTAAACCAGGTCTAAACCAGGTCTAAATCAGGTCTAAACCAGGTCTAAAACCAGGACTAAACCAGGACTAAACCAGGTCTAAACCAGGTCTAAACCAGGTCTAAACCAGGACTAAACCAGGTCTAAACCAGGTCTAAATCAGGTCTAAACCAGGACTAAACCAGGACTGAACCAGGACTGAACCAGGACTAAACCAGGTCTAAATCAGGTCTAAACCAGGACTAAACCAGGACTAAACCAGGACTAAACCAGGACTAAACCAGGTCAAAACCAGAACTTAACCAGGATTTAAAGAGGACTAAACCATGCTGCATAGTCCGTGCCTCCTTCTCGACGTGCAGTAGTTTCATTAGAGCATCAAAAACGAAAACGAAATTCTGTAAATATTTGAAAACTTTTGCCAAATACAGTATTTTCAAAACCATCACAGGTAACGCGCTGATGTAAATGTTTCGTGTTAACAGTTAACCCCCGATAAAAACGTAAAAATAGCTCCGCTTTGAGAAGAACAAATTGATATTTTGTAATAAAAATGTTACGAGCAAAAGATAGAATACAGATGTAAACTTCGACAAACTTTACGAATCCACATGGGAAATTACTTTTTTGATTTATTCATGTTATAAAATTGTCCCTTTTTCCAAAATGGTATTGAGTTCTTCCACTGCTTCTTGCATAAAATAATAAATTCCAAATCAAATGTGTCCAAACTATTTCTGAATCTTGTTTAAGCATCGTGTAAAAACGTATAGTCAGAAGTTTGTTGAAGAGGCGTCTTGTGTAATTTGGAAGTTTGGAGGAATTTTAGTGCTTCAACTTTTGTGGAGAAACAGTTCTGTGAAGATAATAACAAAAAAGAAAAAAAAAAAAAAAAGAAAGAAATATGTTTTAGTATTTGAATTTTAATACGAGAAAATATGAAGCAGAAGTCCTTGTTTTGACTGAGCTGTTTACACCACTCCACTTTTCCTCTCTTCCTCTCTTCTCTCTCAGTCCCTCTCTCTTTCTTTCTCTCTCTGCCCTTACTCTCTGTCTCTCTCTTTCTACCTCCCTCTTTTCCTCCTTCTCTTTCTTTGTTTCTTTACTTCTCCTTCTCTCGATCCGCAGAGCTCACTGAAGTTTGCTCTCTCTTTCTTTTTCTCTCTTCCTCCCTCTCTCTTTTCTCTCTGCAGATCCCAATAATACCTGCCCCCCTGTCTCTCCCCTCCTCTCTCTCTCTCTCTCTCTCTCTCTCTCTCTCTCCATACCTTTCTTTCTCTCTTCCCTTTCCTTTCCTCATCTCTCTCTTGTTCTCTCCTCCACTCTCTCTTTCTTTCTCTCCCCTCTCTCTGCAGACCACATTTTCTTTCTCTACTGTGTCTTTCCTCCTTTTTCTCTCTTCTTCTCTCTCTATCTCCCCCTCTTTCTTCCCCTTTTTTCTCTCTCTCTCTCCACCCTTCTCTTTTTTCACACCCCTCTCTTTCCCTGTTGACTCCACTGAACCCCCTCTCTCTCTGTCTCTTTCTATCTCCCTCTTTTTCTCCTTCTCTTTCTTCATTTCTCCTTCTCTCTTTCCGCAGAGTTCACTGAAGTTTGCTCTTTCTTTTTCTCCCTTCCTCCCTCTCTCTTTCACCCACCCCCTCTCTCTCTCTTCACCTTTTCTCTTTGCAGATCCCAGTGACACCTGCCCTCGTCTCTCTCCCCTCCTCGCTCTCTCTCTTCCAAACCTTTCTTCCTCTCTCTCTTCTCTTCCCTTTCCTTTCCTTGTCTCTCTCTTGTTCTCTCCTCCACTCTCTCTTCTTCCTCCTCTCACCTCTCTTTCTCTCTCTTCCCTTCCTCTCTGCAGACCCCACTGAAGCCCCCTCTCTCCCTGCGTTTTTCTCTCCCTCTCTCTCTCTTTCTCTTTTCTCTGTCTTTCTATCTCCCTCCCTCTTTTTTCTTCTTCGATTCTTGATTTCTCCTTCTCTCTTTCCACAGAGTTCACTGAAGTTTGCTCTGTCCCACTCTCTCTTTCTCCCTCCCTTTCTCTCTCTCTCTCTCCACCTGTCTCTCTGCAGATTCCAATGATACATGCTTCTGTCTCTCTATCCTCCTCGCTCTCTCTCCAAACCTCCTTCTCTCTCCCTCTTCTCTTCCCTTCTCTTTCCTCTTCTGTTCTCCACTCCCTCTTCTTTCTCCTCTCCCTCTCTTTCTCTCTCTCCTCCACTCTCTCTGCAGACCCCACTGTCTTTCTCTACTGTGTCTTTCCTCCTTTTCTCTCTTCTCTCTCTCTCTGTACCCTTCCTCTCTCTGACCCTACTGAACCCCCTCCCTCTTTCTCTCCGTCTCTCTCTTTACTTCTCTGTCTCCCCTGTCTCTCTCTTCTCTCTCTCTTTAGACCCCACTGAACCCTCTTCTTTCTCTCCTGTATTCTCTTCCTCTCTCTCCCCTTCTCTTTTTCTCCTGTCTCTCTCTCCCCTCTTTTCTCTCTTCTTCTCTCTCCATCCTCTCTCTGCAGACCCCACTGAACCCCCCTCTCTTTCTCTTGTTCTCTCTCTCCCTCCTCCCCTCCCTCCATCTCTCTGTAGACCCCAGTGAACCCCTCCCTCTCTTCTCTTCTTCTCCTCTCTGCTCCCTCTTTCGTTGTGCGTTCAGACCCCACACAGACAGACGCACAACGCACTCTTTAATCACACACTTAATAATTAATCACAGGTTGGAGTCGTGTATCTGCAGATCACAACTCCACCCACAGAGCACACAACGACGCACAACAACACACAACACCACACAGACGCACAACACACAACACCACCCACAGAGCACACAACGACGCACAACAACACACAACACCACCTACAGAGCACACAACAACGCACAACACCAACAGAGCAGACAACGACGCACAACAACACGCAACACCACCTACAGAGCACACAACGACGCACAACAACACACAACACCACCTACAGAGCACACAACGACGCACACAACGCACAACAACGCACAACACCACCCTACAGAGCACACAACGACGCACAACAACACGCAACACCACCCACAGAGCACACAACGACGCACAACAACACGCAACAACCACCACAGAGCACACAACGACGCACAACAACACGCAACACCACACACAGAGCACACAACGACGCACAACAACACGCAACAACACACAACACACACAACACACCCACAGAGCACACAACGACGCACAACAACACGCAACAACACACAACACCACCCACAGCAAACACAACAACGCACAACACCATGCAACAACATGTAACACCACCCACAGCGCACATAAAGACTCACAACACCACACAACACCACTCACAGTGCACACAACACCACACAAGACCACACAACACCACCCACAGTGCACACAACAATGTACAACACCAACCAACACCACATAACACCACTCACAGCGCACACAACAACGCACAACACCATGGAGCACCACAAAACTCCACCCACAACCACACAACAACACACAGCAACACACAACACCACACAACAACACACAACAACACACTGAAGTGGAATGACAATCACTATTATTTTTGTCCTGATTTTTTGGTATTTTTCTTCATATTTAATATTTTGGAGGTTTATATTTTCTGCTTTTTCACAAAATAAATGAATGATTGTTTGTTTTGAGAGGCCATTGGTGCAGATGGGCAGTCATATGTCTTATTTAGCCCCTGGGCAGCTGTGACTTACCCTGTAGTGGTGGGAAAGTAAGTAGAAGAAAGTTACTTAAACTGTGGTGATTGATTTTTTTCATACAGACTGAACCAAGACTGAACCAGGTCTAAAACAGTTCTAAATCAGGTCTAAACCAGGACTAAACCAGGACTAAACCAGGACTGAATCAGGACTGAACCAGGACTGAACCAGGTCTAAACCAGGTCTAAACCAGGTCTAAACCAGGTCTAAACCAGGACAAAACCAGTCTCAGTCTTAGTCTAGTCCCGGTCTCAGTCTTGGTCTCAGTCCTGTTCTCAGTCTTAGTCTGGTCCCAGTTTCAGTCCTGGTTTAGACATGGTTTGGATATGGTTTAGTCCATATGCGGAAGATGAAAGATGTGGATGAAAGTCCGGCATCGCAGTTTAAGTCACATTTAAACACAAAATCCAAAACTGAAAAAAACTAATTGTTTCCGTTTTTTTCATTTTGGTTTTGGAGAAAAATAATGAAGAAAATAGTTGTTTCTTTCATTTTCTTATTTTTGGTTTTACTTTGAAAAAGAAATACGAATGATAAACAGATGAATAATTTTTGGACCACAGGTTTTAAAACAGTAAAACTCACATAAAGCGCTTTAAAGAGCGATTAAAACCAGATCATATTTTCTTGATTTGCGATTTAAAAACATCTAAGATGGTCAAAACCGCTTCATTATTTCCACACCAAGTTGAGTTTTATTTGCGTAATGTAAAAAACTCAATTACAGGAAACCCAAAACTTGTCACATTTATTGCGAGTCAGTCTCCCATAAGGCGCACGTCACCACTTTACCTGTTTAAAACTGGAGAGCGACAGATGCTGCAACTCCAGCTCCATCCTTTTTACGAACACAAAAATAAACATAAAAAAACGGCGAAGGTGGTGGGGGGAGTTTGTGAGGGGTAAAATGAAGCTGTCTCTCTGCCATGTAAACCAGCTGATTATCTGTAAAAGTATTCGAACGCTTTTATAACGTTGTCCAAGAAGAGCTGTGAAAAAAAAAAAAAAAGTACAGAATATGGTGTCAGCTTCAGTGTCAACTTATTACAAAATAAATAAATAAACAAAACAAAAGTGAACGGTGTGGATCAAAACATTTGGTTTAGAAAAATGAGTTTTACTTGACCGTTCCGTAATCGGAAAGGCACGGTCGAATATTATCTGATTATCTTTGTTCTGAATCGAAAAGGTGGGTTCAAAAAATTCAAGTGACTCAGTGAAAAAGGTAGTAGTAATAGTAGTAGTAGTAGTGGCGGTCAGAGCAGTAGCAGTAGTAGTAGTAGCTGTAGTAGTAGTAGCAGTAGTAGTACCAACCATAGTAATTGTAGTAGTAGTAGTAGCAGTAGCAGAAGTAGTAGTAGTAGTAGCAGAAGTAGTAGTAGCAGCAGCAGTACTTGTAGCAGTAGTAGCAGTAGTGGCGGTATTAACAGTATCAGTAGTAGTAGTAGAAGCAGTACTATCAATAGCAGTGGTAGTAGTAGTAGTAGTAGCAGCAGTAGTAGTAGTAGTAGTAGTAGTAGTAGTAGTAGCAGTAGCAGTACTTGTAGCAGTAGTAGTAGTAGAAGCAGTACTATCAATAGCAGTGGTAGTAGTAGTAGTAGTAGTAGTGGCAGTATTACCAGTAGTAGTAGTAGTAGTAGTAGTAGTAGTAGTAGTAGTAGTAGTAGCTAGTAGTAGTAGTAGTAGTAGTAGTAGCAGTATCAGTACTAGTCCTAGTACAGTACTAGTAGTAGTAGTAGTAGTAGTATGAAGGTAAAGTGATATTCGATGTGTATTAGAATATTCAGATGATATTGGTCGCGTCAATCAGAAATGTGCTCAGATCGTCCCTGTAAAAATGTTTTATTAAAGACGAATCCTGGATCTTCTACTTCTACACCTGGGCCATTAATAACCCCCATACTTGTACTACACCCACCAGCACCCACCAGCACCCACCAGCACCCACCAGCACCCACCAGCACCCACCAGCACCCACCAGCACCCACCAGCACCCACCAGCACCCACCCAGCACCCCAGCACCCAGCCAGCACCTACCCCCAGCACCCACCAGCACCCACCAGCACCCAGCCAGCACCTACCAGCACCCCAGCCAGCACCCACCCACCCACCCACCAGCCACCCACCAGCCAGCACCCACCAGCACCCACCAGCACCCACCAGCACCCACCGAGACCCCACCCCCACTGCCCCGAGCACCGCTGACACTTTAATGCCCCTTTTTTCCTTTTGTTTGTGAATAATGCATGTGTTTCTCTTCAGCACCGGCTCCCTCCTCTCCCTCCCTCTATCCTTCTTTCTCTCCCTCTCTTCTCTCCTTCTCTCTTTCTCTCTTTTACTCGTATCCTCTCATGTCTCCTCCTCTATCCTTCGCTTTCTTTTTCTCTTTCCCTTCACCCACCCCGTCTCCCTCCATCTTTCCTTCTTTCCTATACATTGGAACAGGGCTGTATGTTTGCTCCTTCTCTTCTGCTCTGATGCATCCTCTCCTTCTTTCCTCTCTTTCGTCTCTCTCCCTCCCTCCCTCTCCCTCTCTTCCTCCTCCCGCTCTCCTCTTCCCTCTCTTCCGTATACATTAGAATAAGGCCGTATATCTGCTTCTCTGCTCTGCTGCACGCAAGCTCTCTCCCTTCTTCTCTCCTCCCTCTCTTTTTCTCTTTCTCTCCTCCCTCTCCCTTCTCTCTCTTCCATATACATTAGAACAGGGCTGCTTGTTCGCTCCTCTGCTCTGATACATGAATTCTCCCTCTTTCCATCTCTTTCTCCCTCCCTTTCTCATTCTCCCCCCTTCTCTCCTCCCTCTCTTTTTCTCTCCTCCCTCCCTCTCTCTCTCTCTTCCCTCTCTTCCATATGCGTACGAATAAAGCTGCGCGTTTGCTGCTCTGCTCTGGTGCAAGGATTTCCTTCTTCCTCTTTTCTCCTCTCTCTTCCTCCCTCCCCCTCTCTTCCTCCTCCCTTTCTCTTTTCTTCCTCCTCCCTATCTTCTCTTTCTCTTTCCTCTTCCCTCTCTTCTGTATACATATGAATAGGGTTGTATGTTTGCGGCTCTCTCCCTCTTTCTCTCCTCCCTCACTCTCTCTTCCCTCCCCTCCGTACACATTAGAATAGGGCTGCATATTTGCTCCTCTACTCTGATGCAAGGATTCTCTTCTCCCTCTTTCCTCGTCTCTCTCCCTCCCTCCTTCTCTCCTCCCTCCATCCCTCCCTCCGTCTCTCTTCCCTCTCTTCTATATGCATTAGAATAGGGCTGCACGCTTAGTCCTCTACTTTGATACATGCATTCTCTTCTCCCTCTTTCCTTGTCTCTCTTCCTCTCTCCTCCTCTCTTCTCTCTTCCCTCTCTCTTTCTCTCTCCTCCCACCCACCCTCCCTCTCTTCTCTTCCCTCTCTTCTGTATACATTAGAATAGGGCTGTTGGTTTTCTCCTCTGCTCTGATGCAAGGATTCTCTTCTCCTTCTTTCCTCCTCTCCCTCTCTCTTCCTCTTTCTCTCCTCCCTTTCTTTCTCTCTCCTCCATTCCTCCCTCCCTCTCTCTTCCCTCTCTTCCATATACAGTAGAATAGGGTCGTACATTTGCTCCTCTGCTCTGATGCACGGATTCTCTTCTCCCTCTTTCCTCCTCTCTCTCTCTCTCTCTCTCCTCTTTCTCTCCTCCCTCTCTCTTTCTCTCCTCCCTCCTTCCCTCCCTCTCTCGTCTTCCCTCTCTTCCGTATACATTGGAATAGGGCCGTATGTTTGCTCCTCCGCTCTGATACATGGGGGCTCGGTGGAGTTGTTCATCACACTCAAGGGGGCAGCCACATCTTAATGTCTGCAGCCTGCTGTATACCAATGCATGGATCTGCTTATGTGTGTGTGTGTGTGCGTGTGTGTGTGTGTGTGCGTGTGCGTCGGGGTGTGTGTGTCATAGACTGCATAAAGAAGTGGACTAAAGGAAAGTGTCGTCCCCTATAGTGTTCGGTTCCAGTCAAGTGAAGCTCATGGAGGGTTGCACTGGACTTGATGAACTGTGATCATATAGTAGCGGTAGTGATAGTATGTGTTACTAATGGATGTAGTAACAGTAGTAGTAGTAGTAGTAGTAGTAGTAGTGGTGATAGTATTTGTTACTAATGGATGCGATAACAGTAGTAGTAGTGGTAGTGATAGTATTTGTTACTAATGGACAGTGTTGGGAGTAATGTATTATAAAAGTAATGTATTACAGTAATGCGTTGATTTTTGCTGTAACGCAGTAATGTAAGGCATTACAGGGGGAAAAATTGTAATATTTTACTCGGTACAGATGTGAGTAACGCGCGTTACAATGCTTTTTTTAACTTGGATTGAAGTGGTGGGTTTTTCTTCATAGAAATTCGCTAAAATCACAGTGAAACCAGCAGCGGTGGAACGCCGGAGAACTCTACGCTGTTTAGACCTGGTTTAGACCTGGGTCACTTCTGGTTTAGACCTGGCTTACAGTCGTCCCTCGCTCTAACGCGATTCACTTTTCGCGATCTCGCTGTTTCACTGATTTTTAGATTTTTTTTTTTTGTGCAATTTTGCATGCCTTTTGTTTTTAGTGTATGACCACGTATTGCGTTCCTCCCACTGCGTCCTGATCGGCTGAGGGACTCCTGTCTCCTCTACAGTACAGTACAGAATGTGTTCAGCTGCCAAATTTAAATAAATGTTCAATCTGTATCAGTGTGATTCTGAAGTGCTGTATGTCTGCAAGTTTTCTCTCCGACAAAATCCACAACGTCGACGAAACGTTCTGCACCGACAAAGTCTCCTGCGCTCACACCCAAAAGACAGAGGACGATGCAAACCATCGCACAAAAAGTTGGACTTCTGGACACGTTGAAGGAAGGTAGAAGTTACGCGCTGTAGCAGAGTCTTGCACCGGGTCTTGTACCCGCAAATAGTTGCTGAAATCAGGACCGTGAGCCCCCGCAGCAGGGTGTCTGTCCATAAAGAGCGATCGGGCGACAGACGCTCTTTCCTCCATGAGGTGCGGAGCAAAGCCGGTCCTTTCTCCTGCGGTCACCTTCGAGCCCGTCCTGACAGTGAGTCCTGTTTTAGTCCTAGTTCAGTTCTGGTTTAGTCCTCCTCTTCAGTCCTGGAATCAGTCTGAGGTTAGTCCTGTTATAGTCCTGGTTTAGTCGTGGTTCAGCTCTGGTTTAGTCCTGGTTTAGACCATATACGGCTCAAAAGTTCAGCTTTTTCGCAGTTATTTTGGTGAGAGTAACTTAAAGTAATGTAATAGTAATGTAATGTCTTACATTTTAAATGCAGTAATATTGTAATGTAACGAATTACTTTGAAATGACAGTAATAAGTAATAAATAACGCATTACAGTTTTAAAGTAACTTGCCCAACAGTGCTAATGGATGTAGTAACAGTAGTAGAAGTAGTAGTAGTATAGTAGTAGTAGTAGTAGTAGTAGTAGTTGTAGTAGTAGTAGTAGTAGTAGTAGTAGTAGTAGTAGTAGTAGTAGTTGTAGTAGTAGTAGTAGTGGTAGTAGTAGTAGTAGTAGTAGTAGTAGTAGTAGTAGTAGTAGTAGTAGTAGTAGTAGTAGTAGTAGTAGTAGTAGTGGTGGTGATAGTAATACCATTAGTGTAGTAGAAGTATTGTGGTACTTCTAGATTATAGTGAGTCTCTGATATGGGAGTCCTCAGGCGAGTTTTAAAATGATAACAGTGACTTTACCACCACGTAACTTTTTTTTATTGTCCTGAAAAAGAGAAGGCACAAGGTAAATGAGGAATAACTTTGGACTACTGCAAACTGTTTCAAATGAAGTCAGAATATAAGCATTGTAGATCATTATTTTTCTTTGGTGCACTGGAAATCCAAACAATTAAGCAGTAATTTAAAATTCCGAGAACTTATAATCTTATTGAATTAATGTAAATCTTAAAACATTAGTAAGTATCGCACAAAAACTATAATTCTATACTAACAGGATTCTCACAGTCATGGAAATCCTGGAAAAGTCATGGAAATTGAAAATATCATTTTCCGGGCCTGGAAAAGTCATGGAATTTCAGTATCTGTTTCACGCAGCTACAGCGTTCTGTTAAGTTCTCATGAGGCTGTTATGATTATTTGTGAATGAGTGTGTACACATGCACATCAGTATCGCAGTTATGATCGGGTTCTTTGAGTATCTCGGTTTCTTCATGGTGCAAGTATACACAGTAGGGATGGGCATGATTAGTTGATTAATCGATAACTGATCATTAAGAATTTCATCGATTACGTTAATTTTAATTGACAAACCAAATGTAGGTTGCTGTGTGTAGTGTGACCAAACAGGTGTGTACATGTGTCTCTGCATCAGAAGGAGCGAGACACAAACAGTGGGTCAGTCTGTAACGAACCGAAGTGCAAATGTGTATTTAACGATGACTTGTACAAGACATTCCAGGCTTTCTGTTGCGTTTGGGACAAGTGTGAGTCCATGTGCACAGTGTATAAAGCAGCACATCTGTTTCTGTGTCCAGTGGGAAAAAGTTTTGCCAGGTGAGAGTCGCGTGTGTCGATGACGAGTCCCCGCCCCCCTCCCCCCGTACGGTGTCCTGGTTTTGACAAACGCAAATCTGGTCACACTAACCTGTATTCACCTGAGTCATGTCTTTTAATCCGACAGAAATTGAACCACATCAGCGACACAAGAGCTGTAGTTTTATCTTCGCTGAGTTTATGCAAATTAGCGATGCGGTTTTAAGTTTTGTTTCTGTGAGAGTTGAACAAAACTGAATTAAAACATGTCGTAAAGTTGATAAAGTTGAATTTATTTATGCAGATTAGTGCAGATAGTAATAATAATGATGATCATTTTAATATAAAAACATTAATGATTAATCGATAATTGACAATCGATTAAGAAAATTTCATCCCTAATACACAGTACCCTGGTTTCAGTATCCCGGTTATGACAGTATCCCGGTTATTAGAAACCGGGTTACTGTAACTGGTTTATTCCGATAGTAACCAGGATACTGGTGCATGTAAACACAGTATCCTGGTTACTGCAACATAAATTTGAGTGCGCATGCGTCCAAAAGACAAACACTATCCAGTCTTTTCCCCGCTGTAGCGACATAAATAAAGTGACCAGCATAAATAAAGTGACCATACATGAGTGAAATGACTTTAAAATAAAGAGCTGCGCTAAACCTGCACACACACAATCTGCACACGTGTGATCTCTGAAAAGCTAAAACATGAACTATCTCCTGTACGATACACGCACAGAACACACTTACCATCATTAGCGCATCTTCTGTCACAAAAAGAACACACATAATCCACTGTCATGTCATTTAGTCAGCGGCACAAGGAGCTAGCTGTTGTTTTGTTTTTGTTTGTTTTTTTTAATCGCTGCTAACAGTTTGTGCTAATTAGCCATGCGGTCTTAAGTTTCGTTTCTGTAAGACGTAAACAAATGTGTCAAAGCTGAATTATCTGATCCAACGGGCTGATGTGGATCTATAGTGATCATGGTTTATATGTTGTAAAGTTGAGTTTATTTTTATTTTTAGAAGATTTTAATCAAGAATCTGGTTTGATGTGTGCAGTGGATTGTGGGATATCTCATAGCTCCTTATCGCTGGTCAGTGTTGGGAGGATTACTTTTAAAATGTATTCCCCTACAGATTACATACCCCAAAATGTAGTTTGTAACGTAATCCATTAAATTACTTAAAGTGAGTAATGTAATCTGAATACTTTGGATTACTTGATATTGTCATGTTTTTTAAAACTACATGAATGTACCAAACACATCTTGAAAATTCTTGTTTGTTCTCTTCAAATTTGCCCTGATTTAGTCCTGGTTTAGTCCTGGTTTAGTTCTGGTTTAGTCCTGGTTTAGTCCTGGTTTAGTCCTGGTTTAGTCCTGGTTTAGTTCTGGTTTAGTCCTGGTTTAGTCCTGGTTTAGTCCTGGTTTAGTCCTGGTTTAGTCCTGGTTTAGTCCTGGTTTTAGTTCTGGTTTAGTCCTGGTTTAGTCCGGTTTTAGTTGGTTTTAGACCTGGTTTAGTCCTGGTTTTAGTCCTGGTTTAGTCCTGGTTTAGCCCAAAATGTGAAAGACAGGAAAATACCGTTGTGTAATCCATTTATTTCAACAAAGTAACTGTAATCCAATTACCACTCACTGAAACAGTAACTGTAACTGAATACAGTTACTCATAATTTGTACTCTGATTACTCTGGTACATGTAATCTGTTACTTCCCAACACTGTCGCTGGTTAAACCTCCTGAGCTTCCTCTGTTAAAGGAGCTCATGGTTTGTATTTTTCCTGGTTTATTAAATTAATTTAAGTTAATTTTTGCGCTTGTGCATTTGTAAGATTATGTCAAGAAACCGGGATACTCCATTTGATCATGTACACGGGGATATGAGTGTCCCGGTTTCTCAGTGCACATGTAAACGCAGTAACCCGAATACTGACATAACCGGGATATGGCTAATAACCGGGATACTGATGTGCATGTAAACACACTCAATGTGTGCGCCTTTTGTTTAAAAGAGACGACAATAAATGCACTGACAGTATTTTGAATGTTAAAAAACGGTAATCCTAAACCATAAGGTGAGTGGAAGAGTTCACATTTCATATTTAGTCCTAAAAAATCTGATCAATTCTACACGTTGGTGCCGTAAAGTCATGGAAAATTCACTTTAGGTCATGAAAGAGCCATGGAAAATTTCTGAAATGTTGTCAGTGAAAAAGAGTAGGAACCCTGTACTAAAGATTTTAGGTGATACTTGCACATATTTTAAATTTAGTCATTAAAAAAGCAGGAAATTAAAACATTGTTCTGACAAATATGCTTTTACTATGCTTAATAAAAAGTGAAAAACATTTAAAATTTCAATGGATAGAATAAACTGTAAAGGGGCCCACTTCTCACATAACATATTTAGATCACCAAGCGTTACCTCTTACTGGTTTGAAAATGCGATATTTGCAAAAACAACATATTAACATCCCACTGATACAACTACTGCACATCACATCAGGTTTGTGAAGTTGTAGTGTACAGTTTTGTGTCATGTTTGTGTATATTTATGGTAAATTGTCATGGTGGACCACTTTTAAATGACTCTTTCTTGGTTAATATTTCTCCAAATACTTTTTACTTTTACTAGGCTGATTCCGTGGACCACTACTTTGTACTTCTACTTAAGTAATATTATTTCAAAGCGCCTAATTTTACTTAACTGCAGTGTTTGGCTGCTCTCACCGTAAGGAGGGTTTGAATAGTGCGTGGGACTCAAACATGATCTTCAGGTATGTTTTTGACGAGGGAACAACGTTATAACACGGTAGAAAGCTAAAAAATAAATAATACAAATAATTCTAGTTTGCATAATACCTTTGTCTTCTTTAACAGCAGTTGCTACTTTTAAACAGATCTGTCCTCTATCTCCTTTTGGATTTGGACGTTTTGTGTCGAGTTCTTTTGCGTGTCCCGTGTCTGAGCTCAGAGGAGCGGTCGGACTTTTACAAAAGGACACAGGGCCCCACACTCGGTTGGACGGGACTCTTTTAGCTCTGTCCTCACCACACGGGTCACAAAAGAAACAAATGTGCTTCAGATTTAAACAGAAAGAGTTACACATATGCACTGTGTTAGATTAGTCTAAGATGCAGCTACCGAGCAGAATCTGCACAATATTTGCATTTCAGGTCAGATTTTGCTCACATCATAAATGCTCTACCTGCAGTTTCTGACTAGTTTGAAATGTTTGGTTCTTAATTCAAGCAAATCATCCATCACTGAGCTAAAATTCTGCAAAATGTAACTTAAATTTCATAAAAAGGTAGTGTGTAGTATAAAGTTATTTATATTTTTACTTGAGTAATTGTACTCTTATCTGTGTACTTACTTACATACTTGGGAGTGTATGTTTTGGTTACTCTACCCACTGGCAAATAAAACCATAATTTAGGTTGACAGCAACTACTACTACTACTACTACTACTACTACTACTACTACTACTACCTACTACTACCTACTACTACTACTACTACTACTACTACTACTACTACTACTACTACTACTACTACTACTACTACTACTACTACTACTACTACTACTACTACTACTACTACTACTACTACTACTACTACTACTACTACTACTACTACTACTACTACTACTTACTACTACTACTACTACTACTACTACTACTACTACTACTACTACTACTACTACTACTACTACTTCTAATACTTCTACTGCTTCTACTACTTTTACTACTACTATTACAACAACAACAATAACAAACTACTACTACTTCTACTACTTCTAGTACTACTACTACCACTTCTACTACTACTACTACTACTACTACTACTACTACTACTACTACTACTTCTACTACTACTACTACTATTACTACTACTTACTTCTACTTCTACTACTTCTACTACTTCTACTACTACTACTTCTACTACTACTTTCTACTACTTCTACTACTTCTACTTCTACTTCTACTACTACTACTTCTTACTACTACTCTACTACTACTTCTACTACTACTTCTTACTACTACTTCTACTTCTACTACTACTTACTACTACTTTCTATTTCTATTACTACTTCTAATACTACTGCTACTACTACTACTACTTCTACTTAAACTAGTACTACTGCTACTACTGCTACTTTTACTACTTTTACTACTGCTACTACTACTATTACTACTACCTCTTCTACTACACTTACTGTTCCTACTATTACTACTACTGCTACTACTCTTACTATTAGTACTATTACTACTACTACTTCTTCTACTTCTTCTACTTCTTCTTCTCTACTACTTCTTACTACTTCTACTACTACTACTTCAACTATTACTTCTACTACTACTTACTACTACTCCTGCATGATTGAATTTGTGTTTCCTTCAAATTACACAAACTTCAGATTATGAATTTGATGTTACGTCCCGACAGTATTTTTTTTTCTCTTTCTTGAGTAGTACTTTCTCCAAATACTTTTTACTTTTACTTGACTAATTTCTTGGCCCACTACTTTGTACTGGCTTTAGGTTCTTTTCTCCACCTCTGAATATGAGTATTTTTATTGTATTGTTTAATTTAGTTTTTGTCTTTTCCATATCTTTCCTCTACAGCTAAACCACCTGCATCCTTAACGTTGAATTAAAGCCGCATTGTGTAACTTCCCCGGCCCGTCGTCGCTGCCGTCGTCGTCATAAATCTTGTGTACAGTTTAGCTCGGAGATCAGATGGGGGTCAGTCTCTCTCGTGTGTTTTGATTGAAGTGGCCTTTTACGCCGAGCACCTTTAGCATTTAGCTGCATTTAAAGACACGACGCATTAAGACACAATGACAGCCGCGCTAACTGCTGGAAACAAGGAGCACGCGTCACATACAAGCACACGGCACAGTCACGGATTGGAGGTTTTTTTTATGTTTAAGTCCCAGTATGTCACTTTTTTGTGGTAAAATTGATGAAAAGAAAAGCACGTTGATGTTTTTATTGCGCTGAAAAAACATAGAACTGGCTTACTTTTGGTCAGTGTAGCATTTGTTCTGAAGGAAAAACAATAAAATCGGAAAATAGTTTGTTATTTAATTTTTCTGTTTTTGTGTCAAATGAAAAACAGATTTCGACCTCTATTTCCAATATTTTATTTAAAGTTGATTTCAGATAACGCCAAAACAGAAATCATAGGCTACAACACATGAACCAGGACTAAAACAGGACTGAACCAATCAGATCTAAACCAGGACTAAACCAGGACTAAACCAACCAGATCTAAACCAGATCTAAACCAGGACTAAACCAAGACTAAACCAGAAATGAACCAGGATTAAAACAGAACTAAACCAGGACAGAACCAGGACTAAACCAGAACTGAACCAGGGCTAAAGCAAAACTGAAACAGGACTAATCCAGGAGGAGTAAAACAGGACTAAAACAGAACTAAACCAGGATTAAACCCGGACTATACGAGGTCTAAACCAGGACTAAACCAGGTCTAAACTAGGACCAAACCAGATCTAAATCGGGACTTAACCAGGTCTAAAACAGGACTAAACCAGATCTAAACCAATTCTAAACCAGGACTAAACCAGAACTAAAAAAGGACTAAACCAGGACTCAACCAGAACTAAAAAAGGACTAAACCAGGACTCAACCAGAACTAAAAAAGGACTAAACCAGGATTAAACCAGAACTAAAAAAGGACTAAACCAGGATTAAACCAGAACTATAAAAGGACTAAACCAGGTCTAAAACAGGACTAAACCAGAACTATAAAAGGACTAAACCAGGACTAAACCAGGTCTAAAACAGGTCTAAACCAGGACTGAAACAGGAGTAAACCCGGACTACCTTTCCAGAAGCTTTTGGAAAACCCCGAACAGGACTTCACTGCAATAGTCCAGGCAGGAGATAATGAAAAAGTGGATGAGTTTTTGAGCAACCAAGTCTGGATGAGATCGACTGAGGACAGAGATGTTGCGAAGGTGGTAAATGGCCGATTTTGTGACAGATTTGATGAGGAGTTCAAAGAAGAGGTTTAAGTCCAGGATGATGCTCGGGTCACAGACCGTTGGGGATGGGCGGATGTAATTTCCATTGATGGGGAGCACCAGATCTCCAACCTTCTGGAGCAGTGGTCTGGTGGCCGCAACTCTATTTTTCTCTATTTTGTTGCTGTTGAATTTGAGGAAGTTGGATGATAACCAGGTCTGAAGATCAGAAAGGCACTTGGAAATAAACTGAGAGGGGAGATGGACAGAAAATGTAATGTAAATGTAAAGTCCTCCTTGCGGAAAAGTTGCACCTTGCGTCTTTAACCTCAACGCCATATTTACAACCCAGTTTTTTTCACACTCAAATCACCCTTCAAAGCATTAACCATCACTCATGCTCACATTTGTCGACATAAAGCGCGTACGAGAGCCCGGCGCCTGCGCAGTCTTTGCCGTCGGAGCCATAAAAGTGTGTGTTTATCCATACAATAAACATAAAGGGCATATTGTTGAGTGAAATCTGCTGCAAAGTGCTCCCCCAGTGTAATTAGCCGTCCCTGTTTGGGCTACAGAGGCTGAGGAAAAGCGCTAATATCATGTTTTATGATTGTTGTAGCTTTATTAATTATTGAAGCTGCTTTCCCTGCATTTGTTTAGTTAATGTGTGTTTAATAGCGGCCGCTCGGTAATGATCAGCGTTTAAAAGTGCTGGCCTGTTCACACTTCTCGAAAGTTACGCCGGACAACTCTTGATACGAGCTTTGGTGCTTTTAATTGACTCGCATTGGTTTTGAACATAAATATTCTGACGTATAGCTGTGATTAAAGGTCTTATATTATGCAAAATTGACTCTTGATGCCTTTTTATAATAGTGTTACCTCATCAAAATTACAGTGAGGCAAAAAAGTATTTAGTCAGCCACCAATTGTGCAAGTTCTCGCTCTTAAAAAGATGAGAGAGGCCTGGAATTTTTATCATAGGTTCTCGTATTCAGTTTCCAGAAAATCACTTTTTTTTTTTTTTGCCAATTATGGTGGAAAATAAGTATTTGGTCAATAAAACAAGTTCATCTAAATACTTGGTTATATACCCTTTGTTGGCAATGACAGAGGTCAGACGATTTCTGTAAGTCCTCACAAGGTTTTCACACACTGTTGCTGGTATTTTGGCCCATTCCTCCTGCAGATCTCCTCTAGAGTGATGATGTTTTGGGGCTGTCTCTGGGCAACATGGACTTTCAACTGCCTACAAATGATTTTCTATGGGGTCTGGGGATCTGGAGACTGGCTAGGCCACTCCAGGACCTTGAAATGCTTCTTATGAAATGCCACTCCTTCATTGCTCGTTTGGGATCATTGTCATGCTGAAAGACCCTGCCACGTTTCATCTTCAATGCTCTTGCTGATGGAAGGAGGTTTTCACTCAAAATCTCATGATACATGGTCCCATTCATTCTTCCCTTTACATCACAGATCAGTCGTCTTGGTCCCTTTACAGAAAAACAGCCCCAAAGCATGATGTTTCCACCTTCATGCTTAACAGTAGGTCTGGTGTTCTTTGGATGCAACTCAACATTCTTTCCAAAAAGTTCTATTTTGGTTTCATCTGACCATAGTACATTCTCCCAGTCCTCTTGTGGATCATCCAGATGCTCTGTAGCAAACTTCAGATGGACCTGGACATGTCTTGACTTAAGCAGGGGGTCACGTCTGGCACTGCAGGGTTTAAGTCCCTGGTGGCGTAGTGTTAGTGATGGTGCTTTTGTTACTTTGGTCCCAGTTCTCTGCAGGTCATCCCCCTGTGTGCTTCTCGGATTTTTGCTCACCCTTCTTGTGATCATTTTGATCTTGCGTGAAGCCCCAGATCAAGGGAGATGATCAGTGGTCTTGTATGTCTTCTATTTCCTAAGAATTGCTCCCACAGTTGATTTCTTCACACCGAACTGCTTACCTATTGCAGATTCAGTCTTCCCAGCCTGGCGCAGGTCTACAGTTTAGTTCCTGGTGTCCTTTGACAGCTCTTTGGTCTTGGTCATAGTGGAGTTTGGAGTGTGACTGTTTGAGGTTGTGAACAGGTGTCTTTTACACTGAGAACCAGTTCAAACAGGAGTCATAAATACAGGGAACGAGTGGAGGACAGAGGAGCCTCTTAAAGAAGAAGAGACAGGTCTGTGAGATCCACAAATCTTGCTTGTTTGTACGTGACCAAATACTTATTTTACCAAGAAATCCTACAGTGTGATTTCCTGGATTCTTTAACTCCATTTTGTCTCTCAAAGTTGAAGTGTACCTATGATGAAAAAACAGGCCTCTCTCATTTTTTTAAGTGTAAGAACTTGCAAAATTTGTGGCTGACTAAATACTTTTTTGTTTGGAATCATCTTGAATTTGGCGTCTCGTCTTTTCTTATCGCATGTACAAAGTACGCTCGGAGTTGTGCTTCAGCAGGGGAATTCTGAAAACTAAGATACGGTTGGAATTGTTGATTAGCCGAACATAACAGAACTCTACAACAACACGGAGGTGAAGCAAACTGGGCCATTTTCTCATTATTCCTAGATTTTGTCAGACTTACTACCACGAACAAAACCTGCCGGAAGTTGTAATCACATCTTTCCAAACGCCTTCCTGGTTTGTGATGTAAGAAAAGCAAAACACCTAAATAAATAAATAAAATACACAGAAATATTAATGGAATAACTCAAAACAAGATAAATATTTCAAATTGAAGTCATCTCCGTGTGTTTCTCATAAATGTGTCTGCATACATTAGCTGCCGTTGCGTGGGGTCTGTTTATTAGATTCCATCACTCTTTACATTATCAGCCTCAGTATGGGACGGCCGCTCATAACGTTAGGCTTGATGGATGTTCGTAGTCTCATATTCCCGCGCTGTTTCTACATAAACCGCCATGTTTGTAGTTTGTAATGTTACTGCTGCCATTTCATCCCGTCTTTTCTTTGTTTAAACATATTTCTGTCCCTATTACACGCCGCGCGACTGACTATGGCGTAAATTAATAATGAGCCTTGTATCGGTGTGGCCGTGACAGATGTAGTCATAAAACGCGCCGCTCCGTCGCAGTTTAATATTTGTGCGGACGGACCCTGCACCTCCGGAGGTCAGAGGTGAACGGGAGCCAATCGCGGCGGAGCTTTAGAGGATCTTCGGCGTGCAAATGCATGATGGGAATGGGAATAGCGTTTATATGAGGACATAATAAAATCACAGAAGGGCCGTAGGAGCGTGCAGGTCATATGAGCGTGTAAAATAACATGTTGTACACTAAATACATGCCTATAAAACATGTCATTTGGCTGTTTATTGTTAAAATGTACTTTCATGTAAGTCAAAGTCTAAGTATTATTATTATTATTATTATGGTGATATTTGCCACGTTTACATGAGAGCTTTAATTCCATATAAAAATTTATTCTGAGTTTATTCTGCTTTAAAAAGACCATGTAAACACTCCTAATGAAAATGATTATTCGGAATGAAACTTAATTCCGAACTAAGTGAGTGGTTTATTCCAATTTTAAAGCTGAATTCATTTATTCCTCGATCATATAAAAACATTTATTCTTCTTAATTCTTCTTCTCATAATTGTGGTCATTCAACACATGCTCGTTGGGTCGCCCTTCTGACACAATCCAGACGATCCGGCTCCACCAGTCCTGGCTTCGGACTTTCATCCACTGCTCTTTGGATTTGCGAGCGGGATGTGGGAGTGGGCTGAGATAGAGCCGTCATTGACTCGGGACAAAATATTTTATCGGAAGAGCCTTTCGTTTAGATGGAGACAGCGTTTTTGGGGCTTAAAAACGGAAAAATCTGAAACCACCCACCAGATTGGAAAAGTTGAATATGCTGCGCTGTAGCGTTTCCGTCTACACTGCCCAAGATGCAAAACTCTGCTCAGATCTGCTCAGGTCACGTATGCGATTACATCACATACATACAGTACACAAAAACAAATATCAAATGGCATGTGTACCCAATCGAATTCCACTCACTTTTGCGTCACCGTATGCACACAGATTTCCTCCTGAAAACGTTCGTCTAAACACGGAATAAAAAGTCAAGACGCAATGCCACTTCTGTTCAGACCGTCATCATATAAACGTAGCCTCAGTTTGTCTTCTTCCTCCCTTCTCCGACACTCTTCCCTTCTCCTCCTCAGCTGACAGACGCAAAGCGCAACGAGAGAATTCTCCAGCTGCTGCTCAATTATCGGAACGACTGCACAAAAACGTTTGTATCCGTGGCGTAACAACAAAAAAGATGAGATGAAAAGCTGAAGTGTGTGTTTTCTTCCGGTCGACGTAAATACGTTCGTGTCTCTGTGCAATCAGAACCTTTCCCCACCCCCAGACGTTGAGCAGAATTAAATGACGATTTAACGTGTTTTCCATGTAAACTCAAAATAAATTCAGAACAGTTAATTTGGAATTGAAAAACATCATGTAAACATGGTGTGGTAAATTAAGAAACCATAAGGACAAAGCTAAGATATTTTGTATAGAAAAATCAGGTTTTGTTAAAAGGTAGATTTTTTTTTTCTGCTGGTAGAAGTTACGTCACTTGCTTTCTTGCTTTAATATACTTATCTCCATGGAAACAAGCAGGTAACATTTTTTTTTGTTTGTTTCCTGATAGAGGGTACATGCATCACTTGCTTGTCTCCATGGCGATGTTAATAATTGCCTCACATGTTCCACAGTATGGCTTTTCAATCAAATGTTTTTTTTTTTTGGCAGTTATGCTACTTACAGATCTCCATGGTGATGTTGATATCTTTGCCTGTGTAATGTCCCACAGTGTAGCATTTAATACATTTATCTCCATGGAAACGAGCAGGTACCCTTTTTTAAAATGTATTATTGTTATTTTTTTCTAGTAAACATGATCCTACTTGCTTGTCCCCATGGTAATCGTAATCTTTATATTTTTTGCCTGAAATGTTCCACAGTATGGCATTTAACGTATCTATCTCCATAGAAACAAGCAGGCGATGTAACCGGGCTAAGTTACAGGTGAGATCTGTGTAAAGGCGGCCCCACTCACAGTAAGAATGAATGGTATTCCAGCTATTTTTACACATATGGATAGGTAAGATTGATAGGCTTAATGCTAGACTGTGGAATATTCCAGGCAGTGTAGTAACATCTCCATGGAAACAAGCAGGCAGCAGATACTACTATCAAAATAATCTATAGAATATTGAAAGATAAATAATAGTTAGAAGGGGTTATGGACTCGCTTTCGGACAAAATTTGATTCTTTATTTCAATATTCAAAATGGAAACGCACAATTGTTGAATCTTACATTTTACTTTATATTACGTAAATAAAACACCTTATATTTTGGTTTTGCTCCCCACGTTCTCTGCTCCATCCAGTCTCCACGGAGCGAGCGACCGTGCCTCCATCGACCCCCTTCACACCCGCACCTCTCTGTACGTGTCTGACATGTGCGCTCAATAAACCCGTGGATCAATATTTATAAGAATTGATGCTGCCTTCTCTATTATTCCCTTCCGGTGCAATGATTTCCTTTGATTAAATTTGCTGTTTTTTCCCCAGTTTTCCCCCTCTCCCTGTTCCACTGGACTGCTCTGGCCTTTTCCAGTGGTCTCACACGGGTGATGGTGGTTCAGATGGTTGGGCGTTTGTCCACTGATCCGAAGGTTGCCGGTTCAAATCACGCTCTCGACGTAAACACCATTGGTTGCCCTGGACTTAGAAAACGCTGTACTGATCCACAAGGGAAATGATTTGGACACAGTAGCTCACGCATCACAATATAATATAATAAAGACAAAAAAAAAAAAAATTCATCTATTTATAATTATATAAGTGTATATGTGCAAGTAAAAAACGAAAAAGTAATAAAAATATGTCAGTGCAAAGATGAAATCATGATTGACAGTTGTAGGGAGTATTTTTTGTTTCATAAGGGTGAGTTGTTGTACAGTTGTAAGGAGTATTATCTGTTACATAAGGGTGAGTTGTTGTACAGTTGTAGGGAGTATTATCTGTTATATAAGGGTGAGTTGTACAGTTGTGGGGAGTATTATATGTTACATAAAGGAGAGTTGTTGTGCAGTTGTAGGGAGTATTATCTCTTACATAACTGTGAGTTGTTGTACAGTTGCAGGCAGGATTTTCTTTTGCATAAGGGTGAGTTGTTGTACAGTTGTAGGGAGTATTATATCACATAACGGTGAGTTGTGGTACAGTTGTAGGGAGTATTCTCTGCTACATAAGGGTGAGTTTCTGTACAGTCGTATGGTGTATGGTTGTACGGTCAGAACCACAGGTTGGTGGTGCGGTGCCAGCTCCCACAGATGAATGCTGCTGTTGTGTCCTTGGGCAAGACACTTACCACACCTCGTCACCAGTGTTTGTGGGAATATGTGTGTGAATGTGTGAGTGGTTCCTTGAAAAGCACTATATAAAAATGTGATGATTTACCGTTTGGAGCAGTTATTTTTTTCTGTTTTATGATAGAATTTGTGCTGCAGAAGGTTGAATAATTAAACCGTCTATTTCCTTACACATATTTGAACAATGTGTGTTTTTATTTACCGTTTCCCTTCTCTTCTCTTTTTCCATTTCTTCAGGAAACACGTTGTGCAAGTCCGGAAGCATTGCTGTTTTTGGGAACGTGGTGTACACCGGCCTTTTGAACGAGCACCTCTGGCATTTGGGAGTGCCCCTCTTCACCAGACTGGTAAGGCCAAAGCAGCATGGGAATTTTCTACTCTCCTCACACGCTTCTGATGGTTTCAAACGCGCTGGTCTTGGCTCCAGTGGCTGTGCTGGATGGTTGGTTGTTGTGGTGAGATTTGCAGGTAGTGTGCTGATTCAAGAAACCAATGTGTGTAGGAATTTGAATAGTTTTTATCGATCTGGAAAGGCTCTTGCTAAAAATGTTTACAAAAGGTGGAATGTAAAGACAAATAGTTTAATCTAATTGGTCTAGAGTCAGAGTCAGAATTTAACAACAACAATTTAAAACAACAATCAAACTTTTTGGAAGACAAATTCACGAAGTGCTTCTGTCTGCCCATTTTCAAAAACAAAGTGCCATATTTTTCGGACTATAAGGTGCACTGGATTATAAGGCACATTAAAGGGGCAGTCCAGAGAACTTTTGGACATAGAGCCTCATTTCCTAGTGAGCCACAGTGTTGGAGACGTGTGGAGACATTTTTTGAGATATTCCATCCAGTCCTTGTATTTGGAGAGGTTGTTGGTGCTAGGCTAGTGCATGTCAATGGCCATAGTTATCCTGCCACTAAAAACTTACCCACTCCACAAAACACCCGAAACAAATCTGTTATTACACCAGACTGTCCATGTAAATGTCTGTGTTGATAGAATAATATTTGAAATAAAACTAACCTTGCATCACATGAATCGTTGCATTTTAAGGGACTATTTTTTTCATATATCAGTCCACCGCTGCTGCGCTTTCTATCAGGAAGTACAACTCGCTGCTGCTGCTTGATAACTATGGCCATTGACATACACTAGCCTAGCACCAGCGACCTCTGCAAATACAAGGACTGGATGAAATATTTTTTAAAAAAAGTGTCTCCACACGTCTCCAACACTCTGGCTCACAAGAAATGAGGTCCTATGTCCAAAATTCCACACTGACCCTTTAAGCAAAACAAAAGGACGACACTTGAGACTGATCCCTTAGTCCAGGCATCCATGATCCATTGGCAGATTGTGGTGTAATTCGCCCGGCGTTGCCTCGCTGGTGAATATGTATGTTGGTGGATCATTTAACTGTTTTTTTTTTTTTTTTCTTACGAGAAGGACTCAAATATGCATTGAGTAATAATGTGTTTTAATGCAGCTTTGCACACATTTGTTTACTTTTTACAGAAACAAAACATAAAACAACATGGCTAATTTGCATAAACTATAAGTACTGAAAAAAACAGCTCGCTCTTGTATGTGCTGATACGGTCAGCTTTTGTAGGAGTAAGGACATGACTCAGTGGAATATATGTGTGCTTTCTGTGACATCGGCGACAAGGTGATGGCGGAAGTGCGCGTTGAGTCGACACAAAACTATACTTCATCCTTTACTCCGGCTCCTGACTACGATAGTGGCTTCGTAGCTTACCAGAGTTGTACTAAAACATTTTGACAGCTTTTTAAGCACCGTGTTCCACAACAAAATCTGTTCGAGGTCAGTAAACACAACCAGAATTAATACAAAATACAGTACGCACTGGATTATACATTTTTTGAGAAAATTTAAGGATTTTAAGTGCGCCTTATAGTCCGAAAAAATACCGTAGTCTTCTTTTTTAATGTTTGCTAAGATAGAAGTATGACCATCTGTATTTCCATGTTCTTTGTGGTTCTTTTGGGTGCCTCACTTTGGCTCCGCCCAAACCACAACACTGCTTTGTGATTGGTCCAATCTTGAGAGCGGGAGCCATACCAGATCGATTCTTGTGAGATTATGGACTCCTGACAGTTGATCTTGCTGGCCAGGTTACTGTTTTGGCTTTTGAACACACTTATTTGTATTTGTGGCACACTTTATGTGCATATATTTTCATTCGTTTTAGGCATGTATCAATTTCAGACGAGTTAAATACCAATGTTAAAGTCTTGAATTGGGTTTCACAGGTGCAGAATTTCTTCTTTCTGTCTCCAGTGTGGTCGGCTGGAGGCTTGTGGTGTTGCTGGATGTGTTTATAGTATTTCCTGGTGTCTGTGGTAGATGCATTCAATTAGATTTAGCACTGCTTTATGAATTACAAACAGTCTGAGTTTGGTTTCTCTTGGCAAACGGATAAAAAAACAAAACAAAACTGTAACTTAATTTTGCTTCTCAGGTAGATATTGCTTTCCTTTTCCTCTTCATGGGTACAATTATGATAAAGTATTACAAGAATTTCTGACTCTGGATTATTTTTTTATGAAGTTTGGCCACCTAGATGTTGTTCTTAAATATAACTGGAATTCACATTTTTCCAAGATCGGTGACTGATTTTAAAACTAGAATCCAGATATTTTAGAATTTAACCAAAAGTATTATTAGTATATTGTATTTCTAACCATGGATTTAGGATGCCGAAATCCAGACAATGCCACAAAACTTTGCAAAGACGTGTCGGTCTGGAGCTGTATCCTGTCTCTCGATTTCAGTAGGAGTGATTGACAGGCGGATGAACCAATCAGAGAGATGCAAACTCAATCTGCGTTAAAACAAATATAGTGACTAATGAGTAAAAGGGAAAAAAAAAAACAAAACACAGAGGATCGAGAGACATTGCAGATTTCAGTTGAATCATTAAAAGTGTGTGCGTCTCAGGTTTTAGAAGTTATAAATTTTGTTCTAAATAATACAAGATTTTTTTTTTAGAGGAGTTGTTTTCAGCATTTTAGAGACACGTGACATAAGTTAGCATCCGTGATTGGACCGTGCCAAGTCAGGGCGGAGGTTTGATGCCCTTTGTGGCCCATTTCCAAACCCTTCTGTATTTGGTGTAATCTAATTCCATTGTTTCCTGTGACAATAACAATAAAATCTCTTGAATTTTGGCTGGTCAGGCAACATAAAATATAAAAAATACAATATTGCATTGGATTTTTATAGAGCATTTTTACACACCCACAGCACTTTACATGGCTTTATTCATTGACTCTACACTGTGTGATGGTAATATACTGTTGTAGCCACAGCTGCCCTGGGGCAAACTGATGAAAGTGTGTCTGCTAATCCGCTCCATCGGCCATTCCAAAAACACACACAACACTTTCATACTAGGCAATGAGGGTGAAGTGTCTTGTTCAAGGGCACAAGAACAGGCAAAAGTGAAACCAATGGTAAAATTTAAAATACTGAATTAAACAAATACAAAAAACTACAGATTTTATAGAGTAATAATCAAACAATGGAGAGATAGATGGATAGAGAGAGAGATCGAGACAGAGAGAGATAGAGAGATATAGACAGATAGAGTAATAAATGAAGAGAGATAAAGAGATAGAGAGAAAGATAGAGAGGTATAGCGAGAGACAGATAGACAGAGATAGATAGAAAGATAGAGAGATAGTAACTGAGAGAGATATAAAGCGATAGAGAGAGAAAAACGATAGAGAGCTACAGAGAAAGAAGACAGAGAGAGAGAAAGATAGATAGATAGATATAGAGAGATATATAGAGAGACAGAGAAAAAAGAGAGATATAAATATAGACAGGTAGAGAAAGAAAGAGAGCGATGAAGAGATAGATAGATAAATAGAGAGCTACAGAGAGAAAGATAGATAGACAGATTGAGAGAGAGAGAAAAAAAGAAAGAGAGAAAGAAAGATACATATAAATAGAGAGAAAAAGAGAGAGAGAGAGAAAGATAGAGACAGAAAAAAGAGATAGATGGATAGAGAGCTAGAGAGAGAAAGAAAGAAAGAGAGAAAGAAAGAAAGATAGATACATATAAATAGAGAGATACATAGACAGATAGATAGAAAAAGCTAGAGAGAGACAGAGAAAGATACATATAAATAGATAGAAAGATGGAGATATGGAGAGCTAGAGAGAAAGAAAAAGAAAGATACCGATAGACAGAGATATGGAGAGCTAGAGAGAGAAAAAGGATAGATAGATAGATAGATAGAGAGAGAGAGAGGGAAGGATAGAGAGAGAGGGAGAGATTTAAAAAAAAAAAAAAAAGAAACCAAACAAATCTCTGAGTACATCTCCACTGGACATCCCTCGTTCACACAGTGCATTAACTGTCAGTCTGTTTCCATACACTGAACCCCCTCCCTCCCTCCCTCCTCCTCCCTCCTCCCTCCCTCTCTCCTCCACACTCCCAGGGCGTTCACTTAGTCGTGTTTTGTCCCATCCGGAGCGTCAGCCGGGCCCCTTATAAACCAGCTGTCTGTCCTCCTCATCCCTCTCTCGTCATCCCCCTCTCCTCTCGTCTAATGGGCCTGTTTGATCTGCGGCCCCTCTGACATGTGTTGTTGAAGTTGAGGGATGCGTGCTTCCTGGGAGTGGATCTTGGGAGAGCAGACATTTTAAAAGGCTTTGTGTCTGAGCTGAAGACCAGGGCTTCGCAGGTGCAGGTCCCCAGCGAGGGCTTCACACAGACGGGAGGAGCCCTGTCAGACGCCTGGAGGATGTTTGTTCTGTGGTTAGAGGCAGGACGGGCCATGAAAGAGACACTAGACTCTCAAAGCTCCTTTTTATGCCACGTTTTTGTATTGTAGACTTTCTTCACTTTTAACCCTTACGGACCCGAGGGCAATTTTAGTACGTTTGTCCTCACCTGGATTTGTTTCTTAATTTTGATATTAAAACTCCCCCTTTTATCCCCTAATGACGTGTTATACATCCTTTTTTTTTTTCAGTACAACCTGTTATTTCACAATCTGCTGCTGTAGTTGTGTCATATGGTTGTAGTAAAAGCTACAGGACCAGAAATACAAAAATAAATAAATAAATAAATAATAATAATTATTATTATTATTACTACTACTACTACTACTACTACTAATAATAATAATAATAATAATAATAATAAATCAAACAATAAAAAAAAAAATATATATATATAGCTTAACTTAGGGCCTTAGCAACAAAAGGGCAAAATATGAAGTCTGTAAGTAAACTCTTCTTATCCTATATGTCCTTATTGCCTAAAAATAAATAAATAAATTATAATACTACTACTACTACTACTAATAATAATAAAGTGCACTGGCCCCATGACTTTCCTGGTGTCAGTCATGAAAACAGCTGGTGTCAGGTCCAGGACACAGAGCCACATCACTTCCTGCATTTCCATGGTGTTTATTACATTTGGATTTGTACATTTTGACTGAAATAAATAAAAATAGCAAGGGATGTGCAATTACGCAGACCAAGATGTGTAATTTTCCATTTATTTGAGAAATAAGTGCACTTAGAGCGGCTTTTCAACTGTTATGAACACAGACGCTCAGAGCATCGACCATTTTGACTCACTACACTCTTTGACAAAGTTTGGGCCAATCAAAATGGATGGAGCACACAAGTTTGGCAGAAAACAAAGCTCCTATTGGACACTCAATTTCATTACGTCATCATGCAGCATGCACGTGACAGAGGATATGGTCGGAAAGCCACAACTCTCAGCTTTTCAAGGGGAAAAAAAATATTTTTCTATCTTTTACGGTCAGAAAGTTATGTGTGTTTATAGAAAACATATTCCCAGGCATTGTATATCATACCATTGGTCTGGAAGGGTTAATATTCAGATTTTCAGTTTTTATTTATTTATTTATTTTAACATACTTCTTCATCTGGACGTTTTGGAAAATTTTATATTTCAACTTCAACTTTGAAACCTCTTCTACAATGTTTGTTTTGCGGTTAGAGCAGGACCGGCCATGAATCTCAAAGCTCCTTTTTATACCAGGTATTTGAATTATAGAATTTCTTCCGTTAATATTCAGATTTTCAGATTTAGCTGAATTCTTTATCTGGACTTTTTTGAAAATTGAAACACTTTCACTGCCGACTATTTCAAATAATAATTTTCTGTCTGAATCTAACATGATTTCTGGAATGAATTCTTATTAAAAAAACTAGATCATACCTTTGAAACGTCTTCTCCATGGACCACTCCTGGAAGAATGAGAGATTACACAGACTCACTTCATAATTAGTTTTGAACGCTCCAATTTGCTTGTCCCTAAAAGTGCAAAATGAGGCATTTAAATTATTGTTTGATGTATTATTATTACTTCATTACTTGTCTTTTTATTGGAAAGATCAAAAGACACATCAGACTTGGAACTTGCAAGCAGATGGCAAACAACCAGGAAAGTTAGTTACCGAGAACTGAAGCAGCTTATTTTAGGTTAATAAAACGATGACTGTGAGCTGCTAGTTTGTTGATGGTTTAGGGAAATGATCAGAATGGGTTTGGTGAAGTTGTGGACCTTAAAAACACAGAGGAGCACTTACAACCAGGTGACATCAAGAAGTAGGGGATGATTTTTTTTTAACTCTAAAGTAGGAAGAAGACAAAATATACAAGGTTATTTAAACATACGTAAATGAAACAAAACACAACTTAAGTTACTGTAAGGCGTCATAGTTCTCGAGATCAGTCTTGGTTTCGAGACTGGCCTCGAGACAATTATTTTATGGTCTTGGTCTCGTCTCAGACTCAATTGCATTTGGACTCGGTCTTGTCTCGGTCTTGAAGGCGCTTGAACTCGGTGTGTCTCGGTCTCGAGGTCTGACTCTCGAGTGATAAAATGGAAATAGAGTTATAAAAACATTGATATACACTACCGGTCAAAACTTTTAGAACATTACACTTTTTCCAGTTTTTTACTGTTTACTCTTTACTGCCGACCAAAATGTATTCTTAACTTTTGATTCATGAAAGTGTCCACCTTTGGCAGGTCTAACAACTGAACACACTTGTGGCTCTTTCTTTTTTAGAAATCAAATTTTCTTCAGAAAGTTCTTCCCAAGTCTGTTGCAGAAGTTTCAATAAATGTGTGGCATTTGTAGGTTGCTTGGCTTTCGTTCTTCTGTCCAGTTCATCCCAAAACCAGCTCCATGGGGTTTAAATCTGGACACTGTGCTGGACACTCCATGTTTTCAAGTTTACCATCTTGTTCTTTTTTCCTGAGGTAGTTTTGGCAGAACTTGGACTTGTGTTTTGTATCTTTTATCTTTTCTTTTTAACCTCTGGCTGTTCAGTTCTTACCTTTCTACCATTTCAAGCTCTTCATTGGACTTGCACGACTTGAATTGCAATAATTAACTGGAAAAATGAGGGTGTTCTACAAAAAACTTTTGACTAGTAGTGTATATATAACTGTAAATCAAAATTACAAAGATGGTCTCGATTTGGTCTTGATGGGCTGTGGTCTATGTCTTGTTTTGGTCTTGGCCTTGTCTTGGTCTTGACTCTCAGAGATCTTGGTCCTGTCCTGGTCTCGAAACACTGTGGTCTTGGACAGATCTTGGTCTCGATTTGCGCGGTCTTGACTACAACATGTGAAAATAGTCAACTAGCAGCTCAAACCCCTAGTATTTTTTATTTTAAATACAAGTTTTACTGCAATTGCTATACTTGTTTTTATTCACGCTGTTCAGTTTTTCAGCTCTTCCACAGGACCTGACAAAATGATCCTTTTATAAACACTAAATCAGGTCTCGCGCACACCCATTTGCACATGTTTGTTTTGATTCCACCCTGGACATTCCTTAGTGTAGCTTTAATTAGCTGAGGCAAGATTCCATTGATATTTCCTATTGATTAAAAGTGTCATGGCCGCTGTCATCTACGGGCTGCGAATTACGTCTGATTGGTTCACGAGAGGCGCGTATAATTGGGTTACATTAAACAGATAATTTGGCTGATCTCATAAATGCGTAATGCCCAGGCCTGTTTGATTACCAATTAATGTCAAACTGAGTCGACAAGCGGCTCCACGAGCTTCAATACAGAGCTCACTGTTTCACACTGAGCAGAGAGGAGCCCAAAATGTACTTCAGTGACAGTAACGTTACTTCAAAATAATAATACTCAAGTAGGAATACAGATGATGACCTAGGAAGGAGGAGGAGCCCAAAATGTACTTCAGTAACAGTAACGCTACTTCAAAAAATAATACTCAAGTAGAAGTATGGCCCAGGGGGAGAGGAGCCCAAAATGTACTTCAGTAACAGTAATGCTACTTCAAAATAATAATACTCAAGTAGGAGTACAGAGGATGACCCAGGAGGGGGGAGAGGAGCCCATAATGTACTTCAGTAACAGTAACATTACTTCAAAATAATACTACTCAAGTAGAAGTATAGTCCAGGGGGAGAGTAGACCAAAATGTACTTCAGTAATAGTAACGTTACTTCAAAAATAATAATGCTGAAGTAGAAATGTGGCCCGGGGGGGAGAGTAACATAAAATGTACTTCAGCAATAGTAACATAATTTAAAAATATTAATACTCAAGTTGAAGTACAGAGAATGACTCAAGAGGGAGGAGAGGAGTCCAAAATGTACTTCAGTAAGAGTAACGTCACTTCAAAATAATAATACTGAAGTACAAAGTATGGCCCAGGAGGAGTGATGGGTAGCCCAAAATGTTTTAAGTAAGAGTAACGTTACTTCAAAAAGAATAATAAATGAAATAAAAATGTAAAAGAAATGTAAAGTATTTGGAAAAACTACTATTCAAGTAAGAGTAATGTTACTTAAAAATAATAATACTTAAGAAAAAGTACAAAGTATGGCCCAGGAGTGGGGGGAGTAGCCTAAAATTTATTTAAGTAAGGGTAATGTTACTTCAAAATAATAATACTCAAGTAGAAGTAGAAAGTAGCTGTCAAAGAAATGTAAAGTATTTGGGAAAACTACTACTCAGGACAAAACATCTGATTTGTAATTTAAAGTTAATGCTCAAAATCTGGCGTTGTCAAAGGATAGACACGATTTCAGATTGGCTTGATTGACAGGCAGATTAACCAATGAGACGCACGCTCAGTTTATGTCAAACCAAATGGTGGCTCACTGATGCATTCAACTTTTATGAGGTAAAAGAAGTTGTATGTTTTGTTCTGAATGATACGAGAGTTTTGAATTGGAGGTTTTAGTTGGACTGTCCCAAGTTTCTTGAGTAGAAATACAAAGTTGAGGTCCAAGAAATTTAAAGCATTTGGGGAAATTATTACAGATACTCAAGTAAGAGTATCTGTTGGGATATAACGTCTGATTTATGATGTGAATTTAATGCTCGGAATCTGGTATTTACAAAGGATAGACACAGAAATGAGAAAAAAAACTACATCATATATAAAGGAGCGACAGAAGAAACACAAATGTTCAAATCATTTCATGTTGTCAAGCTTTTATCACTTTTATACTCACAGTTGGAAGAGGAACCAAGAGACGTGAAGTTACATCAACGCAAATATTACTCAAGTAGGAGTAAAAGTGTAGTGCTACAAAAGAACTCCGAAAAGTACGGTTTCTTTAAAAGCGACTCAAGTAAATGTAACCGAGTCCCCCCTTCCCCCTTCTGCTCCTATGTCACGTCCTGGCTTGTTTTAAACGGGAGATCCGACATGAGCTGGTATCAGTGAGCAGAGACGGCACCACACGCACAGAGAGATAAAGACTTCAAACGCAGCGCGATGGAGGAGATGGAGCTTTGAAGAGAAACAGCAGCACCACAAAACTGTATGATCAATAATGCACACAGATTGGGCTGGGTACAGTAACATGGTCTGAAGATGAGGAGGTTCTGTGTTTACATCCAAACAGAAGGCAGCGAACATGCTAGAGATAAGATTCAGAGATGATTTGCAGGTTTATTTTTCTAGATTTCATTTGTATTTATTTATTTTTGGCACATGTAAAACTCCATGTGAGCCCCTTATTATTCAGTAGTAGTTCAATGACTGAATTCTGGAGGTTCTCATCTGTTCTCTATATGTAGGTTAAGGCCACACTGTCAAAACTACAATCTAATGAAGGTAAGATGACTTGAAATAACAAAGTTTTATCACGATTTAGTCAATTTCACTTGACAAGTAACATCTGCCAATGGAACAAGACTTTTTGTACCGTAATTTTTGGACTATAAGGCGCACCGGATCATAAGGCGCAATATCAGTAATGTTGAATTCTCTCGTCTATTTTCATACATAAGGCGCTCCAGATTATAAGGAACATTAAACAAAACAAACGGACGCCACTTGAGACTGATCCTTAGCTCAGGCATTCACGATCCATTGGCAAATCGTAGCGTAATTTGCTCGCCGTTGTCTCCCTGTCTTGGTGAATGTGGATTATGAATGCGAGTGGATACTTTAAGTTTTTTTTATTTTTATTTTTTTACTTCCTACGAGGACGATTCAAATATACATTGAGTAATAATGTGTTTAATGCAGCTTTGTGCACATTTGTTTATGTTTTACAGAAACGAAACTTAGAACCACGTGGCTCATTTGCATAAACTATAAGCACTGAAAAAATCAGCTCGCTCCTTGGACGCTGATGTGGTTCAGCTTCTGTCGGACTTACTCTGTCTATGGTAGCAATTATGCTCCAATCAATCCATCAAACGGCACAGCTTCGTATCTTACCAAAGTCGTACTAAAACATTTTGACAGATTTTTGAGCGCCGTGTTCCACATAAAATCGGTTTGTGGTCAGGGATTTTAAGTGCACCTTACAGTCCGAAAAATATGGTACTTAAAATAGACATTACAAAATGTATTGTTGCTTGAATGAAGAAAAGCACACTTAACAAGTAAAATAATCTACCAATGGAATAAGTATGTTTTTCTTAATCCAAGCAACATCCAGTTTTGTTTGTCATTTTAAGTGCAAAAACTTGTTTTTTCTTATTTTAAGTGTAGCAAGATGTATTTTCATATTTGAAGTACAAAAAGTCTTATTCCACTGGCAGATTATTTTACTTGTTAAGTGAAATTTACTCAAATCATGATCAGACTTTCTTAATTCAAGTCATCTTTACTTGACTAGATTTAGTTTTTTTGCATAAATGTTTGAGAATGAAAAGATTTAGTTTTTTAGTTTAGTCTTTATTTGAAGGGCCGATGCATAGAGACATTAAGCTCATAAAAAACAGAGATGTTCTGCACCAGATTAGAGCTAAATAGCTAGTTTCAATTTGTAGTCCCTGGTTACAGAAATAAATTACACAATGCAATTAGTCAACAATAAGAACAAGTCAGATTGTCCAGTCCGAGACACACACACACATGCACGCACACACACACACACACACACCCATATCACATGTTCACAGAGCAAAGCATTAGGCATTTACAGCATTACAAAAGTCATTTTATAAAATACTTATAACCTACCATTTCCATGTATCATTCGTTTTTCAGTATAAAACCAAAAATAAGAAAATGAAGAAAAAAAAAAAATTCTTAATTATTTGTCTCCAAAACCAAAATGAAAAACCAGACAACGATTTGTTTTTTTCAGTTTTCAGTTTTGTGTTTAAATGAATAATGAAAAAAAAAAAAACAAACAAAAAAAAAAACGAATAATGGCCATTTCCCGTTTCCGTGACTGAAACTGCGATACTGGACTTTTGCGCCGCATACGGACTGAACCAGGACCGAATCGAGACTGAAACAGGACTAAACCAGGACTAAACCGTTTTCAGTCCTGGTCTGGTCCAGCTCTTAGTCCCGGTCTCAGTCCCGGTCCTGTTCCCGGTCTCAATCCTGGTCTCAGTTCTGGTCTGGTCTCGGTCTCGGTCTCAGTCCCGGTCTGGTTCTGGTCTGGTCCCAGACCTGGTTTAGTCCTGGTTCAGTCCGTATGCAGCACAAAATTCCGTTATCCATTTTTTTCATTTTGGTTTTGTAGACAAATAATGAAGAAAATAGTTGCTTTTTTTTTTTCATTTTCTTAGTTTTGGTTTTATATTGAAAAACAAATGAATGAATGATTCACAGATTCATTTCAGTCCATATTGACATAAGCTTCGGAAAGGTTTAAGTCAACTTAAAAACTGAAAGTTGTCTGAGTAAACTTTACTTCTATCTTAAATATTTCCAATATGGCCTGTGTTTGGCTGCTGGCTCTCTCTGCCCTTGTACCTTATACTGTATGTTGTTTTGGCTCGTGGCAGTTACCCCGTCCGCCCCGTTTGTTCAGTTAAAGCTGTTGACTCCTACACACTGTTACATACCTTATGGCTAACGTCTGTACGGTTGTTTTGGAATGATTTGCTCACAAACATTATGAATAATTAGTGACATTGACAAGTTAAAGGGGCAGTGCTGTTGGTGGTTTGGTGGTTTGGGGGTTCAGCCTTCGAAGAGCATCAAAGTTTCATCTGAATTCTGGATGCCCCAAAACTCCTGTGATGCTTAAGGCTTGAAATAACATTGAGTGGAGCATATAGAAAACACCAACGAGGTTTCTGAGTGTACGCCCATTTTGTTTTTGAATTGATTTTCCAAAATGGACACCATTTTCTTTACAGGGATTTTGAAAGAAAAACTTTCAGGCAGTATATTTTGCATGGACCATTTCAAATCTTTATCTTAAAATGCATATGTCAGGTTTTCAACTTTACAAACTGTTGGTTGGGTGGGAGTACATTAGTTAAGTAGCAGTGGGGAAAAAAGTTAAGGAAGAAGAAGCAGTTCTGGAATTGGACTGTATTTGTTTGGAGGATGAGCCCATTGGGATCTCGCCATCTCGTTTTCAAGGGGGTCCTCATAAATACAACAACAAGACACATACAGTAGGGCAGACAGTCGGCTGCATAAATTCAAATAAACAGAAGAAAACAAAACGACAAAATCAGCACAACCACACACACACTCACACATGACTGTAAGTGACCCAAATCCGATTTTTTTGGCCCCTATGTGACGTGTGTCTGATCTTTTAATGACAGTCTGAATGACACAGATCCAAATTTGTCAAATGCGACTCGGGACACTTGGATATGTGCTCCTGAAACCGATACATATCTGATCTTTTGACATGCGACTTCAGTCTGAACGGCCAAAGCGCATCCATCTGACTTACACGTTATCAACAAGCCACAAACGTCACTATTCTGCGCTGAAGTAGGCGAAAATTGTTAATGAACTCCATGTCACTAAAGTGAAGCACATCACCACTCACCACTCTTGGCTCCGTCTCCACATCCACACGTTCATTTCAACGGACGTCGCTGCCGCTGCCCCACAAAACACCACAAACCTCGTCCTTCTCCTTCTCAAACTCCTCCTTAAAACAAAAAGTTGTTCATGTTCTGGCTCCGGTACGAGAGGAATTGCCAGGTGCTCAATGCTCGCGTCCATGTTTGAACAACTTCCGTAACACAGAGCACGCTCGCTGCGGTTGACGTCATCGTGTCTCCAGTGTGCATGCGGGACACTTCCGGGCCGTTTACTGTTCACACTGGAGTCACATACAAGTCACATTTAATTGGAAATTTGAACCTCGCAAAAACATCGGTTTTCACAAAAAAATCGGAATTGAGCATTAAGCCCTGCAGTCTGAACGTAGCCTTAGGTGCAAAATAAATCAAATTTGAACAAAAACTAAGACAGAGTTCTAATATAGTCACAAAATACAACAAAATGAACAACCAAAATTCAACAAGACAATCAAAAACAATTGTAAATTTGATGATGTAAATTTTGAACCAGAGCATGTTTTAAAGAAGGGACTAGAGCTGCTGCGAGAATCGATGAGGGAAGATTGTTCCGGTCAAAGGGAGCTCTATATTTAAATGAGTGTTTTCCAATTTGTTTTTTGACTCTTGTTTGGGGCGACTCTTGTTTGTCTTTTCTTTACTGCGGCGAAAGTAGCTCAGCTGGTAAAGTGTTTGTCCACCGGCTCTTAGGTACATACCCTTAGCCTGATTCATCACTGGTTTCACTTGGTGGAAACCGTTTGACCTCTCAGCATTCGGATTCGTTTGCTTTACGGTAGGCGGGTATTTTTTTTATTTAACCTATCGCTGCTATTTGGTCATGACATATGTAATGCACCAAATCCCATAGGAAGAAGAGCAATAACGTATTTCCCCTTGATAAAATTCACCAAACATTCTCTTTGTTCCGGCTTTAAATGAACTTGAATTAAGAAAGTTTTATCATGAATTGAGTCAATTTCAAGACTTTTTGTACTTAAAATATGAAAATGCATCCTTTCTACACTTAAAATAAGAAAAACAACAACTTTTTGAGCTTAAAGTAAGAAACAAAATTGATTGTTGCTTGAATTAAGAAGAACACACTTATTCCATTGGTAGTTAATTTTACTTGTCAAGTTGTATCTACTCAAAAAAGACTAATAAAGAATACTAAAGAGTTACTCAGACATCTCTGAATGAAACAAACACAACTCCAAGTCTGTTTTTTGAGGTGGTAACAACATTATAACATGGTTTAAAGCTCACAAGAGTCCATTTTAAAGGACCTTGAACTACATCAAACGAAATCCTCAGAAACCTTTGATTATTCCACTGAAGACCCATGTCCATTGCCTGACCCTGCCTTATTGCCTTGTTAGAAGTATCAGGGGTCACGTGACGGGGTTAAGGGACCGTCCTTTTGTCTTTTTGCATGTTGTTTAACTCCGCCCCGTGGGACCGTAACGACCCCAGCGAGGTTTGAGCGATGTCAGCGAGGTTATCGGCTCTTATCAGGCGTCCGCAGGCGCTCGGACACAAAATGGAGGAGAGGCGGCCATTGTGGACTTTTATCGGGCGCATCGGGCCAAAGGGTACAACCGGGTTTCGACTGCGCCGGGGAGAAAATCACCTCTTCACCCTCTGCATCCTCTGCTCTCGAACGGGCCGGCTTCATGTCCTTTTTTACTGCGTTCATATATCTGGGCTTCGGTCTTCCTCTAGGCCTCGTGTAAAAAGCAGCTCTAACCTCAGCTTCCTTCAATATCCCTCCAGACCGCCTATAAACGTTATCTTCTAAACATATAACACTGGCTGTCCAGATGATGGATTCCTAATTCTACCAATCTCTGTTTCAATCAAAGAAAACATTTTATTGCTAACTTCCAAACCGCAGCTAGTTTGAACAATATTATTTTTAATGCTTTTAACTTTTTTATTGCAACAACGGAGGGCTGGTTATTCCTACATCTCCAGAAACATCATGATTTATTAACACCATGATCAGACTGAATCACCATTCCTCTAGTCACCAGTTTTTTACGAAATTAAACTTTTTGAATTCTTAAAAAAGATAATTTCAGGTATTAAGCTTTAACACAACCTTCCCCTTTACATTTTGTTCTTTGCAGTTGTCATATTGATCTAAAATGGTTTAATAATTCTCCACTGACTTAATTTCCTTCCTCTGTACCATATATTCACTCTCACTTCTCTATAGAGACACATTTTTCATTCTTTTTTCCTATAGACATTTCAAAAAATGCATGAATATGTGCTAACTAATATTCATTACACAGTTGTTTTAATCCCAAAAAGCAGATTTAAAACACAAGACTTTGCGAAATGTTTTTGTAACTTAGTGGTTTATAAAGTTTCAGAAACAGAAGAGACTATTATAGGTTTTAGTCCACGTAGATCCTTAGCCCTGAGCTTTCAAACTTTTAATTTCTTCTTTTTTTGACCAGGTTTTAACGAGACTTTTTTTTTTTTTTGTTCTTAAAAAAAAAAAACATTCTTTCAGGTATTAGGTATTAAACTACAACACTCCAGTCTTCTCGTTTGCACTCTCTGACTTTTTGCTTGCGGTTTTGGCACAAACATGACAGATGGGTGGGATTTCCGTGGGTGCATTCCCATTGGCTAATTTATGTTTGATGGACAGCTAAGCAAGCATATGCAGCTGAGCTTGGCACCCGCCCCAGAAGCTGTTGTGGACATTTCCTGCTGTAGTTTTGGCGACTGCAACACAGACAACAAGTTTGTCCAGTACTTACACTGAATACAATAATGTTGTTCCAGAAGAAGCGTCCACCAGAGAACATTGAGTATTAGGAAAGCTCTGAGCACCGAAACTTCAACAGGAAATGTCCACAATAATAATAACAATAACAACAGTTTCAGGAGCTCCAAACTTAGCTGTCAATCAAACACAAACTAGCCAATGGGAATGCAACCATGGAAGTCCTACCCACCTGTCACGTTTGTGCCAAAACTGCGACCAAAAAGTCAGGGAGCACAAACGAGAAGACTTGAATTGTAAAAAATAAATAAATTAAATTAAATTAAAATAAATAAATACAAAAAAAAAAAAAAAAAAAAAAAAAAAAAAAACAGCTTCAAATAAAACTGAGAAAGACACAGAACAAAAATAAAAGAGGCAAACATGGATATTTTACATGATTGCACAAATAATTATAATATATTCTAATAAAAAATCTAATATATTTTATTTTATTTTATTGTTTGATTGATTGATTGATTGATTTTTTAATTTGGTACTTTGATTTATACTTCCTTGCTTGATATTTTGGCTCAAAATTAATTCCATAGCGTGTGACTAATGTTATTTGAGCCCACCTGTAGTAGTTCCAGCTAAATCAGTTCTTTATGGTCAGATTGTGTTAAAACAAAGCTCAGATCAAAGTTTAAGTATCAATCAGTATCAATAACAAGTAGTACAAGTACAAGTTGGTTATTAGATTCAAAGTAGACAAAACCCCTTGCTTTGATTATCTAGTTCTTGTAATCTGGTATCTTGACTGAGACTTTTTTTCCTCTTAATTGAAACCCCCCTCCGTCCCCCCTGTTTCTTTTGAAGCCTGTTGAAAATGTCTGAATCTTCTTCGTCTCTCGCTCCAGGCCCGGTGTCAGACAAAGCAGGTGAACGCCGCTCTCGTCTTTTGTTCTCGTCGCATCGCCCAGGGCCACCGCGCATTGTCACGCCGCGCCGTATCCGCCTCCTCCCTCGTCCACGCTCCCATCCGCGCCATCGGACCTCCGTGAACCGACCCCCCCCGGGCCTGCGCTTGGGTTCGATTCCCGCTGCGACGGGGGGGCGTGGCCTCGTGTCTTAGCAGCACGCCGCTCGGGCTAATTACCGCGCAACAGCCCCGGGCCCGCGCCTGCTCCCTCCTCCACCGACATGTAAACAATGCATTATTAACACGACATACAGACTCGCCGTATAGCTCCCTGTTAGCCATCTTCTGTGCTTTAGCCGCCGCGCGCTTGGATTTATCGTTTCCGCGGCGATGTAGCAGATGGCCGATTTGCAGCATATAGAGTAATGTATGCTTACAAATGATGTTTAATGATGTCTTCCACGGTGAGGAAGCAAAGCATTAGCGGTTTCAAGGCTAAATGCGCGGCGGATGTGACTAGCGCTTCCCACTTTTGCCTGTTTAGCGTATTCAGATTTACACTGGCTGTCAAGGCAACATCAACACATGGCGATGCTCCTTCATTTGTTAAGGCGCGGTGGAGGCAATTTAGTAAAGAGGGACACTATGGTGAATCATCTGCCTTCATCTACGGGCTTCTGTGCAGGCGTTTCTCCCACACACCAGCCAAAGTCGTGTGCCATTTAGCTACACCAGTAAATATCATTGGTTCTTCCTCTACCATGTCCCTCATCTGTACCGTGTACTTTTCTCTCCTTCTTCTGTACTGTACTAGTATAGTCACTGTCTCCTCTGTACCGTGTATTCCCTGTGTGGTCTGATATCGCTTCATTATGATATGTCTCTATTTAGATATGCCGGTGTGCTGTCGAAATGGGTTGCCCTGTCGGAATGAGCTCCCAGCAGCCTAAATTGACAGTGACGTCTATCGAGTCACGTTGACCCGTCGAAATAAGCGATCTTACGTTTTTCCGCTTACAGTTGTATAGATCGAGTAAAGCCAAACCATAAACTTCCCAGTTTTACAAAATATTTCTTTGGATTAGAGACAGCGGGTTTGATGCTGTTTGCACACAGTGATCCCACTTTTTTATATTTTTTTATATCCTTTGTTGGTACCATATATTCACTCTCCCTTCTCTATGGAGTCCAACAGTGATCACTTGCTCCAGTTCCGGAAGTAAATTTTCCATACATTTTTCCCACAGACTTTTAAAAAATGTAAATATTAAGAGTATGTGCGCACTAATATTCACAACACTGTTGTTTTAAGTCCAAAAAGCACATTTTGCCAGATTCTGCAAAATGCTTTTACGTTTCAGCAACCTATTATAGGTCTTTAGTACTGTTTATGAAGTTTTAGTCAATGGGAAATATGAATGAAATTTTACTTTGAAAATGGGCGAGCTCCTTATATATACATTATAGCTAAACTGTATAACGATTTCACAACGCCGAAAGTGTTGCAGTAAGGGTAAACGTTACTTGTGGTAATGCTTTTCTATGGCAAAATATCTGTGGAAATGTGTGCGATATTTTCCACCAAATCTTCATCCAACAAGGCCCACAAAGGATATTATTCACAATTATCAAGGTTAGAAAGACGAAAACGTAAAGGCGAACAATGACCAGCATTAGTGAACTACTCCTAGGCAAAACTAGCGCTATAGTCATGAATAAAACATAAGTAATAAGTAACTTGTGAACTCAGACTGATTCAAGAATTAAAATAAAAAATAAATTTCATGATGTAGATATTAGCATAGACAGAGAGATTTGTGCACTTTAAATTCTAGACATTAAATTCATAATCTGTGAACATTCGACCTGTCTAAATCTCTCTCTATGCCAATATCTACATCATGAAATCGATTTTTAATTTTAATTCTAGAATCAGTCTGAGTTAATACGTTACTTATGTTTTATTCATGACCATAACATTAGTGTTACTCAGTAGTTTACTAATGCATCATCGTTGTTCGCTTTTATGTTTTCATCTTTCTTACCTTGATAGTTGTGGATCAGTTCTTCATGGACAGACTATATCCTTTGTCGACCTTATTGGATGAAGATTTTTTGATGGGTAGGCAGATTTATGAATACACGAGACATTTCCACAGATATTTTGCTATAGAAAAGCATCAACGTTACTGATGTTTACCCTACATTGCAGCACTTCTGGCCATTGTGAAAAAGGTCTATCGTTTTGAACTTGTCAAGAGTACCTCACGGGAATCTCGATCTCCTGTGTATGTTTAGGCGGTCCTTCTTGCTGTGAGTTGACACAAAAAATCGAATTGTGTTTTCTCGGACAAGCATTTAACAATAGGATTCTGTTCTAGTCTCACATGCCCAGAATAATTGACAAAAAGACTGAAGTATGAACGGACAAACTAAGACAAGAATCACATTTCAGAACATGTTTATACAGATCTAAACTACGGGGTTAGTTCTATTTTTAGTTCTGTTTTGTTGTATGTGGAGGAAATTGTGATGCTTCAAAAACGTCCGCCTTTGCGATTTACTAATTGAGTCCATTCAAATTTCTATTCAATTGCGATTAATCCGAACAACCGCACTTTAACTTGTGTTTCCGCGTATTCTATCCATTCTTTCAGACTCTTTGTATCCACCAAAACCCCATCTTTAATCTCCCTAATCTCCACACTGTCGCTGTGCTCGGCGAACCTATAATTTACGCTGTTCTCTGCCCACAGCCCGTCTCCTTCATGCTGCAAACATTAGAAGATGATTTATCGTCTAATTGTGCATCAGTCTCCGGCTAACGACCTTTAAACTCGTTAATGGCCCTATCATAATATTTGTGGAAACCGAAACAGTGTGATTTGCTCTTAACGCGTTCAGAGTAATCAAACCGGGAGGCGCAGTCTGCAGGAGTCCGGTCCGCTGTCCACAGGCTAACAAGCGCGCAGTGTGTAGCCCGCGTCTGCTAAATGAATGCTGCGGGCCCATAGGTACGCGAGCATTATTGTTTAGCATATTTAGCGCGGCGCTGGATTCGGAGCGGGGCTTTTATTGCAGCCTGGAGTAGCGGGTAGCAGCAGGTAGCGGCGGTGATGAGCGGAGCACCTCCCAGCCCAAATCAACATATCTGCGAACCATATGCCGTAGGTTTGAGAGGTGACGGTGGAAACAGTGGAGGTATGCAGGATGGGAGATTTATTTTGGGCTAATTACGCCAGTGTCAGGCAGCGGTGAAGTCCTGCGGGCCAAGTCGGAACGAGGCAGATGCATGTTGTGTTTGCTAATACGTAGTTAAAGTTCCTAACAACTAGTGCTGCAAAGTAGTAAAAGTATTTGTGGGTGAAGTACAAATTATGGGAGTCATAATAGCTGCTGCTGTAAAAGAAGCTGATGTATAAAGAGCAATACAAGGAGCTTAATAGTAGTTAAACGTGGACGCCTGCATTAAGCACATTTTAAAGTTGGTGTCGTACCGGAGCCAGAACATGTACAGCTTCTTTGTTTTTAGGAGGAGATTGTTTTATGGAGCAGTGGCAGCAACATCTGTAGATACGTAGGAACATGTGGGTGCGGAGTCACAGCCAAGAGTGGTGGGACTGCGATGTGCTTCGCTGTTTCACTCACACGGAGTTGATACGCAATTTTCATATGACAAGAACAACGTTAGTGTACATTTGTGAGCGTGTAGGTGGGATGAATGTGACCTGGCCGTTCAGACTGAAGTCGCATGTCAAAAGATTGGGTATGTATCGGTTCTAGGAGCACATATCCAGTGGTCTGGGCCACATTTGAAAAAAAAATTGATCTGTGTTGTGGATCAGATACACGTCACCTAGGGGCGAAAAAATTGGATTTGAGTCAATTCAGGCTGCAGTCTGAATGTAGCCATAGTACATGTTGCAATTTCTGTTACTTTTGTGTACTTTAAAGCACTCTGAAATGTTTTAGTGTGTTTTCCACTTCCTATATGTCTCAAAGGTCAAGATACTGCTTTACTTCTACAGTGTGGCATTAAGGATATGGTGAGTCCAGGTCCGTTGACAGAAATATCGGGGCCCAGGGCAAGGAGCTTCACATGGGCCACCTTTAATATAAATAAATTAGATGAAGTTCCAATTCTGGGCCTCTAATCCCTAAGACCTTGGACAACAGACCCTTTTTGCCCATCTCCCTCTCCACTGTCTTTTTGCAAGTACCTGGCCTCTGTTCAGACTCACCTTGTGCTCTCAGGTCTTCTTCTATCAGTCTAAAGCTCTCAGAGTATCAAACAGCAGTAACATAGACAACATCTAGTGGAGATATGTGGGAATACTGTGGTTCAAAGCAAGACAAATTATGTGACAAAGCCTTTTTTTTTTTTGCTGAAATTCTTTTGGACATCAGCCATCTGAGTGTGCTATGCATTTCTCCACTTTTTATTTTGCTGTTCCTTGCATTTGCACCTCTACAAGAACTTTGGTGTGCATTCTGTGTTTCATTTGTGTGAGAATACAACAGGGGTGGGTCGGCCAGTCTAAATACAGATGGCAGCTTTTAAACTCTTATGCATGTGTTTGTTCAATTGTGTGTTTTTGTTGTTAAGAATACTTTGAATGACATCGCCTCTCCAACAGAGTACAGACAGACCTGGTAGCATCACGTTTCCATGGCGACAGGTGGCAGATACTATGTACGTCTCCAAATGTGTTGGGAAGTGAGTCCGACATATTTATTTTATTATTTATTTGTTAGCGACACTTCAACCTCAGTTTTCTTGTAATTATTTAAACGTTAACACTTTACATTCCCTAGTTTCTCTCTTCTTCCTCAGTCTAAAGTTTCAGCCTCTTTGAGTCCGTCTGCTATGGTGCCTCCCCCTCTGTCCTCTATCTCTCTCTCTCTTTCTCCCTCTGTGTCTTTCTCTCTCTTCCTCTCCCAAACAGAGCGAGAGAGAGAGAGAGCCTGAGCGCGGGTTTGTGTCAGGTGCACTTACTCCCCTCATACACCACAGAAACACTGCAGCCGCGGATCACGCCCAGTCAAAACGACACCATAAAATAAGTGCTGAGGGCTGCATGGAAGTTCACTCCACTGCCCCCCTCTCTCCCTCTCTCCCTCTCTCCCCCCTTCCTCTCTCCCACCCTCCCTCATGCTCCCTCTCTCTCCACATTTAGAAATAAAAGCACTTCTGACCAGTAAACCACAGACACTGCAACACCGTCACTTCTGAAAATTGTTTAATGTTTTCTTTTACGAGATGAGAGAGAAAGTGCATTTTGTTGGAACATCTGTGACAAATTTGTCAGGTTACATCTGAAAATGGAGAATGATACAGTGACTAGAAGTAGTAGTAGTAATATAAGTAGTAGTAGTATTAGTATTAGTAGTTGTAGTAGTAGCAGTAGTAGCAGCAGAAGTAGTAGAAGTTGTAAAAGTAGTAGTAGTAGCAGCAGCAGCAGTAGCAGTAGTAGTATTAGTATTAGTAGTTGAAGTAGTAGTAGCAGTAGCAGCAGAAGTAGTAGTAGTAGTAGTAATACAGTAGTAGTAGCAGCAGTAGCAGCTGAAGTAGTAGTAGTAGTAGTACAGTAGTAGTAGCAGCAGCAGCAGTAGCAGCGGTAGCAAGAGTAGTATTAGTATTAGTAGTTGTAGTAGTAGTAGTAATAGTAGTAGTAGTAGTAGTACTAACAGTAGTAGAAGTAGTAGTAATAGTAGTAGCAGCAGTAGTAGCTGAAGTAGTAGTAGTAGTATTAATACAGTAGTAGTAGCAGCAGCAGCAGTAGCAAGAGTAGTATTAGTATTAGTAGTTGTAGTAGTAGTAGTAATAGTAGTAGTAGTACTAACAGAAGTAGAAGTAGTAGTAATAGTAGTAGCAGCAGTAGTAGCTGAAGTAGAAGCAGAAGTAGTAGTAGTAGTAGTAGTAGTTGTAGCAGGAGTAGTATTATTATTATCAGTAGTAGTAGTAGCAGAAGTAGCAGCAGTAGAAGTAGTCATAGGAGTAGTAGCAGGAGTAGTAGAAGTAGTAGTAGCAGTAGTAGTAGCAGTAGTAGTAACAGTGATTGCAGTACAGTATTGCTTGTGTTTTCTTGTTTTTATATTTCCATCTTTTTGAATATTGGTTTATTTTTAAAATGTACTCTGTAAGAACATTTTATTGAACAAATAAGTAATCCAATTGAATCGCTTTTTTTTTTTTTTTTTTTTTTGTCCCCCCCGTTGACACCCCTGCCGGTAAAATTACAAATGTACAAATCGAAATATAATTATTATGGTTTCGCTATCCGTTATAAACTCAAGAATACTTGCCTAAAATCCAAACTTCCACTTCTCTGTTTTATGCTCTCATTTGTTTATTTTTATAATTTTATTTAAGTTTCAAGTTTTAAGAAATCATAGTGAACAAAAGTTTGATGATTGACAGATGGAGTGACCAATCGGAGAAACAAATGGCCACTTACTTTTCTCAAAATGAGTTGGAATTGGAATCAAAAATGTGTTTTATTACTACAAACAGAATCAGGAGCTTATTTTTCATACAATTTCCAAAGCATTTATTGCCATAAAGTGAACAGAACTTCCTGGGGGCCACTCTAAATTATTGGAATATAAAACAGCCTGCATCCTTTAAGCTTTTGAAAAGAAACCATTATCGATTAGACGCAAGCCAACATTATTTTTATCGCGTCTCATTTTGTTTCAGTAAACCCAGTCCAAGTTGTGGTACATAAACATCTTTGGCGCTGTTAGAAAAGTGAACATTTAGTCGCCTCCCATTAAAACCATGAACTCCAACCAAAACAAAGCAACAACCGGATCCTTCCAATGTCTTTTTCCATTAACCTCTGCTAATGTGCTCCTAATTTAAAAGTGTTAAAACCACAACAGAGATTACTCCACAAATGGTATCTATATATGCGCCCAAGTATTCATTTCGAGGTACTTTTTACTGTGGCAGGACCGCGAGTCGATCCGCTGGGACTTTTTCAGAACAAACATTTAATTTAGCTTTAGTGCCGTAATGTGATAGAGTGAAACGTAGGTGGCGCCGTGGCCTTCTTTAATGGTGATAGGGGGTAGTGCAGAAATGTCAGAAGTACCTGTAGCGCTGATGAGGCTCATAAAGACTTGGGATGGCTGCGGCGAGAGGACTCCATAAACACAAGTGTGCGATTAGAGAGAGTGGACTGACTGAGAGCCCAGTCCTGGAAATTACACTTTAACCGACTGGTGTAGGTTATATCTTATTTGAATTGTTTTAAAACAGACCCATTCTGCAAAATCAACTTTTCGGAGCTTTTTACCATGTTAGAACTGCTTCCCCTTCACACTGGCTTTTTCAAAGTTGTTTTTGGAGTGATTCGTGCATGTTTGAGCAATTGTAGCTCTTGTAGTTCTGGAGACCGGCCTTGAGAACGTTTTTTTTACGATCTTCGTCTCGTCTTAGACTCAAGAACTTTTGAACTCGGTCTTGTTTCGGTCTTGATGGCGCTTGGTCTCGGTCTTGTTTCGGTCTTGATGGCGCTTGGTCTCGGTCTTGTTTCGGTTTTGATGGCAGTTGGTCTCGGTCTTGTCTCAGCCTTGATGGCGCTTGATCTCCATCTTGTCTCGGTCTTGATGGCAGTTAGTCTCGGTCTTGATGGCGCTTGGTCTCGGTCTTGTCTCGGTCTTGATTGTGGTTGGTCTCGGTCTTGTTTCGGTCTTGAAGGCGCTTGGTCTCGATCTTGCCTCAGTCTTGATGGCACTTGGTCTCGGTCTTGTCTTGGTCTTGATGGCGCTTGGTCTCGGTCTTGTCTTGGTCTTCATGGCGCTTGGTCTCGGTCTTGTCTTGGTCTTCATGGCGCTTGGTCTCGGTCTTGTCTTGGTCTTCATGGCGCTTGGTCTCGGTCTTGTCTTGGTCTTGATGGCGCTTGGTCTCGGTCTTGTCTTGGTCTTGATGGCGCTTGGTCTCGGTCTTGTCTTGGTCTTGATGGCGCTTGGTCTCGGTCTTGTCTTGGTCTTGATGGCGCTTGGTCTCGGTCTTGTCTTGGTCTTGATGGCGCTTGGTCTCGGTCTTGTCTTGGTCTTGATGGCGCTTGGTCTCGGTCTTGTCTTGGTCTTGATGGAGCTTGGTCTGGATCTTGTCTTGGACTCGAGGTGTGACGCTCGACGAGTGCGATCGTATTTCATTACAGTCAGGAAATGTGCAGAGGCTGCTCAATATCACTGCAAAACCAGTAAGAGAATGTAACTGTAAATGTTATGAACTTGAAACCAGTCCCAGTGGAAGTGGGATTAAAGAAGGCTTTCTCAAATTGTCCAAAAATGGGGCAGAGAGTGTTTCAGGCTTATTTTAAGCCTAAATGAACATTAAGCAGATATAATGGACATAGATTCATAAAAAAACATTGATATATATGTGCAAAAATAAGTGTAAAATACAAATACATGTAGGAAATGACAAAGATGGCCTTGATTTGGTCTTGATGGGCCGTGGTCTCAGTCTTGTCTCAATCTCGATGTTTAAAAGTCTTGATCTTGTCTTGGTCTCGACTCTCAGAGGTCTTACTTTTGTCCTGGTCTTGGGACCCTGTGGTCTCTGACTGATCTTGGTCTCGATTTGTGTGGTCTTGACTACAACACTAGTATTTACTTTGTTCTTTAATTTAATTTTCTAACTTGATGATACTCGTAGGATTTGGCAACGGCATTTAGTCGTTTAGTCATCTTTGTTGTGATGCTGTTTACGGCGACGTCTGCTCCCATTGCCTGGAATGTTCCACAGTATGACATTAGACATACAGTATCTATTTGGCATCTGTTTCATTATGGGTGATATAGAATACATTGAAAAACATGAATACTTTCTGGAAGTGGGGTCATCTATGCACAGATCTGACCTGTAACTTGGCCAGGTTAATGCCATAATGTGGAACATTCAAGGTAATGTCATGGAGACGCATAAAGACCAGCAGGTGTCATTCCCTCTCCCAGAAAAGTTACACGGTGTGCCTTTAAAAAAGTTGAAATTCGTATATATATAAACACTTAAATCTATCAGAAAATGTCTTAAAAGTACTGAAATGATCAGTCCTTGCAGCAAGATAATTTTACTTGACAAGTTATCTTAAAATAAACTACCTCTAGACTAGAATTAAAGCCTAGTAAGTAGACCATAAATCTGAAAACAAGATGAATAACCTGATATAAGTTTTAAAATCTTGGCCAGATGAGAGAAATTTGCACTGTATGTAGAGTACCTGAACCTGGTTTGAATCATTCCTTTTGTTCCAAGTGTCATTTCACTTCAGAAGTCAATGGCACTTTACTGCAGCGTGTAACTTTGTGTAATTAAGTGTAAGTACATGGTGATTATAGAAACAGAGCAAACTGGTGAGTCAGTGTTTTAATATTAATCCCTAACCCTTAAAACAACATGGCGACTGTAAATATTTTATTTTCATTAGAATTAGACTTAGACTAACTTTATTGATCCACAAGGGAAATGACTTGGACACAGTAGCTCACACATCACAGTATATTATAATAAAAAAGAGTAAAACATATGAATATTAATAAAAAAAATTAAAATCCTAAATACGTAGCAAAAAAGAGCATGAGACAGGTGTCAAATAAGACATAGTCAAATAAATGTATATGTACAAGTCAAAATAGAAATAAGTAATAATTTCAGTGTGTTCATGCTGTACAGTGAAGTGCAACCAACACAATTAGTATTGATACTCTGTAGTGACATTGTGCTGGGGGTGTTCAGCATGTATCTCTATGGTGGAGTGTTCAGCAGTTACCTTGGTGTTTGCAATGCACGCAATAACAAACACTGTCAAAGTTAAGTTTTAAGATCATCTCCTGTGTTGTGGTTCCAACAAAGGCTACGTTTATATGATGACGGTCTGAACACAAGACACAAAAGTGGCGTCGCGTCTTCACTTTTTATTCCTGGTTTAGACATGTGTTTTCGGGAGGAAATCTGCGTACATACGGTGACGCAAAAGTGTGTGGAATTCCATTGTGTATCCATGCCTGGTTTCTGTGTACTGCATGTATGTGACGTAAACGCGTACACGACGTGAGCAGATCTGACCAGAGTTTTGCGTCTTGGGCAGCGTAAACGGAAACGCTACGGCGGAGTGTATTCGACTTTTCCACTCTGGAGGGTGGTTTCAGATTTTTGCGTTTTTTTTTTTTTAAGCCCCCAAAATTTCATCACTGCTAAACAAAAGGCACTTCCGATAAAATCTTTTCAGTTCATTTTTACCCGCAAGCATTCTCATGTAAACAGGCCCTAAGTCAGTTCTTTCTGGTTTAAATGTGTTAAAATAAAAATCTGATTAAAGTTTAATAGATCTTCAGACAGAGCAGTTCCTTAAGTTGCCATCCCACCCCCAGGAATATTGATGCATCAGCAATGTATCAGTAAATAATATTGGTTTCTTTAGAGCTTTACTTCAATCTGAATTAGCTCAATTGATGGTAATATTTGCAGTTTTGGCTCCATCAGCTCCTCAGAAAATGCACTTGTTCCTGGATTCAGACCAAACAAACCAAATAAAACTAGTGAAGAACAAGAGCCTGAAGAAAAAGAAGAAACTTACTTGCAATTGCATTATACATCATTACAGTCTTTCATTTTTGACACTGTGAGCTCTGTTATGATTTTCCGTTGCTTAAAATATTAGTCCATGTCCTCATCTTATCACCAGATTAAAACTAAAATACCATTGATTTGAACCACTGGCGATGAAACTGACACTGGTGAACTTTGACTGCTCAGCCCACTAACCGAAATCAATAGCCTTAAAGAACCCAATGCACATTTACTAATGGAACTATAGCTCTGTTTTTATATCCCTACTTTTACATATAGTTGCAAGAAAGTTCTTTTTACTGTGTTTTGTTTTTACGAAACGATATATATTCTTTACTACTTTGCAAAGTATTTGTCCATGGTTCATCTGTGGAGCATTCAAGGTCAAGTCCAGTATCAACGTTGCCAAAATAGTCGCAAGGAACCTCCAATACTCTAGTTCACCTCCAAAGTTCATCAGATAACTATCAAAACAGGCGGTGCCACCTAGTGCCTCCGCTCAATTTCATTTCTCTCCAGCGACTAGGTCAAGGAATCAGAATACACAAAATGCTTTGCAAGAACCCTGGAAGTTGTAGACCATGCATCGGCCAATCAACGAAGAGCTGTGAAGCCATGACGTCAAACTCAAGCTCCTGTCTGAGTCCCTTTTGTGGTACAGCACAACAGTAAACAAAGTGGACAGACATTCTGTGTTGGCAACGATTCCCGAGATTTAAAGCCAGTGCAAAGAGAATGTTTGGGAAAAGATATTATTGCCCTTCTTCCTACAGGATTTGGCGCATTACATACGTCTCAACTAAATACCAACGATTGGTTAAATGATAAAAAGTACCCGCCTACTGTCGACTGAACAAATTCTAAAGCTGCAAGGTCAGAAGGTTTCCACGAAGTGAAACCGGCTGATGAATCAGGCTATCAAAACAAGCCCTACACAGTAAACTAAGCTGTAAAATGTTATGTTTCCAAGTGTGCATGCTCCTTGTCTGTGCAGAGTCACTTATTTGTAACACCGAGCAGTGTTGTTTAAATTTAACACTAGCACTTACTTTATTGTCAAAAGTATTTAAATTACAGTTCACTGTTTACTCTGTAACAGTGTTAGTAATGACACACTTCCGAGTGATTTTAATAATATCTATAACACTATATGGAATTATGGGTAAAATTGAATCCTCATTTTTACCGTGGCAAGAGTTATTTTCACTCCCTTTGCAGTGTCAGCTACATAAATAAACCAAAAGTTGCAAATATTTTATTTTGTGGACATTTCTTTTGAAATAAGAATAACTGTAATGCAGAAAGAAAAACAATAATAATAATAATAATAATAATAATAATAATAATCATGCACATGTAAAGGCATTTTCAAAAAATAGGCTCCAACATTTAGTAAGAAACTAAATCTGAAGGAGCAGTTCAAGAAACTCAAATGTTGTCAGAGTAACCAAAACTGTTACTCAAGTAAGAGTAAAATTCAAATGTATACTCAAGTAAAAGCATTTTAAAGCCACGCAAAGAAGAACAATTGCATTAAAAGTAAATGTAACTAGTACTACCCACCTCTGGCCCGAGCACAATGGGGTGAGCGGGACATCAAATATTGAAACTTCATATAGAGGCTGAGCCACTAGAGCGACCGTATCAGCGCTGAAAGCTCCTGAATGTTCTTGAACGCTTCGTTGTTATAATGGATGCTCGTCCCCAGGGAGTGTCTAGACTTGAGTTTCAGCGTCTAAATGGTCAGAGAAAAGCCCTGTAAACCAAACAGGAAGTTGTGACTAAACCAGGTCACGATCTGGTAGTGCCAACATGGCCGCCGCATGTGCATTTGTTGTTGTTGATGGATGTGTAAAATATAGAGCTTGAAAAGAGTAAGTACTCTCACCCCAGAGCAAGACGTTCTCAGGTTTGTTATCCAGAACATTTGGCATTCAACCTAAAACATGAATTAAACATTAGATTCACTGACAGTCCATGTACTGTTCCTTCTTTTGAATTTCAATTAAGAACGAAAAACAATAAAATAGGAAAACAGTTTATTTCATTATTACGTTTAGTGTCAAACAAACAAACAAACAAAAAACAACAACTCTGTTCCACCTTGTGATGTCATGTAATACAGGTGCTCCACTATGCGGTCCACTATGTTTTTAAACCTCATACACCTTCACTAGAATCATCTGGATAATTCCAGTTTTTGAATTGCCAATCTCTGCTGAACAAAAAGTCAAACGAAGCTATCAACTTGAAAACTACCGCTTCATGACATCACAAGGTGGAACAGAGCATTTTGAGGTTTGGAAATGTAGACAGACTAATAAAAAAGTGCAACTCGAGGTACGTTTTTGATGAAAAAAGAATGTTTGAATATGTCTTAAAGATCACAAGAGTCAAGGTTGCGTAATACATGAGAATCCGTGTATCATTCATTCATTTGTTTTTCAAAATAAAACCAAAAATAAGAAAGGAAAAAACAACTATTTTCTTCATTATTTGTCTCCAAAACCAAAATGGAAAAAACAGATAATGATTCAATTTTGTGTTTAAATGAAAAATTGAAAAAAAAAAACAAAAAACAATAATGACCGTTTCCCGTTTACGTGACTTAAAGTGTGATGCCGGACTGAACTATGTCTAAACCGTTTTCAGTCCTGGTCTGGTCCCAGTCTCAGTCCCAGTTTCAGTCCCAGTCTTGGTCCCGGTCCCAAGCGTGGTCTCAGTTCCGGGCTCAGTCCTGGTCCTGATCCTGGACTCAGTCCTTGGTCCCGGTCTAAGTCCTGGTCTCAGTCCCGGTCTGGTCCCGAACCTGGTTCAGTCCAGGTTTAGTCCTGGTTCAGTCCTGGTTCAGTCCGGCATTGTGTAAGTCACGTTATCCGTTTTTTCCATTCTTCATTTAAAAACAAAATCGAAAACTGAAAAAACAAATCATCTGTTTTTTTTTCATTTTGGTTTTGGAGACAAATAATGAAGTAAATGGTTGCTTTTTTTGTTTTCTTATTTTTGGTTTTATAATGAAAAAAGAATGAACGAATGATACACGGATTGACGAGCTTTAAACTCTAGGGATTCTGCAACTCTGTCATGTCACGTGACACGGGTGGCGTAAATGGGCCCCTGGGTGCTGCCACATTTGCCCCAGCAGCGTCAAAGTGAAGGGTCAAATGTAACACTATGTAGAAGTAAAGCTTTTTCAGTTCTTTCCTTCGTCTGTCTCCCTCCTGATGCTGTATCCAGTCGTACGTCAGCACAGCGGGGTCTTCCACAGATCTGCATTATTTCAACACATTCCCCTTACAGTTGTTTTTCCATAAAAGCGCTCTCGAAAGCAGGCTCCAGGCTACACGAAACCTACTTTATTTCCACTGCTCTGACGTCTTTTTAACGTGTCCTCCTTCTGCAGTTTCAAGCAGGCAAAGAGGAATATTATTTATTCCAGTTAAAGGTGCCCTGTTTCACTTGAACTTTCCTGGTCGGTTTAACTACGTCAGTCTCCGTGGACTCAAGCTGCGGAGTCTAAGTTACTAGTTAGAGCTGTGGAAAGGCGCCCCAAATGCATTTGATTTTCAACATCTCTAGTTGAGCAAATGCAGGATTGATATATTTAATGTAATACTGGAAAACATTTCGGATAAAGCACTAACATCTCCATTGTAGAGATGTCCAAAGTATCGAAAAAACAGATACTAATCAAAATTCAGACTAATATTGAAACTAGATACTCTTTTCAGCAGGTATCAGTACATGTCACATTCAATTTTTAAAAGAACTGGATCTTTTTCTGGCATCGTAAAGTTAATATTATTGTAGTGAAGCGATAATGGTAAACTCTCCAACTCTCAGGTGGAACCATTTTAAACAAACATGAGCCTTGGTCGTTTCTCTTTGTGTTTAGTTTGTTGTTAAAATAAGTTCTCACACTAGTTTTAAATCAATGTAAAAGAGCCATTTTTTTGAACAGCTCTTTGGACTGAACGGATCCAAAAGATTCAGATCCCATACATGAGCTGTCCCAACACTACCAACAATTGATAAATACATATCTAGTCATGTTCACTCAAAACCATAGATTGTGTGAACTAAGTAAGCGTTCTGCACCAGTCAAATGAAGCTCATGAGGCGAGCAGTTTTAAGGGCGAATTTGGAGCCAAGTTCTAAATTAGGAATAGGAATAAATTCACAGTTTTTTTAGTAGTGGTTTAGTAGTTTATTTGGTCATTTTGCAGCACTACAAAACAAAATAAAACAAAACATAGACTACAACGCCATGGATCATGACTGTCAGGGTTTAGGCTGAAGTAAAAAAAAAGTACTTATAATGCCAAGTTGTTGTAATTTAACCAAAAACTGAACCTGTCAGGCCACTAAATTATCAATTAATTAATATATATGTGTGTGTCAATTGCATGACTACATTTACATATATGTATAAATGTGGGATTATAATTTAAAATTGTGGAAAAAATAAAATTGAATTGAATCGAAACAATGACAGAATTCCAAGAAAGAAAAGCAGCGTATGAACAGCAAGTTTGCATTTACAATTTCACTTACGATTTACTGTATATATAAGACAAAATATAAATTAAAACAAACAAAAGTAATGCATAATTCATTCATTCCAGACATAAAGCTTTATACTCTTTTTGGAAAGGCTTCTACAATGTTATTTTTTTCTTTTTTTTAATCATTAGTCAGATTGTTCCATACACTAACCCCTCTTACAGAAATATGGAGCCGTAAGCGCGCCCATACTCACTTTCTATTTGGAAAATGACGGCTAGCGAGCTAATTATGTCCATTTATACATACAGTCTCTGCTCAAAACAGATTTAACATTGCAGAATATTATTTGTTAATGAAATGTAGCCTTGACAGTGTTGGGAGTAGCACTTTATAAAAGTTACATATTACTGTAATGTATTGTTTTTTGCTGTAACGCAGTAATGTTCGGCATTACAGGGAAAAAAATAGTAATATTTTACTCGGTACAAATGTCAGTAACGTGTGTTTCAATGCATTTTAACCTGGATTGAAGTGGTGGGTTTTTCTTCATACAAATTTTGCTAAAATTACTGCAATATCAGCATCAATGAAACGCTGGAGACGCCCCTGCGTAGACCGTCAGGTGACCATGAGCGAAAGGACCGACACAGAACTCCGCACTCCACGGGGTTAACCACAGCCGACTCCTGATCGCGCCCTGCAGACACCCTGTTCCACGGGCTCAGGGTTCTCTAAAGGGTGGTCCTAGATTCCAAGTTCCAGTCCAAGATTAGTCCTGGTTTGGTCCTGGTTTAGTCCTGGTTTAGTCCTGGTTTAGACCTGGTTTAGTCCTGGTTTAGTCCTGGTTTAGACCTGGGTCAGTTCTGGTTTAGTCCTGGTTCAGTTCTGATTTAGACCTAGTTTAGTCCTGGTTTAGTTCTCGGTTCAGTCTTGGTTTAGACCTAGTTTAGTCCTGGTTCAGTCCTGGTTTAGACCTGGTTTAGTCCTGGTTCAATCCTGGTTTAGATCTAGTTTAGTCCTGGTTCAGTCCTGGTTTAGTCCTCAGTTCAGCCCCGGTTTAGTCCTAGTTCAGTCCTGGTTCAGCTTTGGTTCAGTTTTGGTTTAGTCCTGGTTCAGTCCTGGTTTAGATCTAGTTTAGTCCTGGTTCAGTCCTGGTTTAGACCTGGTTTAGTCCTGGTTCAGTCCATGTACGTCGCAAAAGTTCAGCACCTTCACAGTTATTTTTGGTGAGAGTAACTTAAAAGTAACGCAATAGTAATGTAATGTCTTAGATTTTAAACGCAGTAAAATTGTAATGTAACAAATGACAGTAACAAGTCATAAATAACACATTACAGTTTTAAAGTAATTTGCCAACAGTGAGCCTTGAGAAGTAGTAAGAGTAAAAGAGAAGGCTTTGGGTCCAGCAGCAGATCCTCGACACTCTTCTGTGCCGGCCCGGATTACATTAGATTACATTACATTACATTACATTACATGCTTTAGTGTGTTTTCCATCTGTCGGCTGCGGAGGGGCGGAGGGGAGCGAGGGAGGAGGCGGCTAGCTATTTCTCCGAGATGCTAACAATACGCCAGCTCAGCAATTTTCAAAACATATCATCAATACACGACTGCGCGCTGGTGTGGAGCTAGCGACCGAGGGGGCCCGACAAATGCCTTTTATTATTTATTTTCCAACTTTTTTTCTTTTTTTTTTTTTCTCGCCCATTTTTTGCACGCCAGCGGTTCATCCAATAAAAGGCGTCCTGAGGGGAGGAGAGAGGGGGCTAATTTGCTGTAGGAGGCTGAGTGCATATGCGGAGACGCTATAGAGACGGTGCACTGCAAAAAATCCAAATTCAGATTAAGCGAATTAAAAACGCATTATTTTTATGTGAGCAGATTTGACTGAAATGATCTACTAATGGAACAAAACCGTACTTAAGGAGGCGTTTCTCTTCTATGAGGTTTTCATTGCGAACATGTTTATAGTCATGTTTTATTATCATCGAAATTCTAAAGTCTGTTATTTTGAAATTTGATAAGAAATTTGGTAACAATTTGATAAGCTTCATTCATTGTTTTTGTTGAATATGTTTTGAGTGCCCCCTTCCTTTTCTCCCTGCGCTAATCACTCCCCCTTCAGAGCGCTATCACAACACAATCGGTTACCAATGACACTACTGCGCATCGAGTCAGGTTTGTGAAGTTGTTGTGTACAGTTTTGTATCGTTTTTGTATATTTATGGTGAATTGTCGTGTTAACATGTTTTATAAGTTTTATTTATTTATTTTTTAACCTTTTTTGAGGTTCTGAGTTATTCGCTGAGCTCCCCCTTCTGAGCGCTATTGCAACACAATCGGCGTGCATCCAGGTATAATGAAAATACTGTACATCGAATCAGGTTTGTGAAGTTGTAGTGTACAGTTTTGCATCCTGTTTTTGTATATTTATGGAGAATTGTCGTGTTGATATGTTTTATAAGTTTGACTTTTTTGATGCTCCAAGTTATCCTCTGAGCTCCCCCTTCAGAGCAATCAGCGTGCATCCCGCTTATGAAACTACTGCACATCGCGTCAGGTTTGTGAAGTCGTAGTGTACAGTTTTGTATACCTTTTATTGTTTTGAAATTTCATAACAACATGTTTGATAAATTTCACTTCCATTTTTTGTTGCTCTGAGTCCCCCCTTCCTTTGTTCCCTGCTCTAAGTCTCTCCCCCTTCAGAGCACTATCACAACACTATCAGCATGCATCCTGCTATAGTGAAACTGCTGCACATCGAGTCATGTTTGTGAAGTTGTAGAGTACAGTTTCGTATCATGTTTTTGTACATTTATGGAGAATCTTTTGACAGACTCTTATTACTAACTTTTAGGAGAGTTCAAATAGTGCCCAGGAAAGATCGCTAAATGACTCCAACATACATGAATGACATCTTAAACCAGTTTAGGCATATTTCTGACGAGGGAATATTATATAACACAGTAAAAAAATACCCGCCGAGTAAAATACTATAGTAAATCAAGATAATATTTTACCTTAGTTTAATTCATGTTGTGATTATTTTTACATTTTACGTTTATTCTTTGTTTTGCTGTTTCCGAAGCGTGTTTCTAGTTTGTGCATTGTGTTCATTCTACATGTTGTGATGGCGTTGGGTTTTTGCAGTGTAGACATTGGGCTAATGAAAGGCGCGTCGGGGAGCTGAGGTTCTCCTGTGGAACTGCTACATAAGGAGGAGCAGGAGCAAAGATGGCAGCTGGCGAGAGAGAGACGGCCCCGTTCATATGGAGCCAGTGTCACGTCACATTTATCACCCCTCCTCTCCTCGTTTCTTCTCCTCTCCTCGTCTCCTCCTCTACTTCTCTCCTCTTGTCCTCTTCTTCTTCCCTCCTGTCCTCCTCTCCTCTCATCATTTACTCCTGTCCTCCTCCTTCTTCCCTCCTGTCCCTCCTCCGCTCCTCTACTCCTTTCCTTCTCCCCTACTCTCATTCTTTCCTTTTCCCATCCTCTCCTCCTCTGCTTCCCCATCCTCTCCACCTGTCCTCTTTTCCTCCCCTCCTCTCCTCTACTTCTTCTGTCCTGTCCTCCTCCTCCTCTCCTCTCCTCCTGTCCTCCAGTCCTTCTGTCCTCTATTCCTCCCTTTGTCTTCTCCTCTACTTCTTCCCTCCTCTCCTCCTCCTTCCTCCCCTTATCTCTTCCTCCCCTCATCTCCTCTCCTTCTTTACTTCTTCCCCTCCTCTCCTCCTCGATCCACCCTTTACTTCTTTCTTCCCTCATCTCCTCTCCTCCTCTACTTCTCCCTTCTCTCCTCCTCCTTCCTCCCCCCATCTCTTCTCCTCCTCTACCCCCCTCCTCCTTTTCCTCTCCCCTCCTCTCCTCCTCGATCCTCCCTTTACCGCTTCTTCCCCTCATCTCCTCTCCTCCTCTACTTCTCCCCTCCTCTCCTCCTTTACCCCCCCTCTTCTCCTCTCCTCCTTTACTTCATCCCTCCTCTCCTCCTCCTTACCTCCTTGCCTCCTCTCTCCCTCACCTCCTCTCCTTTCCTCCTCCTTCTCCCCTCCTGTCCTTCTTCCCTCTTCTCTCTTTCTCCCCTTACCTCCTCTCCTCTGGTTTCCGAGATGGGATGAAGCTCGGGCCAGCGTGGGGCCACAGACAGGAATTACGGAAGATAGCCCAAAATGAGATAATAACTAGCAGCGTGAAATTGCAATATCTTTAGGTGTTCTGAATTTTAAACGGCCCTTGCTCCGCTCAGATGGCTTTTGGAGCTTTTAGCATGTTGTAATGTTGTAATGTTGTAATGTTGTAATGTGTTATAGCTGGCTTTTCGACGGCATCACAACATTCTACAGCCCTATAATATTTAATACAGATGGAGTCAGCTCAAATTAACGTTGTTGAAATGCAAATGTTTGTTGGGTCACTAATAGAAATGATCCGATTCAACATTTGCGAATTGATCGTATCGTTTATCGTGGGCTGCTGTATCCATATATCACCAAGAGTATTTTTTGGTATATTTTACTAAATTATTTTGTTCTACAGTTTTGTTGCTTGTTTAGAGGATGGAAACGTTTTTTATGCGACACATTTGACTTTTTTTTTTTACTGTTTTGATGATTTAAATGTTTGTGTTTCATATGAACTTTGCACAAGAAGTGGTTTAACAAAGACTTTTAGTATCACAGCCAGGATTTAGGCTTTATTTTTTATTGAACTGTATAGAATCGTATTGAATCGAAAGCTCATTGCATTGTATCGTGGCCCATGTATCGAGGTATCGGCAACTTCTTAATGATACCCAGCACTAATCAGTATCGAAATCTGGCCCTTGCCCTCCATCATTTCCTTATCAGATCGTATTTTCCAGGAATGTTTTTAACTGGGCTGTATCTGATTCTTTTAAAGCTCCCATATTATGTATTTTCTGATCTATGTTATAATGTTTCCTTGACAAAAAATGCCTGCAGTTTTGTTTGTTATTTCAAGTGTTCAGTGGTTAAAAAAAAATCTGAACTTTTCTCGAAATTTGCCCGAGCGTCAACAAGTTTCAAACGTCGGTCGTCAAATGAAGACCTGTCCAACCAGAGGTGTTTTGCATGAACTTTCTGCATCTATTTATGAAGGGCTTTTTTTTTCAAGGAAGTAACGCGTGTCTGCTGTTAGCATGCTAGTTGTTGTTCGCAACATCGCTCTGGTTTCTGAAAGGGTTTCAAAATGTGCTTATATGTAAACTCATTGTGGGGAATAATTACAGTCTTGGGAATGCGTTAGGACAATGAGGACTTTGGACTGCTCCAATTAAAAAGAACTAGTCCTGTTTTTTCTACATTTTTAAGATTTATAAAACAATAAAAAGAAAGAAAAATACTAGGCAACACTGGCTCAGACAATCTGCTTGTTGTGAATGGATAGTCAAACTGAAAATGACTCTAGTTCACACCATTAAGCTTCGTCATTTGAGATTTTTATAGAACAAGTCCATTTCTAAATGCAGCCTAATGCACCACAGCTTTGTATTGCCTCTCAGACGCGAGGTTGTGGGTTAGATTCCTGATCTATATGAGTATTCATGTCCGCCCTTGAGTGATCATCCTGTCTCCTCCTCTGAATAAGGAGAAGGTTGTGGGTTTAACTCCTGTTAAACCCAAGCCAGCCAAAGCACACAACGCATGCGATTTTTGTGTAACTCAGGTCCGTGTACCATTTGTTCATAATTCGTTAGACTCCTGATCTATGTAAGCATGCATGTCCACCCTTTGTTTCTGTGGCAGAGTGGTTATACCTGTCTCCTCTTCTCAATAAGGAGGAGGTTGTGGGTTCGACTCCAGCCTAAACCCAAGCACACAAGATCTTTGCAAATGAGATCTCAAGAATCCATTTTGTGTAATGTCGGGCATTTTAAATGATGCAGGTTTTGAGACATCTAGACATAAAATGTATCCAAAAAAGAGTAAAACTGTAAAAGTAACTTAAGCCATAGGTTGTAGGTTAGGTTTCAACTAAACCCAAGCCAGTACAACAGACATCTTTGCAAATGAAATCGCAAGAATGTGTAATGTCAGACCTTTAAAAGATGCACAATTTGAGACACCCAGGGCATAAAATGCATCCAAAAAATAGTAAAAATCTTTTCAAATGAGATCGTAAGAATACATTTTGTGTAATGTTAGAGCTTTAAATGATGCAGGTTTTGAGACATCCTGGGATAAAATGTGCCCAAAAAAGAGTAAAAATGTAAAAATAACTTAGTTTAGAATCCAAAGGTTGTGGGTTAGACTCCCGTTAAACCCAAACCCAGCACAACGCACAAGATCTTTGCAAATGAGATCTCAAGAATTTGTGTAATGTCGGGCATTGTAAATGATGCAGGTTTTGAGACATCTAGGCATAAAATGTATCCAAAAAAGAGTAAATCTGTAAAAATAACTTCAGCCAGAGGTTGTGGGTTAGATTCCATCTAAACACAAGCCAGAACAAAACACACAAGATCTTTGCAAATGAGATTTAAAAGCTCACAAGAATACATTTTGTGTAATGTAGGACCTTAAATTATACAGATTTTGAGACATCCTGGCGTAAAATGTATCCAAAAAAGCACAAGAATAAATCTAGAAGCCAACATTTTGCAACCAAACAGGCACACATTTTTTAAATTTAATTAATTAATTATTTATTTTTTTTCATGAAAGAGCATAAAACCTCCATACAGACAGTAGTTAGTCCTCTCAGTAAGGTGAAGGTTATGGGTTAGACTCCGGATCTCTTCGAGCGGAGAGCCCATGTCCTCTCTGTGTTATTATGGCAGAGTGGTGAGCCTTTCTCCTCTTCTCAATACGGAAGTTGTGGGTTAGACTCCCGCTAAACCCAAGCCAGCCCAACACACAGATCTTCGCAAATGTCTGAACGAACAACGGATGCCTCGAGCTTCGGAGATAAACAAGAGTCTTTGCAGGAGGAAGTGGTCCATATCTTTCTCATACATGTCCGGCCGTGAATTTACATTAGCAATCTGAGTGTGGGTAACTGGCTCCCCGCTCCATCCGTCTCCCATGGCAAATAAAAATGAAATGCACTTCTCAGGCTACTCGGATTAAGGATCACGCTTTTATCAAATACTGAAGTCTATTTGCAGTCCTGCTCATAAATAAGAGAGCGAGAGGGAGGGAGAGACAAAAAATATGTGAACCAGGGCGCGAGGTCTGGAGCTGGGGGCACGCACAGCAGCTCGGATTTGAAAAAAAAAAAAAAAAAAAAAAAAAAAAGAAAGAAATCGAGAGGGGAAACCTGGAAGTGTAATACGAAATCAGGCTGTTTTCAAGGAATCTTCCATTACAGATGAGGGGGGAGAAGGTGGAGCGGGAGCAGGGGTCTGTGCATGTCTGAGGGTCCCTGAGGGTGAAGGTTCAATTCCACAAAATGGGAATGCGAGCTTCAGGGAGATGGACTGACAGGGAAAGACAGGGGAGCTGAAAATATGACTAGAATGTTTTTTTTATTATTTATTATTTATTAATATTTATTATGATTAGGCTATTTTCTGATCTGTAACAGATAATACTCCCTACAACTGTACAACTTACTGTTATGTAACAGATAATACTCCCTACAACTGTACAACTTACTGTTATGTAACAGATAATACTCCCTACAACTGTAAATCAACCCTTATGTAACAGATAATACTCCCTACAACTGTACAACAACTCACCCTTATGTCACATATAATACGTCCTATAACTGTACAACTCACCTTCATGTAACAGATAATGCTCCCTACAACTGAACAACTCACTATTATGTAACAGATAATACTCCCTACAACTGTACAACAATTCAGCCTTACGTAACAGATAACCCTATTTTATTTTGACTTGTACATTTACATTTATATAATTATGTCTTATTTGATAACTGTCTCTTGCTCTTTTTTGCTACTTATTTAGAATGTATTATTACCATTTTTATATTTTTGCTCTTTGTTATTATATCATATTGTGATGTCTGAGCTACTGTGTCCAAATCATTTCCCTTGTGGATCAATAAAGTTTGTCTAAGTCTAAATCTAAGTCTAAGCCCTTCTTCAGACATGGCTTGACCCAAAACATCACATTGTGGAGTCATCGAAATTAAAAATTTGTTAGTTTCAAAGAACTGCAGTGCGGATCTACTTCTTCTTCTTTTGCTTAGCACAAACAGACCTGGAGTTGTGTTTTGTTTCATTCACACATGTTTAACACATTTTAGTTCTTTTCTCAAATGAAAAACACTTTGTTCCACCTTATGATGTCATGTGGTAATACAGGAAATGCTCCAATGTGTTTAAAATTTCATACATCTTCACTAGAATCCATTTTGATGATTTCAACTCTGGAAATGGCCATCTCTACTGAACAAAAGGTAAAAGGAGCTGTTAACTTGAAAACATGACATCACAAAGTGGAACAAAGCATTTTGGGATGATTTTGGCGATGCGGACAGACGAATAATGTGGGATTTCTCAAACAAAATGCAACTCTGGATATGTTTTGATGATGTAACAACATTATAACATGCCTAAAAGCTCACGAGAGTCAACTTTGTTTAATACAGGATGCAGATTTTGAGACATCCGAGAATACGATGTGGCTAAAAAACAGCACGACTTAATTTCACCAACATTTCTCTACCAACCAGGCGGCTTCATCTGGGTTGTAGTTGGAAGTCCACAATCTATGCACACTGAACATTGATGAAACTTGGGCTTGCAATCCGGTTTATCATTCTCTGTGCAAGATTTTGCAACATTTTCACTGTTTATTCTTTAAAATTTGAGATCTTTTTTTCAGAATTAGAAATGTATTTTAACCCCGGGACCCTACACTCCATTTGACACTCCACATATCGATACGAGATCCTAATAGACACTAACTAACCTGCTGACTGCTGCGCTGTGAGACTGCAAAGGGCTGACGAGGGAACATTTTTCATAATCCTCATTTTTTTATTTTGTGAGAGAGCATAAAATCTCCCCACAGAAGGGCCCGGTAAGGTTTGGGAACTGAACCTGAGACCTTCTTTTTACGAGGCAGTGCGTTATTTGTGTGTCATTTACATGTTAGTCACAGCATCAGCACACTCTAGGGATGGGCATTCGATGAAATGTTCTTAATCGATCGTCGGAAGAATTAATGATCGATTATCGATTAATCATTAACGTTTTTATATTAAAATGATCATCATTATTATTACTATCTGCATTACTAAAATAAATAAATAAACATAAATAAATTCAACTTTACGACATATAAACCGTAACGACTCTAGAGCCACTTCAATCCGTCTGACATTATAATGTGTTTAATTCAGTTTTGTTCAACTCTCACAGAAACAAAACTTAAAACCACTTTGCAAATTTGCATAAACTAAGCGAAGATAAAACTACAGCTCTTGTGTCGCTGATGCGGTCAACTTCTGTCGGATTAAAAGACATGACTCAGGTGAATACAGGTTAGTGTGACCAGATTTGCGTTTGTCAAAACCAGGACAGCGTATGGGGGGGGGAGGGAGGTGGGGACTCGTCATCGACACACACGACTCTCACCTGGTAAAACTTTTTCCCACTGGACACAGAAACATATGTGCTGCTTTATACACTGTGCACATGGACTCACACTTGTCCCGAACGCAACGGAAAGTGTGGAATTTCTTGTACAAATCCTGGTTAAATCCACATTTGTGCTTCAGTACGTTACAGACTGACCCACTGTTTGTGTCTCGCTCCTTCTGATGCAGAGACACATGTACACACCTGTTTGGTCACACTACACACAGCAACCGACATTTGGTTTGTCGATTAAAATTAACGTAATCGATGAAATTCTTAATGATCAATTATCGATTAATCGATTAATCATGCCCATCCCTAGCACACTCCTCTGCACTTTTCTCTCCTCATAGTCTTTTTCTTTCTCTTCTCTCTCCTCTTTTTTCTCTCTTCTATTTACAATTAACACTTGTGCTCAGTAAGACTTGGGAATCGAACCTGAGACCTTCTTGTTATGAGGTGATACACTGCTTTTCATTTACGTTTTAGTTATACCATCAGCACGCTTTCCTCTCATCCTCCACATCTCTCTCCTTCCATACTCTCTTTCCTCCTCCTCCTCCTTACTCTGTCTCCTTTCTTCTCTTTAGGAATCAAACCTAAAACCTTCTTGTTACGAAGAAGTGAACTGTATGTGTGTCATTTGCATGTTAGTGGCACCATCAGCACATCTCCTATTTACAATTCACGTTTGTGCTCAGTAAAGTTTGGGAATCGAACCTGAGACCTTCTTGTTACGGGGTGATTTTCGTTTACATTTTAGTTACGTCATCAGCACACTTTCCTCTCATTCTCCACATCTCTCTCCTCCCATACTTTCTATCCTCCTCCTCCTCTCTCTGTCTCCTTTCTTCTCTTTAGGAATCAAACCTAAGACCTTCTTGTTACGAGGCAATACACTCTGTCATTTGCATGCTATTGCGCCATCAGCACACGCAATCTCTCTTCAGTGCTGAGCTGTCCCGTGCTTCCTCCTCCTCCTCCTCTTCTCTCCACCCTCCTCCTCTCTCTCTTCTTTTATTTATAATCCGCACTCACGCTCGGTAAGGTTTAGGAATCAAACCCGAAACCTTCTCGTTAGGCGTCGATGCTCTCCTCCTCCTCCTCCTCCTCCTCCTCCAAATCCACACCTCTTTCCTTCCATCCTCTCTCTCTCGCTTTCCTCCCCTCCATCTCTCCTCTGGTCATGCTGAATTTTGCAGGAGTGTTTGGGTAGATCCCTGTCTTTTGGCTCCTTTTGCACACACACACACTCACACACACACACACACACACACACACACACACACACACACACACACACACAGCTCCTTAGGCTCCTTTTCTCTTCCTTATTTACGTCCCGGCTGATGACGTTTATCATTTGTGATGTAAGATGTACAGTACTTTTTTAGATTTTATGTACTAGAAACACTTCATTCTTAATGGAGATGCAGTTTATTACTCAGGCCTAGTATCCATTTAATTACTACACAAACCTTAACTCTAAACCAGCTCCCGGGTCACATACGGCCCTTTGGTTGACTCTGATTGGTCCGTTTAAGCTCATTTGGAATCACAAAATAAACATATTTTATAATTTTAGCTCATGCACGGACTAAAGTTGCATTGCTTTTATTTTAGAGGAGTTTTTAAATGACATTTTTTGTTCGGCAACTTCACTTTTTCATTGCTTAGTCATAACATAAACTCTTCCCAGTCTCACCAGCTCATCAAAACTATATTTACTGCTTTTTATAAAGAAATACAATTAATATTATGCAGAATTGTTTTACGCATTTTGGCCACAATATTTTCTGTTTCTCATGGGGTCCCTTGGAAAAAAAACAAAATAAATAAATAAAAAAATTTGCCCACCCCTTCTCTAAACCCTAACCCAGGGGTGGGCAAACTACGGCCCGGGGACCATATGCGGCCCATTAATCTTTTTAATTCGGCATGCCAAACTTGATTAATAATAATAATCATAATAATAATAATAAGTTTGAGTGTTTTAAAAGTCATTTCAATAAATAGTAAATACCGTGGGACTTGAAGGACAGATATTTTGTTGTAATGCTTTGTAATGATTTTCAATTATGGGATATTTAAAAAAACATGGGGTATATTTTCTATATGTCCCGTGTTATTTTTATTTTTATTGTTTCTCTGATGAGGTGTATTACAAAAACTCCATCCATCTGCTCCTGGTCTGGCCCTTCGGTCAAATTTTAGAACCAATTGTGGCCCATGAGTCAAACAGTTTGTCAACCCCTGCCCTAAACACTTAATTAAGTAATGTTAATTGTTAATTAAATGTTAACGCTTATTATAAAGTTCCTAGTACTGAAAACATAAAAGTGATGTATGACTTACCCAGTATTTGTATCAAGGATAGTTATTGTAGGCAAGTGTTACCGTTCTACTATTTATCATGATGAAATGCTTCAGATTTGATAAGAATGAATCTTATTTCACTATTATCACTTACATACAATACTTTCATTGCATTTTCTATGTTTTCCATAATATAATATCATAATTTGCAGCTGTTTTCTCACTGCACCACAGGTAGAAACGATTCTGTCTGAAGCACTTCAACGACAGGAAGACTACATGCTAACACTGTCATTAGCTACATGCTATATTGTCAACGTTCAAAAATATGATCTGTAAAAAGACATTAAAACAAATATCTAATAAAAAATTGGAGTGAAAAAAGTTAAAATAAGAATAACATGTAAAAGTTTCATATAATCCAGTGTGTAGTAACTGATTCTGTATGAAGCACTTCAAAGGCAGGAAGAGTACATGCTAACACTGTCATTAGCTACATGCTACATTGTCAACATTCAGAAATATTATACGTAAAAAGACATTAAAACAGATATATAATAAAAAAACTGGGGTGGAAAAAGTAAAGTAAGAATAAAATTTTTAAAAGTTTCATAGTTTCATATTTCTGTACACCTGAATACCTAAAATGTACTACATAAATACGTGGGATTGTGTGTAAATGTTTCTGTATGAAGACTACATACTGTCATTAACTAAAGACATTCAAACAAAACATAAAAATTGGAAAAAAATTACAATAAAAAAATAAATAAACAAATAATAATAATACAAGTTTAAAGTTTCATTATAATATTTTTTTTGCATAGCTTAGAAAACAAATGCAGTAAAATGATCTGAAAATGTGCAGCACATTTTTCAGAATATTTGGACCAATGCTTTTTAAATGAATGAATTGGATTGTAAAGTGAATCCATGTGATAAAAACACACATTTACACCAATATTTGTAACTGAACTCTGTGTTTTTTAGACAGAGAGTTTAAGAGCGATTGATCCCAAGAGAAAATGTATTTCAAAGTTTGACGGTTGACAATTAATGTAGGTTTTCAGCGTGTTTCAGCAGTGTCAAAGCCTAAACACAAGTGGATATTGTCCAAATTGTCCAATAACCAACGGAATACACAACTGTAACATTTTATTTACCATATTTCATTGTTGGAAATGGCTTATGAATGAAATAATACCTATATGATATGAAATGTGTCACAATACCTCATTTTAGCATACAATTTTACGAATATTATAAAATGCTAAATAATAGTCCTTTCTATTGTGTATACTGATGTAAACCCAGGCTAGAAACAGTTTTAAATAACACAGATAATGCAGATTCGATGTAAAAATATGACATTACTGTAAGAATGTTCAGATTATAGTTTTCGACATAAAATTCACTTTTTATGACAAGTCGCTATTACAGTCATGAATAATACATGTTTAAACAAAAAGAAATAACAAAACGTAATAATAATACAAGTTTAAAGTTTCATATAAACATTTTTTTTTGCATTGCTTAGAAAACAACTGCAATAAAAGCACTTGAAAATGTGCAGCACTTTGGAAAATATTTCGACGTACGCTTTTTAAATGAATGAACTGGACTCTAAAGGGAATCCATGTGATGAAAACACACATTTACACCAATATGTGTTGCCAGTATTTGTAACTGAACTGTGTATTTTTAGACAGAGAGATCTGACCTGAGAAAACAGTTGACAGTAAATGTAGGTTTTTAGCGTAATGCGAAAAAGCAGTTTCAGGGCCTACACACAAGTGAATATTGTCAAAAATTGTGTGGTAACCAACAAAATACACAGATCCAACATTGTATATAACATATTTACCATATTCCATTGTTGGAAATGGCTTATGAATGAAATATTACCTAAATGATATGTAGAAATGTATGATTTATAATAAATTTTAGCGTAGCTCAGAAAACAAGTGCAAAAAAACACTTGAAAATATTTCGACGTATGCTTTTAAAATGAATGACTTTGATTGTAAAGTGAATCCATGTGATAAAAAACACACATTTACACCAATATCTGAACAGTGTACTTTTAGATGGAGAGTTCCCCTGAGAAAACAGTAGACAGGAAATGTAGGTTTTTAGTGCATTTTGAACTGTAATGTGAAAAAGCAGTGCCAAAACCTTGTTTAAACATCGTTTAAACTGTGCAGTAATCAACAAAATCCACAGATATAGCATTTTATTTACCATATTCCATTGTTGAAAATGACTTATGAATAAAATATTACCTAAATTATATGTAGAAATGTGTAATTTACAATAAATGTTTTGCATAGCTTAGAACACAAGCTCAAAAAAAGCACTTGAAAATGTGCAGCAATTTGGAAAAATAATTCACTGTACGCGTTTTTAAATGAATGAATTGAACTGTAAAGTGAACACATGTGATAAAAACACACCTTTACACCAATATTTGTAATCAATATTTGTAACTGAACTGTGTATTTTTAGAGGGAGAGTTCCCCTGAGAAAACAGTTGAGAGTTAATGTAGGTTTTTAGCGCAAACATAATGTGAAAAAGCAGTGTCAAAGGCGACAGCCAAGCAGATCTAACATTTTATTTACCATATTTCATTGTTGGAAATGGCTTAGGAATGAAATATTACCTAAATAATATGTAGAAATTTGTAATTTATAATCAATTTTTGGCATAGCTTAGAAAACAAGTGCAAAAAAAAACAACAACAAAAAACCACACACACACACTTGAAAATGTGCACTATTTTGGAAAATATTCTGATGTATGCTTTTTAAATGAATGAACTGGATTGTAAAGTGAATCCATGTGATAAAACCACAAATTTACACCAATATTTGTAACCAGTATTTGTAACTGAACTGTGTATTTTTAGAGGGAGAGTTCCCCTCAGAAAACAGTTGAGAGTTAATGGTAGGTTTTTAATGCGAAGAAGCAGTGCCAAAACCTACCGACATACAAGCGGATATTGTTTAAACTGTGCAGTAATCAACAAAATACACAGATATAGCATTTTATTTGCCATATTCCATTGTTGAAAATGGCGTATGAATGAAATATTACCTAAATTATATGTAGAAATGTGTAATTTACAATAAATGTTTTGCATAGCTTAGAAACAAGTGCACAAAAAGCACTTGAAAATGTGCAGCAATTTAGAAAATATGTCACCGTACGCTTTTTTAAATGAATGAATTGAACTGTAAAGTGAATGCATGTGATAAAAACACACATCTACACCAATATTTGTAACCGAATTGTGCCTAAAATAAGTGACATGGGCCTTAAACAGCTGTAGAGTGCACCACTAGTTCACGAGAGCCGCACTGCACTGCTCCCAGTCAACTCCACTCTCCCATCAACCGCACTATTTGTTCCAGTGGTTTTTGTTTTTTTTTCCTCCTTCTTTCTCTCTCCAGCTCCAGCACATGTCTGTACACTCCCTCCCTCACTGCAGTCCCCCCCTCCCTCCCTCCCTCCCTCCCTCCCTCCTTCCCTCTCCCTCTCTCTCTCTTCCTCCCTCTTCATCCACCCTTCCACTTCTTTCACAGTATCGTCTACGCCGGCGTTCCCTGGTTCCGTATACATCACTATATCCACGCACTCCCGAACTCACCACGAGAAGACGAGAAGCAGCAAAAAAAAAAAAAAAAAAAAAACTCCGGTGGCTTGAGGCTGCAAGTGTCAACTCCGCACTGCCTTCTCTCTCTCTCTCTCTCTTTCTCTCTCGCGCTCTCTCTCCTTTATTCTTTCTATCTTTCTTGTACTGTTCCTTCTTCTTCGTCACCGCCGCTGTGTAAGAGTGCTGCCTGGCGCTTGGTTCTCGCTCCGTGCAGTTCAGCCCCGTTTTCCACTCACCAATAAGAAACTGCAAGAGGGTATAGCCAGCGCTGGAGAGGAGAGAGGAAGAGGAGGAGAGGGAGAGAAGTAGACGAAGAAGGGGGGAGAAGAGCACGCCGGCTAAGCTGCGAGTGCGTTCGCGTGTTACAAAGTGGACAAGTTACTCCAGAAGACTATCGCTTCGTTTTTGGTCCTATACGTCTCCTTCCCCTTTCCGGCCGTCCTTCCCACTACTTCTAGCGACACTTGAAGATTTCCGACGGGGAATTCCTTTTTAAAACCCATCAAAGACTCCCAATCAGACACATCTATTTCACGACAAGAAGCGAGAATTCTCAACGGACTTTTTGTTGTGTTGCGAAACCAGAGTCTACGGAAAACCACCTTTCAACATGATGATGTACTTTTGGGTGAGTCCGCTTCTTGCTTCCCTACTTTCTTCCTTCCTTGCTTCCTCGCCCCCCCCTTCCTTTTGCGGTTGTCTCTGTTGGCGTTTGTGTGTTTTTGCTGGTCTGATTCTGGTCTGCGATTGCACCCACAGCGTAGTTCACATGCTTGGAGAGAGCTGGATGCACTTTCGAATGTCTTTTATTGATAGCCCGGTCGCCAGCCTGGACATTTATTCACAGGAAGCAACACTGTCGACTTGATTAATACCTTTATTAAACTCCAATTGACACGGCAAAGTACCCAGAATGCAATATGATAGCTATTAGAAACTTCCGCACGCAGGGTGGTACAGGGACGCAGACTTCTCCTCCGCTCGCATTGTTTTTTCCCCCATCTATTTAAACTTCATTTGGGATTTCAGCTTTGCCTTCCTCCTCGCAATTTTCCAACTTTGCAGCCAATCAAATTACGCCGTACATATTTCTAGTCTTTGTAAACACTCCTAATGCAGTTTGGAGCTGTTGATATCGATCGGCAGTTTCGAGTGAGCGGGCGAAGGGCTCAGCTGTACCGTTTTGATTTTTTGCCCCTTTCCTTTTCGTTCTTTTTTTTTTTTTTTTCATAAGCTGAGAAGTAACTTTGCGAGGTCCATTAGCAAATTTTACATAGAATTGAATTGGAAGTGAGAGAGACGAATGCAGTGAGAAGTATCGATCGGTTTCTGAGTTGTCTGGAGAGGAAAGTGGGGAGTGTTTTTATTTATTTTTTTTATTGTACTTTTTGAGGCCGGGAGTTGGTGAAGTTTTTTTGTAGTGACAGTACGGTATACGGCGTCCCAGATAGCGACATAAGTTCTAGTTGTTTATAGCATGGTTTAAAGCGGGGCACTGCAGTTCCTTTTGGGGTTTGAACCTGAAAACGAGGCTAAGACGGAACAAGAAGAGGTGTGTATTTTTAGACGGAGGGTTTAAGAGTGATTGGTCCCGTGAGAAAACGGATTTCAAAGTTTGACAGTTGACAGTTAATGCAGGTTTTTAACGGTAATGCGGAAAAAAAAGAATGTATCAAAGCCTACACCCAAGCGGATATTGTCCAAATTGTGCAGCAATCAACAAAATATACAACTCTAACGTTTTATTTACCATATTTCATAGCTTCGAAACACCTTTAAAACAACACAGATAATGCAAATTTGGTGTAAAAATGAAAAATTACTATAAGAATGTTCAGATTACAGCTTCGCATTCGTTTAAATATGCGATGCTTGACAGATTTCGACATAAAATCCACTTTTTTTTTTTTATCACGAGTCGCTATTACAGTAATGAATAATACATGTTGTACTCCAATGCAGTGTAAAACTTCCACACTTGCAGTTTTGTTGACAGTAAATACAAAATGCAGTCTCTTGCTGATTTCTTGGACTCTTGAAAACAAAACAAAACAGACTGCAGTTTGGCTCGTCGTAAATAACTTTGCGTACCTGTATTGCAATATTTCTGTGCTTTACTGTTGGAACTGCATTATAATGATGCTGTTAACGCGTTTTCGAAGTACTAATTGAGACGCTTTTGAGATTCTGCTGTTGCTTTTGCACTAATATTTCAAATTAAGGTGGGGATTTTGTCACAGCTTCAGTTCTGTTAACGGTAAATTCAAAACGATGCAGATTTGCAGTTTTTGAGAATGACTAATAATGCGTAGAAAGATGTATTTTTGTTTTGTTTACAGCTGTTAGTTAGCTTCACTGAGTTAGCATTTTGTCACTATATTATCATAATACGCTTTAGTCTCATTAAGAGTGTGTCTTATGTCTGTAATTTGAAGTGAACACTGAAGGTTTCGTGGTACAGTCTGTATGTGTGTGTGTGTGTTTAATACAAAATGAGATGCTAAAGCAGTTAATTCTTATTTTTGAGAATACTTTACGCTTTTTTACACTGCTGTAATGTAAAAAAAAAAAAGTGTAAAGTTTGTCACAGCTGCAGTTTGTAAACAATAAATTCAAAACAATCACATTCTTAGATTTGGTTTAGAAAATAAATGACTAAAAATAATATGTACAAAAAACGTCATGTAAGAGATGTTTACAAGGTTGTCAAAAGTATCAAAAATCGGATACTAATCAATACTACAACTAGTCTCGAAACAATAAAGTATTGATACTGAAAAAAAAAAAGACATAACTGGACAAAATTTGGCCTTCATTATGCTTTTTAGGCTGCTGTAATAAAATATTAATTCAAATTTCGGTGTAAAGTTTGTCACAGCTGCAGTTTTGTTAACGATAAATTCAAGATGATTGTAGATGAAATGTATGTGTAGTTTGGTTTTAGAATACTGACAACAAAAAATGTGTAGAAAGAAAGAGCATCATGTAAGAAGTGTTTCTCATGGGTTTACAGGGTTGGCAAAAGTATAGAAAATCGGATACTAAACGATACTAAAACTAATATCGAAACTGCACTCTCATTTAAACAAATATCGATACTGAAAAAAAAAAGACAGAACTGGACAAAAGTGGCCTTCATTACGCTTTTTTTACGCTGCTGTAATGTATTCACAAAATGTTATTAAAATTTCGATGTAAAAGTTTGTCACAGGTTCAGTTTTGTTAACAATAAATTCAAAATTTGTAGATCAAATGTGTAATTTGTTTTAGAATATTGATAATAAAAAAATAATGGGACAGAAAGAAAGAACATCATGTAAGAGGTGTTTCGCACAGGTTTATAGGGTTGTCAAAAGTATCAAAAATCGGATGCTAATCGAAACGAAAACTAGTATTGAAACTACACACTCATTTAATCAAGTATCGATATTGAAAAAGAAAAAGAAAAGACATAACTGCACAACACTTGGCCTCCATTACAGTTTTTTAGGCTGCTGTAATGTATTAATAAAAATGAATTCAAATTTAGGTGTAAAGTTTGTCACAGCTGCAGTTTTGTCAACAATACATTTTAAATTTGTAGATCAAATGTGTAGTTTTGTTTTAGAATATTGATAACTAAAAATAATATGATGGAAAGAAAGAGCATCATGAAAGAGGTGTTTTGCATCGGTTTATAGGGTTGTCAAAAGTATCTAATCGATACGAAAACTAATATCGAAACTACACACTCATTTAAGCAAGTATTGATAGTGAAAAAAAATACATAACTGGACAAAATAAGGCCTTCATTCTGTAAAGTTTTTATAAAATATGAATTGAAATGTAGCTGTAAAGTTTGTCACAGCTGCAGTTTTGCTAACTACAAATTCAAGATTTGTAGATCAAATGTTTAGTTTTGTTTTAGAATATTGATAACTAAAAATAATGTGTAGAAAGAAAAGTATTAAAAATTGGATACTATTTGATACTAAAGCTAGTATCGAAACTACACACTCATTTAAGCAGGTATTGATACTGAAAAAAATACATAACTGGACAAAATGTGGCCTTTATTCTGTTATGTTTTAATAAAATATGAGTTCAAATAGAGGTGTAAAGTTCAAGATGTGTAGATTAAATGTTTAATTTTGTTTTAGAGTATTGATAACTAAAAATGTGATGGAAAGAAAGTGTTTTGCATGAGTTGATAGGGTTGGCAAAATGTGTGGAATATCGGATACTTATCGAAACAAAAATCTCATTTAAGCAAGCATAAGTGGACAAAAAATGGGGCCTTCATTTTGAGTTGTATCGGACCACATGGAGTAATAAACGAAAAATACTGTACACTACTGTTTTGTTTGGAAAATGACAATATTGTCTAAAAAAAATGCTATTAAAATGATCATTTTAGGTCACAAAATCAATATCAAGTCTATTCTTTAGGATCAAAATCAAATTGAATTGAAATTTGAGCATCATGACAACACTAGTTTGTTTTGCAATACGTCTGTTAGAGTTTAGTTACTATATGATTGTAATACTTTTTAGTCTCATTAACAGTGTGTTTTATGTATAATTTGAGGTGGACACTGAAGATTTAGTTGGTAGAGTTTCGTGTGTGTGTGTTGAATACAAAAAGAGATGCTACAGAAGCTAATACATACGTCTATTCATTAAAATATTCAGTCAAATGTAGGTGTAAAGTTCACCACAGCTGCATTGTTACAAGTAACACTAAATAAATTAAAAATACATTCAATTCATAGTTTTGTTTTGGAAGACATAGACTAAAAATAATGTGCACAGAAACCATGGTGACAGGTCTTTTGCATGGGTGCTGCTGAAAAACATAAGCAGAAATGTATTTTTAAAAGTACTAACACTCAAATTTGGTGTAAAGTTGGTCACAACTGCAGTTTTAACACATTCCAAATGATTAAATTGATTTTGTTTTAGAATAAGGACAACAAAAACAGCATTTTGGATGGGTCTGTTATGCAATGTCGTAATATTATTGTAGTACTTTTAGTCTCTTTTAACAGTTTATATGCAGATTTTGGTGGTTAGAATGGACATAGGTGTGTAGAGTATGTGTGTGTGTGTGTGTTATTATGGACAGAGGCAGTGTGTGTGTGTGTGTGTGTGTGTGTGCACGCAGAAGGAGGTGGCTCAGACGCTAATCTTTGCGAGCCTGTTTCCCTCTGTGCTGCAGCTTTTGTATTATTTAGCACCTCCAGACTTTGCACTTTCACATACACTGTTAGCAACACAGGTTTACTTCATTTTTTTTGTCTAAAAATACCCCAAAATTTGCATAATTTTTACTTGTAAATTTTTGGTCAGGTTAGAATTACGAACACATTTTCAAACCTGCGAAAAAAAAAAAAAAAATAATGATTCAAGTTGATTTTACTATTTATTTTTTAACAGTTATAGTTATTGCAACTTTCTTGACCTGAAACACCTGAAAATATTGATATAAAAAACAAATATCTTGAAAATACAGTGAATATTTTTTAGGTACTCTTCACCAAATAAAATACACAATATTTTTAAGTTGTCAAAACAAAACCTGTTTACACTGACAGCTCTCTACTCTGCATATATTTAGCTTCATTCAAATACTCCAAAACACAAAGCTATATAATAATGTATGGTATTACTGTATGCTGTTTTATTTTTAATTTGAATAACTTCGTAGTCCTCCTTCTCATTTTAAGCATTTTATCATTTGTTTTCATGTCCACACTGGGTCAAATATCTTAGGTCTCTTAACTAACAAAAGTGTAAAGTGTGTAGCAACAAAATGAATGTAAAATCCTATATGAGTGAATGTTTTTGACACGTGTAGTTCCCACATTTGAAGTTGTAAAACTCATTTGTGTAGTTCTGCTCTCAGGCCTAACCTAAACACGACAGATTTGTATGAAAGAGCTGGACCTAAGCTCACCAGTGTTAGACATTTTGTGGAGAATTTACAAAATATCTATAGAATGTGTTTAATTGGAGAGATAGATAGATAAAGAGAGAGATATAGATTGATAGATATATAGATATATACATAAATAGATAAAGAGAAAGAGATAGAGCAGGAGAACGATATATAAAGACAGAAAAAGAGAGATAAAACTAGAGAGCAAGTTAGATAAAGAGAGAGATAAATGCATACATAGATAGAAAAAGATAGATAGAGGGAGAGAGAGATGCATAGAAAAATACATAGAAAGATAAAGAAAAAGAGGGAAAGACAGATATAGCTAGATGGGGAGATATAGATAAAGAGAGAGAGAGAGAGAGAGAAAGAGATAGCGCTAGAGAGCGAGACAGATAGAGAGATATAAATACATCGATAGATAAAGAGAGAGAGACAGCAAGATCTAGATAGAGAGATAGAGAGATATAGAGAGATAGAATAGAGAGATCACACATGACTGTGATTTAAACGTGTGATTCAGTTTGAAATGTGAATGCAGTTGGATGTGTGAAACAGAGTACTGGTGGTGTGCTCTTGTACGTTCCACCAGTGCATTTATCTGAATTAAGGTCCATAAAACTCTGCTAACTCTGTTTTTGTAGTTCATTTGCTGCTGTGTTTCTTGTGCGTAAAGGCTATAATATTACAATTAGTTTTTCTGTTTTGTTGTCAAAAGCTTAAAAAAGTATTTGGGCAAATTATACATGAGTTACACAAAAGCTGTAACTTTGTTGACATCCCTCCATTCATAAAGTTACTGTATGGTTCATATGAAATCTTTGCAGTATATTAGTAGTAGTAGTAGTAGTAGTAGTAGTAGTAGCAGTAGTAGTAGTAGTAGTAGTAGTAGTAGTAGAAGTAGTAGTAATAGTAGTAGTAGTAGCAGCAGCAGAAATAGTAGAAGAAGTAATAGCAGTAGTAGTAGTAGTAGTAGTAGTAGTAGTAGCAGTAGCAGTAGCAGTAGTAGTAGTAGCAGAGGTAGCAGTAGTAGTAGTAGCAGCAGCAGCAGAAGTAGTAATAATACTAGTAGTAGTAGTAGCTAGTAGTAGCAGTAGTAGCAGTAGTAGTAGTAGTGGTAGTAGTAGTATTAGCAGTAGTTATAGTCGTAGCAGACAAAGTGTAATTACTGTGAAGAATGTTTTTTATAAGATGGTTTCTTAGTTGTAGTTTATTTTTATTATTTTTTAGTAACTTATAGCAATCTGTATTCAAATTACTATGAACTAGTAGTAGTCGTTTTTAGTAGTAGTAATTCGCTTGCTTTTAGGAGTGATCAGTAGTCAGTTAGCAAATAGTTTTGCAAAGTCATCTGACCAACACTCCTCTTTAAAATGAAACTGCCCCGACACATAAATATGTTTGTGTTTGAGAAAACTTTCAGAAACACTGACCCTAAAGACTGCACCTTTTTGATTGAACATTTTAACCTCACTGATATATTTTTGCTGCACATTTCTGATGTCCTTTTTACTGCGACGCCCTTTGAGACCGTATAAATAAAGCTTACTTACTTACTTAATAAATCAAAAGTGAATACAAGTGATAAAAAGCTGTTCAAAATTTGATATTGTGAGTCAAAAAGATTGTAGAAACCTTTTACTTTCACCGTCCCGATCAGTACCACTACCTCCCCCTCCCTGCTCCTGTGTGGGCTCCGCAGGTGGCGAGCTGTACCTGATACCTGTCTCCCCCCCGACCCCTCTCCCGCACCCCCCTTCCGCCCCTCCGCCCCCTCTCCCCGCCCGCCATCCCTCCCTCCGCCGTGGGACCCCCGCGCCGCCCTCATTACAATATTTATTCACCCAGCAGATGTTCTTATCCGGGGCAATTACCTTTGGCTTACACGTCCCGCTTGCCCACTGATGTAGATGGATGTACAGACGGGGGGGTTTGCGCGGGGCCCCTGGGTGCCTCCTCGGGTGCCGCCTCCTCGCCTCGTCCCCGTGCCCTCCGCGTGAGTCTCGGCGGCGGAGTGTGGGGCATTTGTTTCGTTAATGGTTTCGGGCCGAGCGTGAGGTGAGTCGGAGCGATTCTTTCGAGGAGTCCAGATGCAACGGCGAGGGGCCTGTTTACGCACGGGAAATTTAGCTAAGTGCCCCCCAAAAAATGAAAATTAGAGTGAAAATTGAAATGAAAATAAAGGTGCACTATGTAACTTTTTGGTTAAGGGTCCATCTACTTCTCTACTTTACATTTATTCAATTACAGGTGGTTTTGCAGCTTGAAAATACCTAGACAAGCACATTCTGACTGTGAGCGAGGTCGCCTCTTCGCAGATCTGACCTGAAACTTGGTCTGGATTGGTCTCCATGGAGATAGAAAGGTTTAATGCCAGGTTTAATGGAGACGAAAAGTCGACGGATCCTTCAATCAACCTTCGTATTGATCGAAAACAATATCTTAAAAGAAGTAGCGTTGTAAATATATATATAGATTTTTTTGTGTGTTAACTCTCTTGAAAGTTCATTTTGTTTCACTCATGCAGCTATAACAATAATCAGTTTTATAAGTCAATGAATTTTTTTCTGTCTTTCTGTCTGTCTTTATCAAAAAATTACTCTGGTGGTGAAAGGAGACATATTGTGCTTTTATCTGTTTTATAGTCAGAATCTACGACACTCGTAGATCATTATAATTTGCACTTTTAAAATTGCAATATTCATCTCAAATGACTGAAGGAAAGAAGGTGGTTCCTCTGACTTCTGGCCGAAAACAGTAGCGTTGAGTTCCACCTGCACATTTACAGTGTATAGATGCAAACGTCGTCACAACAAAGAGCTGTGGAGCTGTTGGTCCCTCCTGTGACTGACTGTGAGTAGTTCATCTTTTAAATTTGTGCTAAAATGGCTACGTGAAGCTGCAAAATTCCTGTGTGCCTTATTTTTTAAGAACAAAACAAAAAAGTAAGATGGTGCAATCAGTAGGCGTGTATGGGGGGTGGGGGGAAACAGGGATTTTTGGAACAATGGCGTCTTGAATACAGAAGAATAAAGATTACTCAAACATGAACATGAATCACGTCAATACGAATCATTCTAAATACAACTTTGACAGAGTAAATAAGAAGTGGGAACAACTATAACAGAACAAATAGCATAACACATAACACAACACATAACATCTAACATATAACATAACATTTAAAAGCTCTGAAAACTTGATTTACTAATTATTCAAAGCATTTAAATATGACATTTACATAATGTTTTTATTATTATTATTATTATTATTATTATTATTATTATTATTATTTTCATTTTCAAATCACTGTAAAAATGTTCTGTGATGAAACTATAAACCCTACTACCTTTAATTTATGTTCTGCGTAGTGATTGGTTGATTTTTAGTACCTGCAGAGTGCGTAATTTGCTCTGTTTGGTTAATTGTCGTTGGCTGCAGTGTGTACTCCATGATGTGATTGGTTGATTTCAGTACTTGCAGTGTGGTTCTGCACTCTGATTGGTCAATTTCATTTTAGGTGGCTGGAGTGTGGGTTCTACTCTCTGATTGGTTGACTTCAGTATCTGCTGTGTGGTTCTGCTGTCTGATTGTGTGATTTTTAGAACCTGCACTGTGGTTCTGTCCTTTGATTGGTTGATTTCAGTATCTGCAGTGTGGTTCTGCACTCTGATTGGGTGATTTTTAGTTCCTGCAGTGTGGTTTTGTGCTCTGATTGGTCAGTTTGATTTCAGTACCTACAGTGTGGGTTCTTCTTTCTGCTTGGTTGATATGAGTACCTACAGTGTGATTCTACTCTCTGATTGGTCAGTTTAATTTTAGGTAGCTGCAGTGTAGGCTCTTGTCTTTGATTGGTTGATTTCAGTACCTGCAGTGTGGTTCTGCGCTCCGATTGGTGGATTTCCAGTGGCACACGGGGCATTAGCATAAGTGCCGCCTCAGCAGTCTGTTCTGAGCATGTGCACATCTGGACAGTCACAGCGGACCTCTCTCTCCACGGGCTGTTTCAATTAACAACATTCAATTTCAGACTCAACACTCCAAAGCGCCGACAATTTATAACCTCACTTCTAACATGACGCCATTTTGTGCACAGTGACAATGTTGACTTTATTTTGTCTTTGTATCCATTTATTATTGAAGCAGGAAAGTCGAGCTCGAATTTAAAATCTCAGGGAACCATGTTGGGAACTCAAAGCTCTTAGTAAAAGGCAAAATCTTACATCATTTTACACCACATTCGCAGTAGGCAAGGTGGGTGAAGTGTTTTGCCTAAGGAAACAACAGAACTTGGTCTGAGTTGGGATCGATCCTCTGACTTTTGAGTTGGAATGCTTGAATTTACCTTCATCGTAAATGCACCAATAACACCAATGTTTACTGGATTATATTTGACCCAAGTGTATTATGGTACACACTTTAAAACACTATTATAGCTACTGTTGTAGCCTAATTTAAACTTCACAATCCAAAGACAGTGATGCAGATATTCTAAACTTTTTCATTCATTATTTTTTCAAGTATTTTCCTTGTATTTATTCAACTATTTAACTGAAAAAGTTGTGTACTGTATGTGAGAAAGTAGAAGGATTTCCTAAAAAAAAAAGCCTCCAATATTTACGTCACTCACTGTCGGCAAAATGGATGGAAAAGTCATTTAAATTAAGCTAAAACAGTAGCTGCAACGTGGTATTTTAACACTGTAAGTTAAAGGGCCAATATTACACTATTTTTACTATTTCGCGTCACAAACAGACCTAGAGATGTGTTTTGTTTCATTCACACATGTTTAACACACAAACTCTGCAAATTTAGACTGAGTTCTTCTCTCAGAAAGAAAACTACTGCTGCTACTAATACTCCTACTACTACTTGTACTGCATACTGGGTAGTCCTATATTACACAAAACTGACTCTTGTGCGTTTTATTTGAACGTTAACTCATCGAAAACATGCTCTGAGTTGTGTTTTGTTTCATTTTTTCATTCACACGTTTTAGTAATCCTTTATTATTAGTCTGTCTACGCCTCCAAAGTTTAAGACGTTCTGTTCCACCTTGTGATGTCATGTAGTAACAGTCCGTCAGCCGTCAGTCTGTCTCAGGGCAGCTGTGGCTGTTTGGATTAGGGTGGATTGGAAACTTGTTTTATTAGTTAGGTTGTCTGCTGGTAAACAGAGCTGGAAGTAGTTTTATTTTTTTACTAGTGCAATTATATTTTTGTTTACATCCATTACACATGATTATGATTACGCTATGATTATGTTCAAATTAAGCTGACTAGTCCATTCTAACGTGGAAGGGGGAAACGTTTTGACAGTTTAAATATATCAGACAATCTGATACTATTTTGATGTTTTTTTTTTTTTTTTTTTTTTTTTTAAAGTAAACTACTCTCATTTAATGTCAAATTGAGAAAAATCTAATTGCTCTGAGGCCTCGGTCATTAGTGGCACTGAGGGCAATTGTTTGGGGGCCCCTCCAGGTTCAGGGACCCTGGGCAGCTGCCTATTGTTGCCTAATGGTAGCGCCGCCTCTGGGTCTATGTAGTTCCTGTTCTTTTTTTTATTTTTTATTTTTTTGGCTATTGCTGCATCATAACTATTCATTTAAGCAATATGTATTTTTATTGTGAGGCTTTTGACGATACGTTACTGTTACATCCCTAGAATTGAGGTGTTATTTATTTATTTATTTTATATTTATTTATTTTCTTGCATTTTTTGGAGTATGCGGTGCAAGTACTAGTAGTATTAGTAGCAGCAGTAGCACTCCATGTGTTTTCTATTTGAGAGAAGAACTCTAAATATGTCTAAATATGCGGGGTTTGTGTGTTAAAAGTGTGCGAATGTGATACAAACAGAACTTCAGTTTTTTTGTTTTGTTTTTTTTTCTTGTATTTTTTGACTATACTAACTACAACTACCAAGTATGCAGTACAAGGAGTAGTAGTATTAGTAGCAGCAATAGTACTCCTAGTGTTTTCTATCTGAGAGAAGAACTCTAAATATGCCTAAATATGCAGAGTTTGTGTGTGCGAATGTGTGCGAATGTAATAAAACACAACCTCAGGTCTGTTTGTGAAATGTTAAAGTCCTTTTGCGGTACAAATAGTAGTAGTAGTAGTATTAATAGCAGCAGTAGCACTCCTAGGGTTTTCTATTTGAGAGAAGAACTCCTAAATATGCAGGGCTGGTGTGTTAAACGTGTGTGAATGTGATAAAACACAACTTCAGTTTTGTTTTGTTTTTTCCTTGTATTTTTTGACTATACTAACTACAACTACCACGTATGCAGTACAAGTAGTAGTAGTGTTAGTAGCAGCATTGTTTTCTGTTTGGCCAGAGAACTCAGCCTAAATCTGCAGGTTTTGTGTGTTAAATGAGTGTAAATTTGATAAAACACAACTTCAGGTATGTTTGTGAAATGTCAAAGTGTTTTATTTTTGTACATTTTTCTTAGATTTTTTTGACTGTACTAACTATTACTACCAAATACACAGTACAAGCAGCAGTAGTAGTATTGGTAGCAGCAGAAGCACTCATAGTAATTTTCTATTTGAGAGAAGAATTCAACCTAAATATTCAGAGTTTGTGTGTTAAACGTGTGTGAATGTGATAAAACACAACTTCATGTTTCTTTTTGAAATGTTAAAGTGTTTTATTTTATTTTTTCTTGTATTTTGTTGACTGTACTAACTACTACTACCAAATATGCAGTACAAGCAGTAGTAGTAGTATCGGTAGCAGCAGTAGCACTCCCAGTTTTCTCATTATTTTCCATTTTATCCCCACTGCTCTTGCCTCATACATGTAGACGCACAATCTTCTGCGTACATTATATCGTCCTGGGACTTGAACGCCACTGTAGCCCATGTTATGTCTCCCTCTGGTTCAGATCTTTGCTCCAATTCGCAACATAACACACGACGCCGGCATGCACTCGGATTCGTATGGGCCCATATTCCGCGCGTATCCCGCCCTCCTCCTCGGCGCGCTCCGTCTCACACTGCGGCGCGAGCACTTTTAATGGCGCCGCTTCTCATTGCGATGCTCCATAAACCCGTCACGATATTATTTTCAGCGCGCCCACATCGGAGGCTATGGCCGGCTCTTTATTTATTTATTTGTATAGGGAGATGGAGTATGGCGCGCTGGACGTATGGGGAGGAGACAGGAGCTAATTCACGGTCCCTGGATGGGCCGTTAGCAAATACAAAGGAGAGGGAGATTGGAGCTAACGGGATGCACAATAAATATTACGGTTTAATCTGGTTTTTGGTTGAGTTTTTGTTTAAAAATGTAAAATGTGGTGAAGAAAAGTTGGGGTTTACATACATGGAAATGTACTGGAGAGTTGGAAAGGAGGGTGATACTCTTTGGTCTTGGTTTATACCTATTTTAGAACGATTTTGCCTGGGTTTAGACTGGGTTTACACCTGGTTCAGACCTGGTTTAGACTGGGTTTTGACCTGGTTCAGACCTGGTTTAGACTGGGTTTAGACCTGGTTCAGACCTGTTTTAGACTGGGTTTACACCTGGTTCAGACCTGGTTTAGACTGGGTTTACACCTGGTTTGGACATGGTTTTGACCTGGTTCAGACATGTTTTTACAGACTTGGTTCACACCTGGTTCAGACCTGATTTAGACCTGGTTTAAACCTGGTTCACATCTGGTTCAGACCTGGTTTAGACTGGGTTTGGGCCGGGTTTAGACCTTGTTTAGACCTGGTTTAGACCTGGTTCAGACCTGATTCATACCTGGTTTAGACCTGGTTTAGGCCTGGTTCAGACCTGGTTTAGACTGGTGTTTAGGCCCATTTTAGACCTGGTTTAGATCTGGTTCACACCTGGTTCACACCTGGTTCAGACCTGGTTTAGACCTGGTTTAGGCCTGGTTCAGACCTGTTTTTATAGACCTGGTTTAGACCTGGTTTAGACCTGGTTTAGAATGGATTTAGGCCTGGGTTTAGACCTGGTTTGGACTAGTTTTAGACCTGGTTTATGTTATGTTCACACTTGCACACACACACAACATCTACACACTGGGACTTAACCAGAACTAAACCAGGACTAGGACAGGACCAACGTAAGTGGACATCAGGACTAGCACAACACACTTTGTTTAGTTTATTTAATCCTGGTTGTGTTTGTGTTTAGACCTGGTTTAGTCCCTGTTTAAAAGCCGTTAACTACCCGAGCTGATATTAAGGAGATTATTACAGTGCTCCAGAAGTTTCTCCAGTATGGCTTCGTGAATAAACGTTGAACCAAAGCTGTTTTCTGCAAATCATCAGCGATGTCCAGGTTTATTATGAAGTAGATCCCTATTCAAGTTCTGGGTGACTAAAGTGTAGTTATTATTGGTGAGTTAACTTATTTTTTGGTCCCACTTATTAAAAATGGGACAATGTCTAGAACTTGCACTGCCAACTTTTCCTAACTTTCCTATAGTTGTAAACGTATCGTGGATTCTCTTGTATGTGTGCGAGGTGACCAAAGGTGATCCGAAAGTACATCTCGACTGTTCCCGAGTTTTAGCCTGAATCGTTTTGAACTGGAATCGAGTCGGAGAGGAGCCGGACGAGCTGCCCGTGCTCACTAACGCCATGAATCATAGATGCGCTAACGGAGCACAGAAACAGAACGGTGCTGTGTGGAGGAGAGGCTGTGGGTTCAAAGCCCGGCGCTGGAAGTGAACGGAGAGAAGAGCTCAGAGGAGAAGGGCTTTTGGCAGGAACATTGAGCCGCAGATACAAGGAGACAAGAGCAGAGATAGAGGAGAGTCTGGAGCTGAGGCAGGTGTAAAGAGGAGGAGGAGAGGGTCATGTGGAGGTTAGAGTCTCGAGTTTGTGACTTTGTTTGAAATGAATTTTATTTGAGTTTCCAGATAATGCCAATCTTTAAACCGTGCAGTGTTGTTTTTGCTTCACAAACATACCTGGAGTTTTTAAATTTTTATAATTCCACATTTTCTGGCTGTGTCCTTCTCATGAGCTGAAAGTACACAGCAACAAGTGTTAAAATTGACTCTCACGGAATCAGTTTTAAGAGTTTACATGAGTCCAATCTGTTCTAGAGTTAATTCAACATTTTTGGAAATGTTAATTAAGTAAAACTGGACCAAAGTTCCTGTTTAACCCGGAAATCAAGAGTTATAGTCATGTTTTCAGAATAAACGGATAACACTTTGTAGGGTTATCCTGATTTAGCTCAACAACACACAGAGGTGTTTTATTTTAGTTAATTTAAAAAGAAATTATCTACAAAACTCATTCAAACTGGTCTTCTCTCATGGGAGTTTGAAGTGGTGGGTGGGAGGTGTTAAAATAACACTAAGGGAAGTTGAATTACCTCTAGGAGAAGTAGAATTAACTATAACCCCTTAACAAATAACCTCTCAAACCTCCATTTAACTTTCAAATTGTTAAAATAACACTTTTTGTGTTAGAAACAACTCTGAAATATTTTACCCTGAAATTTTAGCTGTGCAGTTTTTGCTGTGTACCGCATTACTTAGACCAGCCATGGAAAATGAGATCGAACCAGTCCATGAATTACAACTTGATTTTAAGTGAATCGATAAGTGTAAACATACATTTGATGGTAAAAAGTCATAGTGAAATGTTCCTTTGTCTTTTTTGAGTTGTTTTGATTTATTTTTCATTTATAAGTTGGCTGGACTACATTTTTCAAATACATTAGAAGAAGACACATTATTTGTATTGACACCCAGTCCACAAAAGCCGCGGTTAATCAGTTTGAGGTGTTCTTTGAAAGTAAAAAGACGAGAGTGCGCGATACTGACTCTACTTCCTGTGTACTTTACTTTTATCTTCTTTTATGCTTTACAAATCATGTATCTGAAGTATTGCACCACATTTCACAATTAATAATAACATGTTTTTGACTTGTATCTAAACTAGAAGTGCAGAGCTCTGAGCTGTTGAACACTTAAGAGTCTCAAAGCGAGTAGTTTGAAGCTCAAAACTTTATATCCTGTGGTCCGCAGACATACCCCGCTGCAGTTTTTGCGATCAGAGATTTTAAATCTCATAAGATTCTCCTCGTGTCTGTGCCGCACGTTTAAAATTAGTTTAAGACCACAAAATCCTGTAGTGTGTGACGACCTTAAGTAAAACGATGTCCAAAATGAATACATTTCTGGAACACTGGTGTCTTGTTGACAAAGCAACTCCACTGGCATTTTGCTTGTAATAAACAAAACAAAAATCTAGTTAATAAAGTTATATAAACACACAACATTATGATATTATATGAATTTGAATATTTAATGCCCTGTTCCCAATTTTTTTTCCATCTATTAGATCAAAAAGATCAAAATAAGTCTGCTGAGTGCCATCTGCATCTAATTATGAAGCGTTTTATTGTTTAGTAATCAGGAAGTGCGCGTTTGCTTTACAGCCAGTGATTATAAACTCATCACGGTGAATAATTAGGATGCTCTGAATGCATAATAGACCACTCCACACTGTTTAGAATGAACTCGATCTGATTTTGACATTTTGAAGACAGTAAAAATCAGCCACAGCGACTTCAACAAATTGTACTTGTTTTTGTAATAAGGTTGCAGAGTTTGGGTTGGAAGCTCTGGTGACAGGAGAGATGGATTTTCTGCATAGCCTCTTCTCCACCACAAAATTCCCTTTGCATCAGCGAGCCACCACAAAAAGAAGAGAGAGAGAAAGAGAGAAGGAGAGATAGAGAAGGACAGTGCAGACCCATGCATGCTCCTGTCCTCTCCGAACGATGAATAATTGAACATCTCTGCTCGCTCCCTTCTGCGGATCTGCGTCTAATGGCCAAACTCGCTGTAAACGTCCAAATAAATACTCTTTACAAACCCATTCGCCGCCATTTAGAAGCGACAGGGGCTCACGTTTCGAGACAACACTCCACATCTGGAAAGTGGCGCTGAAAAGTCGAATAAAAGCCGACGATTTGGGCTGGGAGCGTTCAGGAGAGATGGTCATTAGCGGTGCCACAGTCCCTCCAGGCTCCATCCATCAGACAGGGACCGGCAGGGACTGACAGGGACTGAGCGAGGATAGACGCCTGTCACTAGAAAACTATAAGGGAAGAGCAGGTTTAATATTTAACTGCTTTTCTTCTGCTGTTGTGCCAGTGGGCAGTGTATCATATGGACTTTATTCTGTTTCAAATGGGTCGGAATATATAGAGTTTGACTATATACTCTTCAAAAAAGGATTAGAAAATGACTTTCAGAAACTTGTTTTTGAGCAGTTTTAACTCATGGTCAGTGTTATAATCTTCCATGCAAAATTATTTATTAAGCTTTGTTTTACTGTAACTACTTTCCAAAACAGAATCTGAATCTATATATATATAAGTTCTGAACAGGTCTGGTTATACACAGCAAAAGGTGGAGTGTTAAAATTGACTCTCACAGAATCAATTTTAACATTTTCTCAGAGTTTCTATGAGTCCAATCTGTTCTAGAGTTAATTTAACATTTTTGGAAATGTTAATTAAGTAACACTGGACCAACGTTCCTGTTTAGCCCTGAAATCAAGAGTTATATTCATGTTTTGAGAGTAAACAGGGAACACTTTGTAGGGTTATCCTGATTTAGATAAACAACACACAGAGGTGTTTTATTTTTACACTTTATTTTAGTTAATTTAAGATGAAATTATGTACAAAACTGGTTCAAACTGATTTTCTCTCACGGGAGTTTGAAGCGGTGGGTGAGAGGAGTCAAATTGACACTAAGGGAGGTTAAATTAACACTAAGGAAAGTTGAATGAACATTAGGAGAAGTTGAATTAACTTCAGCCATATCATCTCTGGAAAATAACCCCTCAAACGTGAACCCCCATTTAACTTTCAAATAGTTAAAATAACACTTTTTGTGTTGAAAAGAACTCTGAAATATTTTACCCTAAAAACCAAAAACTAAAGAGTAAAATGTTTAACTCTTCAGTTTGTGTTGTGTAGATATAAAAGTGCATGTTTTTCCTGTTCCCATTCAAACTAAAATTAGAAACATGTTTCTAAAAGTTTTTAACGTAAACTCTTCGATACATCATTATAATGCTTTGTTTTTTTTTTTCTTTTGTTCTTTTTTTGTTTTTGAATTGTAAATACCAGAATAGTAGTAATAAAGGACTTCCAACATTAGCATTATAAAGGGACAAATAGTAAGGGGCACAATTTTATTTTATTTTTGTTTGTTTATGTCAAAATTGTACAACTGTTACTAAGATATGTTCACTTGTTGTTTTTCCTATTTTTTCATCTCCTTGTCATAATATTTAGTGAATATTTGTCCATCCTTTCGTCACTGCTCCCTCTCTCGGCTGGTGTCCATTGTGCGGGTCTGAAGTGCTCCCTCTTTACTTGAGCTTTGATTCTTTTCGGTCTAAATCTCCGTCTCTCTTTCGGTCTCCTCTGTGCGATTATCAGAGTGAGTGTCGGCTCAAAGCTCAATGAACGCTCTCCGTCCTCTCACACGACACCTGATGGAGTGATCGCGCTGAAGAGAGGAGGACAGGAGAGAGAGAAAGAGGAGAGAGAGGAGAGAGGAATGAAGATAAGAGGCAAAGAAGAGAGAGAGGAGAGAGAGAGAGAGAGAGGGATGGAGGGATAGAAGGATAGCAATGATGCGAGGGAGAGAGGAGGAGAGGGAGAAAAGGGAAAAGTGACAGAAAAGTGAAGAGGGAAGGAGAAGAAGCGAAAGGGACAAAGAGGAGATATGGAAAAAGGAGAGAAGGAGGAATAGAAATGAGGTAAGGAGGGATAAGGGAGGAGAAGAAGAGGAGGGGAGTGTGTGAAAGCGAGCGGAAGAAGAGAAAAGAACAGAGGAGGAGGACTGGGACAGTAAAAGAGAGAAAGGAAGTTTAGAGGAGAAAACTGAGAATGGAAAAAGCATGTGTTTTAGGTGGAGAGGAAAAGAGAAAGAATGGATGAGGAGATAGAAAGAAAGTAGAGGACCAAAGGAAAGACGAGGGAGATGAAGAGATGAGAAGAAAGGATGAGAGAGGAGGAGAGGACCAGCTAATGTTTTGAGCAGTTGAAGAGAAAGAAGGTAGAATGAGAAAGAGATCGCAAAGCTGGCACAAGGAGGAAAGCTGAGGGAGAGGAAGAGGCGAAAAGAAAGGACGAGAGCGGAGGAGAGGACCAGCTAATGTTTTTAAACGACAGAAAGACGTCGTCACAGGGGAAATCAGGCTTGTTGGGAGCAGAGACACGTGTGAGTGAAGAGGCCGGGCCGCTTATTGCACCTGTATCATTATATCCTCCGAACACATGGTCAGGCTCTCAGGGACGCGGCATTATCCAGATGTGCCCTCATCCCTGCTTTCGGGTTTTATTTGTTCCTGCTGTGAGTCCCGAGCTGCTCCAGAGCCACTTTAACGTCTCCAGGACGATAAATCACAGAAACATGATGAGCTCAGACGGGACAGGTACACGGCAGATTCTCCAAGGGCTTTAAGATGCTACTACAACTGCTACTATGATACTACTACTACTACTACTATTACTGCTGCAACTACTACTACTACTACTACTATTGCTCCGACTACTACTACTATTACTGCTGCAACTGCTACTACTACTACTACTAATGCTGTGACTGCTACTATTACTGTTACATCTACTACAACAACAGCTACTACTACTACTACTGCTGCTGCTACAGCTTATGGTACTACTACTACTACTACTACTACTATTACTGCTACAACTACTGCTTATGCTATTACTATGATTACTGCTACTACTTATGGTATTACTACTATGAGTGCTTCAACTACTACTACTATTACTACCACTACTGCTTATGATAAGACTAGTTCTATTACTACTGCGACAAATACTAATACTACTACTACTGCTGCTGATGCTTATGGTACTACTACTACTACTACTACTACTGCTACTACTGCTTATGATGATACTACTACTAGTATTACTGCTACAAGTACTACTACTATTACTGCTACTGCTTATGGCACTACTATTACTATTACTGCTACAACAACTACTACTACTACTACTACTACTACTACTACTACTACTACTACTACTACTACTACTACTACTACTGCTGCTGCTGCTGCTGCTGCTTATTGTACCACTACTATTACTATTACTGCTACAACTACTACAGCTACTAATATTACTGCTATAACTACTACTACTATCACTACTGCTACTACTACTGCTGCTGCTGCTGCTGCTTATGGTACTACTATTTAATCTGCAACTGCTGCAACTACTACTAGTACTACTCATGCTTCTACTACTACAGCTACTACTTTACTAGTAATACTAGCACTGCTGCTACTAGAGAGAGAGAAAGAGAGAAGGGAAAAGGGACGTTTCATTTCGACTACTCTTTTCAATTGAGTTTTGAAATAATAATAATAGAAAAACTCAGTTAGTTATTAGTAGTTGTAGCAGGCTTTAAAATATGTTTCACTTCCTTCAAATTCCATTGATTAGATCAATTTAAGGACTGAGACTGCAAGTTGTCGGAAAAGTGAATTGGTTTTGGAGTAGATCAAGGGAAAAAGACAATTAGTTTAAATCTTTATGTCAGTTTAGACCACAATTTGTAAGAAAATTTAAAGACTTATTTCTTATTTACACTCTCTTTCTTATGCTATATCTCTATTGTTTCACTTCTCGCAAATGATGAAATGTCCAAGCCAGAAAATTCCTCTTTTTGAGTTTTTTGTTGAATTTAATGCATTAAAAATCAACCAGTTATTTCATATTTTCTGCATTTTTTTTTTTTGTGTTAATTTCAAAAACGCTTGGCCTGTTCCTTAAAATGGCCAAATCGTAGCCATTTCTGTCTTCACCTCACTGTGCAGGAAAGAGAAAAAGAGAAGGAGCGAGAGAAAGAGAGAGGAGAAAGCAGAGAGGTAACACTTCTGCTGCTGCTGCTGCTTCTGCTGCTTCTGCTGCTGCTGCTTCTGGCGCTAATGGGCCGTACATGGCGGTCCCAGTCAGCCTGTGGCAGATTTAAAGGATATTGACGAGGGACATAAAACTCTGGGCGTTTATTGGATGCAGAATTAGAATAGAACATGGTGTGTGTTTTTGGAGCAGATAATGAGAAAATACCTTCACATGCACTTTTCAGACGGGACAGAGGAAATACAAAGACACGAGGATATTAGGAAACGCTGGGTTTAAAATGCAAACGCTGTATTCTTGAAGTGCTTTTGACAGATTTGTGCATTTTTCGACTTATCATGTAGTTTGGTTCAGTTAAAAGGCTCATATTACACAATAAACAGTACACAAATCCTGCATATTTAAGCCGAGTTGTTCTCTTAAACTGAACACGCTCCACCGTACACTTTCACTATAGAAACATTTGGATAATTTCAGCTCTGGAATTGCAAATCTCTACTGAACTAAAAGTCAAAATTTTGCTGTTAACTTGAAAACTACAGCTACATGACTAGGGTGACCAGATTTTCAGAATAAAAATGGTTGGTAATAATAAAATGAGTGCGAGTACAAGTGCGTAATAAAAGGACATTTTTCTGCGCTCGGCACTAATGTGAGTCACAATAGACACGTTTTCTTTGTGTTTTGGATGTTTTTAAGCAGCCTTTCTGTATTTTACCTACAAAAATATAACAATTCATGCCTCTCTTTACTGTTCAAATCAAATCAAAGGGATCAAATTGGTCAAAAATAAGAACACGTGGGATATTTCTTGTATAAAAGTGGGACAAATCACTGTTTTTGGATAAATCTGATCAACTCCAGCATCATGTTTTTGAGCATTAACAGCATTATAGAGTGGATTAAAGCTCCTAAGAGTCTGTTGTGTGTAATATGGGACCTTTAAATAGCAGTTGGTGAGTTTGTGTTCATCGCTATGGCAATAGTCACAAGTTTTCATCTTTCTGAAACCCATGGATAGTCCTGCCTTAGCTCTGATTTAATTGACATTTAGTCCTATACCTTAACACTAACAACAGCAAATAATGTTACATCTTTTTTTGTGTGTATTGTCTGTATTTTTAGTTAAATTAAAATAGCAATAGCATTTTTGTGATCTTATCTCAAAATATTAAGTCAGTAAGTGAATAACAGACGACTTTGTGTCCTAGCAGATTTACACAAAACTATTGATTTGTTCCAGTTTTATACAAGAAATGTCAAAAATGTCTCTATTTTTGACCAATCTGATGCCTCCTAACAGTAAAGAGATGCATAAACTGCCATTTGTTTAGATAAAATACAGAAAATCTGCTTAAAAATGACAAAAATATGAAGAAAATGTGACTATACTAACTCACATTTTCATCTGGAATTGTCTCTGCAGAACAATTTTCCTTAATTACGCACTCGTTTTGCAATTTATTATTTTTTTACCAACCATCAAAATAAAAATTAATTAATACAAAAATAAACAGGGATATCCCAGAGGTTTATTTTGAAATTCTGATCACCGCAGTTTGATAAGACTAGCCAAACTTCATTTCACCAGTTCTGGTACAAACTGGTACTTTTGTCATAAACCCACACAATGTAAAAGCACATTTAGAATCTGTCAAATATTTAGATTAGAAAGTCAATTTAGAAGATTTCCAGCCAGGTTTTGAAACTGTAATACTGTGATTCAATATTTTCTTTAAGCATCATTTGAGCGAAGTGGACCTGAGTTAACGTACGTGAACAGAGAGAGCGATTCTGAGTCTGTCACATGTCACTAAAACCCTGGCGCATTCTGGGTAATTTAAAGACAGTGGCCTGAAAACGTCGGCCGTTAACTGATCTGAGCGGAGAATCGGCTTCTCTCAGCACAAGATACACACACTTAGACACACACTGCACCTCCTGCCAAACGCCACATCCAGGCAATTATTTACACGTATTTATTTATTTATTTAGCGTTTGCCTGTTGCCGTGGTTGCGTCTATGCTTTGGCACTAAGGCACATGCGTCGCTGACTCTACACATGCATTGCTAACTCCCTGTGAGTCAACCAATTTGTGTCAAAATTTGGTTTGCACACGCCCAGATGCTTCACACGAACACAGATATTCGTCATTTACTATGTCAAAAGTTATAAGAGTTGATTTTACTCTTTAAGCTTGTTTGTTTTATTCCAAATTTGAGCCAAACTTCAGAAGGTTTTTGTTGTTGTTGTTGTTGCTGTTGTTTGAAGTTGTGTAACTACTATCATGTACACGGACAAGTCAAAGTGCTTTAAACATCTTCAAAATTTGTGAAATCTATAAATATGTAAAAACAAAACTTCACAATAATTTATCACACAACATTCCTAATTCACCGGGTTCAGTGCTAACCTGCCTGGTTAGGGTGACCAAACTTTCTATACTGGGACACACCTGAGTTAGGATGTTTGGTATAAATAAAATGAAAATGAAAACAGTGTGTAACATTGTGCATGCTCGTGTCAGTCATAATGAGAGGGGTTTCCAATGCTGCATTTTTTTGCTTCATGGTCATTTGCAAACACGGTTTTCTGTATTTTGGCAAAACAAATGACAATTTATGTTCCTTTTGGAGGATTTGATTAGTCAAAACTTGTGATAGTCCTGTTTCAGTCTTAGTTTAGTCCTTGTTTAGATTAAATTGGTCAAAAATAGGGACACCTGGGACATTTCTTGTACAAAACTGGGACAAATCAGTGGTTTTGGATAAATCTGCAGGGGCAGGGGACACAGGGCTCAAAACTGGGACTGTCCCAGGTAAATAGGGATGTCTGGTGCAAACATTTAAGCACCTTGTTCAACCTTTTAAAAAGTGAAATAAATCCACGGAGCGTGATCCAAGTGCAGTTAAAAACTCTTTACTGAGGATTCACATATAATTAAGAACAAACAAAATGCACAAAAGGAGAATTTTAAAGTGACAGGAGGTCAAAAAATGGTGCGCCTATACTCATCTTAAATAAGAAGCCATAGACCCAAAATAATAACCATTTCTTTGGTAAACTAATGATCAACATTACCAATAACCAACTGAAAGAAAAGTGCAAATATATCAAATTAACTTTAAGCAAATACTCACTAAACAATCACGTCAACCACAATGAACCACCAAAATCACCAAAAATCATGCATTTTAAGTAAATATTAAATCAAACAAAATAGGAATAACCATCCCAGTCATGAAAACACCACAAAAACTACCAAAGTGGGTTTAGGCTCCAACATCATCTTTTTCATCACTAACTCACCGGGTACAATGCTCACCCATCTTTTTCATCACTAACTCACCGGGTACAATGCTCACCCATCTTTTTCATCACTAACTCACCGGGTACAATGCTCACCCGCCTGGTGCATTGCTAAGTGGCTAAGTGTGCCACATGTGCCCTGAAGTGTCAGCGCTCACAGAAGGAGGGAGGAGGAGCGGCCCGTGGAGAGAGGGGTACATATATCCACTGGCAGCCTGCCATGCATGAGAAGTACCCACCTCTTCTCCCTCTTTAACTATCGCTCCATCCCTCCCTCCATCTCTCCCTCTCTCTCTCTCTCTCTGCTCATCCCGCTCTCCTCTCCTATCTCTGTAACTTATGTCATCCCTGCACTTTCTTCCACTTCATCCACAGTTATTCAGCGAGGCAGCTTGGGGGTTTAGTATCTCTCTCCATCTCTTATTTCTCTGGTTCCTTTCTTTCTAATTCTGCCCCTCTTTTCAAAATAGCAACTTGTGGTTATAGTGGCTCTTCCTCTCTTCCTTTCCTTCGACTCTCTTTCTATCTTTCTCTCTCTCGCGTACACAATCACACCACATTTAATTTCTGCAGTGTATAATTGTTTAACCCACTTTTTCGTTTCAGTTGCAAGTTGTAGTTATAATCTCACACTCTAATTTCTCACTTTCTTTTTTTTTTTTCAATATTCTGGGCACTAAATCAACTATGAGCCCTACACTATAATGATCAATGATAATAACAGTGATTCCTTGACTAAAAAATCTAAACATAATCATATTTTATTGCACATTTTGAGACATCCAAGAATAAAAAAATATCAGTGAGTAAAACAAAAAAACTTGGACTTCCTTGACTGTTTGAAGCCAATATTTTCTAGTCTCATTGTTGGGTCTCTTTTGGTGACGTCATTAAAATGTCACCACCTTCTCTCTACATCTGGCGGCGTTACAATCACCCACACACGTCCTGATGAAGCTGAATCTCTTTGGTAGTGAAACACTGGCTTCAAAAACCTAAGCGTCCTGTTGTTTTTGTTTAACTCGCTGATAATAAAGACATTTTGACGATTGTAATGTGGACCTGGACAATACAGACTCTAAAACACATGCAAACATACCTTCTATTACATGTACACTACTGTTATTAAAAGAAAATGTCCAAATGTAATCAAGAATTTCTGATTTACATCAATAAGGCATTTTATTCTTAAATAGCCTTCAGTCACTTTTTACACTTTGAAAGTAAAAATGTCCAATAGAAATGATAGTCTGCCAAATCAACTCATCTAAAATATAATTGCTGCATAGGCTCAAGATATCTGCACTACTGTCCTATGAGACATGAAGGACCAGGACTGAACCAGGACTAAACCAGGACTAAACCAGGACTGAAACCAGGACTAAACCAGAACTGAACCAGGACTAAATCAGAACTGAACCAGAACTGAACCAGGACTGAGTGTTGGGTGACTGCAGCCGAAAGGACCGGTGCAGAGCTAAATGCAGCCATAGCCTGAGTGTGATTTGCGGACACCATGCTCCGTGGGCTCGGGGGTTCTCTCTCTTGCTCTCAAGTCCAAGATTAGTCCTGGTTTAGTCCTGGTTTAGTCCCAGTTTAGTCTTGGTTTAGACCTGGTTTAGTCCTGATTTAGTCGTAGTTTAGTCCTGGTGGCGTCAGTAGTTTAGACCTGGTTTAGTCCTGTTTAGTCCTGGTTTAGATCTGGTTTAGACCTGATTTAGTCTTGGTTTAGTCCTGGTGTAGTTAATAGTTTAGACCTGGTTTAGTCCTGTTTAGTCCTGGTTTAGACCTGGTTTAGACCTGGTTTAGTCTGGTTTAGTCCTGGTTTAGTCCTGGTTAGTCAATAGTTTAGACCTGGTTTAGTCCTGTTTAGTCCTGGTTTAGTCCTAGTTTAGTCCTTTTAGTCCTAGTTTAGTTTAGTCCTGTTTAGTCCTGTTTAGTCCTGGTTTAGACCTGGTTTAGACCTGGTTGAGTCCTGATTTAGTCTTGGTTTAGTCCTGGTTTAGTCCTGATGTAGTCAATAGTTTAGTCCTGGTTTAGTCCTGGTTTAGACCTGGTTTAGGTCTGGTTTAGTCCTTGTCACACTGATGATCTCATGAATCACATACCCCCACTACTCCACTGATCCAGAGTACATTTTTTCCCCCCTGTACTAGTTGTTTTGGTCGGTCTTTCTCTCCCTCTCTACCTCCCCTCTCTCCTCTTCTCCCTCCATTACTCTTTCTCTCCCTCCCTCTGTGTGTCTCCCTCTCTCTTGCCCTCTTACCTCACATCATCCCTCCACTTCCTTTCCCCCACTTTATCCGCAGTTATTCAAACAGTGGTTACAGTCTCTCTCTTTTTAAAAACACAAAATGCAATCGGAGGCTGGTGGGATTTGTGTGTGTTTAGCTCGGCCTCGCGCCGTGACAAAGCCGCCTTGTGACAGCTCAGCTCCTATACAGTCAAATGATTCATTTAGCTTACTCAAACAAAGGGATGCAAGCATGTAAAGGCTCCCAATTACACCAGCAGCTTTAGGTCGCCACCGCCGCTTTGCTCATTTTTATTCCCGTTGTAGAAATGAAACTTTTCCTGGGCGCGCTGTAATTGTTGGCCTCTGGGAGCACGCCGCTAATAGAAACCCGGAGAATGTAGCGTTTTGTTGAGGCCAGGAATAAGGAGCTGGAATTAGCGTATACTTTTGGATCACGCTCGAGCCGTATGGTGAGGGAGTGCGTCTGCGTTTACGGAATTAACGAACATATGGAGGGAGTTTAAAGGAGCCAGGTACAGGCATGATAATGTGGTACACGCTCGGGCCTCAAGGTAAACAAACAAATGCAGAACAAGTGACCGGTTTAATATGTCAAGGCTTAGCCACGGGGGAGCGATATAGAATAAGTCCTGTTGCCATAGTAATAATAAAACAATACAAAATTAAACAATACTATATCTCTTGAATGGTCCTTAAAATGTTACTTTTATAAACAGAAACGAGTATTTTAATTTAAATTTGGTAAGTATTCTGCTTTATTTGCTGCTAATTAGTCAGCAGTAGTCTGATGTTTTGCTTTTATTTTTTAATTATTATTATTTATTATATGTCATCATATTGTTTTCTTATCAATGAATGAGTTTAGTTTCATTCATAAATCTGAATGAAACTAAACTCATTCCGCATTCAGGCAGTGGCATTCTTGAGATCTGCAAACAGGATTTTACAATTATTAACACTTATTAACACTTTTTACCCCTTATTTGTTTATTTATTAATAAATTAATTTTTTTAAAAAAGCTTAAAATTAATAAATTAATGTATTTATGGGTGTAGAATGCTCCTGGGTTTTAAGATATGACATTAGCCGTTTGTTATCACGGCAATTAAGCAATTCAAAGCTATTATTATTATTATTATTATGATTATTATTTTTATTTTTTTATTTTAATGCACCAAAGTTAATCTAATTGTGAATAATACTTTGTCAAAATGAACATTTGATAGCGTATAGTACCAATGCACAATTTTGCATTTTGAACGGGTCAAGTCCTCACTAAGTCGTTCAAATCAGGAAGGAATGATTTACCCAAAAATTAAATTCTGTTGTGTGTACACTGGAAAAAAGCAATATCTAGGTAATTTAAAATGACTTAAATTAAGAACATTTTAATTTATTTGAATAGATTCAACTTGACAAGTAAATTATCTACCAACGGAATAAGTGTGTTTTTCTGAATTCAAGCAACATTCAATTTTCTTATTTTAAGTCAAAAAATTTTGTTTTTCTTATTTTAAGTGTAGCAAGATGTATTTTCATATTTTAAGTACAAAAATGATTGTTCCACAGGCAGATAATTTTACTTATCAAGTGAAATTGACTCAAAACACAATAAAACTTTCTTATTTCATGTCATAACTTGACTAGATTTAGTTTTTTTGCTGATGATGTTGATCATGATTATGTTGTATTTTGCAATGAAACACCCAAAAGGTAAATTCACAAATGTTGAACCTGAACATGGAATAATATGACGTCATCTGAAACCCAGCTTAGGTACCTTTTGTCTTCCGTTCATTTTCCAAACAGAGGCGTCTTTCTTCCTCTTCTAGCCAAATCCGCTCCCACTCCTGCGTACATGTTTACTTGTTATCTTCTCTTCTCAATCAATAGCAGGAAGTCTGAAGCTGGCTGTCACGTAAAAGAAGGGCCACACGTATCACGGGGCCGTAAACAGCGTGCCGGCCTGCTGGCATTAGTGTTATGGGGTATTGACCCATTTCAGTGGATTTACGAGGCTAATCGAGAGAACCGGAGCGAGTAAGAGCAGCGCTGACAGGACAGGGGCCTACGGACAAACCAAATTTATTCCTCCGAGTTCGTATAAGTCTTATGAGAGGGCGGATGGGTTTGGGGGCCAGCGAGGGGCCCCTGGACTCGCCCCCGGGGCCAGGCGCAGCAGGTAACATATGAGGGTTACAATGACTAGGCTTGGCTGTTGTTAAATGTTGTGTGCAGTGAGAGCAGAGGAATGAAAAGCAAGAGAAATAAAAACAAGAGAGGAAAATAAAAACGCTGTCAACATTTTTCTTAAAGGCTCTCTAACTGAATTTTAAAAACGTGAAAATCAAAATGGTTTGTGGTGGTCCAGAGTTATTCCTCGCTTACCTGAATGCATTCAGAGCGTCCTAATTATTCAAGGTTTAGGAGCACTTTGGACAGTTCTCAGAGAGCAGTGTGGACTTTTGGTCCAATGAGGTTAATCTGGTCTTCTGACAATTTATGTTATTAGGTTCTTTTTTCGGACCAAGAGTTGTCAGAGTTTTCACATGATGTTTATACATGTTTTGGCGCTGTTTTCCTACTGGTGGAGACAGGACAAAAGCACCATCTGAAGTCCGACTTCCTCACGAATGTAATGAGAGTTCATATAACCAAAGGAAAACAACAGATGAGAAAGAAAAACAAAACCAGAAAAACTAAAATAAAACTGAAAATAAGAGCACAGGCATAATAACATTATAACAGATGAGGTTCATTCGGTCTGGAATGTAACACAAAGCAGAACAGGAACAACTCAAATCGTCTATTTCTGAAAACTGTAAACCGGGACGAGGGGCTTTTTTACTCTCACACACCTGTCGGACTGCAGATGGCGCTGTCGTCCTGCCTCCATCGGTAGGAAGACGGCGCCAAAACCTGTTTAAATCATCTGACCGGACATGCCACACCAACATCACATGACCACTCTGAGGAAGTCCGCAATTGAGCAGTCGAAACTCTTGGTCTGAAGAAAGAACCTAAGATCACGGCATGGAGATTTAGTATCTCGGTAAAGCTAACGACAACTAGTATGCTAACTCGCACTTCCTGATTTATCCTGATTATTAAAACACTTTCTAATTAAATGCAGACATGACATATTCCGACCTCGAGAGCTGCTTATACAATAAAACCTACATTTTCTACAGTAATGTAAGCGATAAGGCCATTTTTGCTTGGCATCTTAAATTGTTTATGTAATATTTTCCTCGAGTTGAATAATTTACATTTAATTTTCTTTTTGTCTTTGACTGAAGGAACGTTTAGTACTTAAGCGCTGTGTTCTGTTGGAGAAACTTTGTGCGTCTGTTATTCCTGTCAAAGTTTTCCTTTTGTCGATATAAAGTGAACGATACATTTGTAGATTTTTATTTATGTTTGAGTACTTCTTCTTCTCTCTCTGCTCTTCTTCTTCTCTATCTCTCTCCTCCTTCCCTATCTTCTGTGCTCTCCTGCATACTTGTACTCCTCCCTCTTTCCCTCTCTTCCTCCTCTCCCCCTCTCCTCCTCCATCTCTCCACCTCTTCTCTTCTTTCCTCTCTTTTGTTGTGATCCGTGGGTACTTCTTAGTCAAGGCCTGCATCCTTGTACTCCTCCTTCCTCTTTCCCCATCTCCCTCTTTTCCTCCTCTCTCCTTTTTTTCCTCTTTCTCTTCCCTCGCCTCCTCCATCTCTCCACCTCTTCTCTTCTTTCCTCTCTTGTGATCCATGGGTATGTTCTTAGTCAAGGCCTGGATCCTTGTACTCCTCCTCCCTCTTTCTCCCTCTCCTCCCTCTCTTCTCCTCCTCTTTTCTCCCCCCTCTCCTCCCTCTCTCCTCCTCCTCTCTCCTCCTCTCCTCTTTCTCCCTCTCTCTCACTGTAATCTGCAGGCATATTCTTAGTCAAGGCCTGCAGGCTTCTACTCCTCCTCCCTCTTTCCCTCTTTCACCTCTCCCTCTCTTCAATCTCTCTCCCTCTTTCTCCCCTCTCTTCTCCTTTATCTCTCCTGCTCCTCTCTCTCCTCCTCTTCTCTTCTTCCGTCTTTCTTGTTGTAATCTGTGTACGTTCTTAGTCAAGGCCTGCATCCTTGTACTCCCCCTCCCTCTTTCTCCCTCTCCTCCCTCTCTTCTCCTCTTCTTTTCTCCCCCCTTTCCTCCCTCTCTCCTCCTCCTCTCTTCTCCCCTGTCTCCTCCTCTCCTCTTTCTCCCTCTCTCTCGCTGTAATCTGTGGGCATATTCTTAGTCAAGGCCTGCAGGCTTCTCCACCTCCTCCCGCTTTCCCTCTTTCGCCATCTCCCTCTCTTCAATCTCTCTCCCTCTTTCTCCTCCTTCATCTCTCCTCCTCGCTCTCCTCCTCTTCTCTTCTTCCCTCTTTCTCGTTGTAATCTGTGGCTATGTTCTTAGTCAAGGCCTGCATGCTTCTACTCCTCCTCTTCTCCTTCATCTTTCCTCCTCTCTCCTCCGCTTCTCTTCCTCCCTCTCTCTCACTGTGATCTGTGGGTTCATGCTTATACTCCTCCTCCCTCCATCTCCCTCTCTCTCTCTCCTCCTCCTTATTTCTTTCTCCTCCCTCTCTTTCTCGCTGTGATCCGTGGGTACATTCTTGGTCAAAGCCTGCCTGCTTACACTCCTCCTTCCTCCCTTTTTCCTCCCCTCTTCCTCTCTCCTCCTCTTTCCCTCTCTCCTCCTCCTCTCTCTCTCTCTCTCTCTCTCTCTCTCTCTTTCTCGCTGTGATCCGTGGGTACATTCTTGGTCAAGGCCTGCCTGCTTAAACTCGCAGTAGAAAGAGAAATATTCAACAGCGTGTGAAGGGCTCTCCCATAAAGATGACTCAAGTCCTGCTGATAAATAATTCCCAGTGAACAGCGCCCCCTAATGTGACACGCTCGTCATTTTATCCCCAAATATAAATACAAATGTACACAGGTGAGACAGGAGGATGTGTTTTTGTTTTTTTTTAGGGGTCTGGTCAGAGGAGGACAGAATAGCCAAAAAATGTACTGTGTAAGAGTAGTGTTACTTCAAAATAATATTACTCAAGTAGTGGTCCAAGAAAATGCTCAAGTTAAAGTATTTGGGAAAAGCTCTCCTTAAGTGAGAGTGTCAGAACATAACATGTGATTTATAATTTGAAGTGAATGTAATTTGAAGGACTAAATATTACATAACGCACAAAATCAGGTATTTTCAAAGGACAGATACAAAAATGAGACAAAATGAAATCATATCTGAAGGAGCTGCAAGAAACACAAATGTTCAAATTATTTCATATGGTCCACAATAGCCACGTTTAAGTAGCCTGATTCATCAGACGGTTTCGCTTTGTAGAAACCGTCTGACGTTAGGATTTGTTCGCTTGACGGTAAGCGGACACTTTTTTCATTTAAACAGTCGTTGCTATTTGGTCGTGATGTTTGTAATGCGCCAAATCCCGTATCAAGAGTGGCAATAACGTCTTTCCCCTTGATAAAATTCTCCAAACATTCTCTTTATTCCGACTTTAAATCCTCGATCTCGTGAATCGTTGACGACACAGAATGTCTGACTCTTCGCTGATTGGCTGGTGCCCGAACTCGCACTTTCGTGGTTTTTGCGAACCGTCTAGTGTATTCCGATTCCTGACCTAGTCGCTGTTGAGAAATGAAATTGAGCGGAGGCACTAGGTGGCGCAAGCCTGGCTAATGTTTAAATAGTTCAGAATTAAAATAATCTCCTTCGAGTTTACATGGAAATAATAATTCTGAATTGGAGTTTACATGGAAAACACGTTAAATCGCCTTCATTTAATTAATCAACGATCATTGGCATCAGGAATTAAGTCTTTACATGGTGTTTTTAAAGTGTTTTTTTTTTCTTTTTTTCAGAATTAAATTATTTCTATTCAGAATTAAAGCTCTCATGTAAATGTGCCAACTGTAATCTTACTCACAATGGGAAAAGGAACCAAAACTTTTACTGAAGCGTGAGGAAAAGCATGCTCCTAGAAAAGTAATATAAAAAGCGCAATGTCTCTCAAAAGTTACTCAAGTAAATGTAACCGAGTACTATCCCCACCTTTGGGCCTGGAGCACTGTGGGTAAAACATCACGCCCGCTAATAAAGTTTCTAATAAATCAGTCAGGGCAGCAGACACAACCCATTGTGTGACGCTAAGCACAAACTGAACCTAAGAAACCAAACGCAAACTCGTCAAATTAGGCGTTTTTCTGCTGAGAACGGGAAAAATCAAGTATTGTTCACCAAAATATGAGTTTTAGGTTAAGTTCACATCGCAAAATACTTACACGAAAATGTATGTATAAATATGAATGTGATGTGTGATTGACTCAAGTAAAATTAATGATACTTCAAAATAATAATTAAAACATAATAATTACTCACGTAGAAGTAGTAGTACAATGTAGTTGTCCAAGAAATGAATAAGTATGGGTCAGAAGGTAACATCTGATTTAGAATGTGAAGTGAATGCAGTTTGAAGGACACAATATAGACAAATAGACACACACACAAAAAAATATATATATCTGAAAGGAACAGTGCAAAAAAAAAAAAAAAAAAACAACACAATATCAAATAATTTCATATTGTCAACATAAAGCTTTTGTCACTTGTAGGCAACAGGTGTATTATAACATATTCCAAGAAATAACTCGAGTAAGAGTAATAAGTATTTGGGAAAAAATATGCGTGCAGATCGGCAGTCATGTTAGTCTGTCCCAGGGCAGCTGTGGCGGGCAGCTTTCCACAACCAAGCACGGTATAGATCAGTGACTCTCAAAATATTTCACATTTCACATTTCATATCAAGTAAACCAAATATACAACACGACTATTCCAGGTCAAACCTCGGGGCTAAACCAGGTCTAAAAGTTGCCTACATCATTTTCCACTGTACTTCTATATTTTTTCTTATCATTACTTTTCCTCGTGGATATTTTGTTCACTATCACGTCCATGTAATTCCCGTATCCCATAGCCCGTCGTGTGTGTACTGCCCCATCTGCCCAGCGCCTGTGGTGAAATGAGTCCTGCGCCGTGCTGCTCTATTGAATCTAATGACCACCTCACTCCAGGGGGCGCCATACTTCCCCAGACCCCCTCCTCTCGGGATCTCTCGCACGAGCACTGTAAAAAAAAGAACACGGATTTAAACGCCGTTAATTCGGAATTTTCATCTAAGTGCGTGTAGTTTTTCAAAGTTGCATTTTACAAAATCTAATTCCAATTTTAAAGGTGCACCGTGTAACTTTTTTGGTGGTAGATCCGTTACCTGTCTCCATGAAGATGTGTGTAAAAATTTCAGAATGTCCATGGAGACCTGTAAGCCGAATTACAAGTCAGATTTGTGGAGAGGCGACCCCACTCACAGTAAAAATTCAAGCTTTTTAAGATATTTTTGAGCGATAAATCACACCTGTAGTTGAATAAATGCAAGGCAAGTGAGTTTAAAGCTATACTGTGGAACATTTAAGCATTAACATCTCCATGGAGACAAACAGAAAAGTTACATAGTGTAGTGTTAAAGCTGCTGACTGTAAGTTTTGATTTCTTTTTTTTTTTTTTTCCACCAGTAGATGGCAGATGTGAAACCTGTTCCCTTCTTCCCTCACCTGACCCCTCCCCTTCCCTCACCTGGCCCCTCCCCAATTCCTTCACCTTTCCCTTCCCCTCTTCCTTCACATGTCCCATTCCTTCTTCCTTCACGTGGTCCCTACTTCCTTCACCTGTCCTATCCCTACTTCCTTCACCTGGTCCCTACTTCCTTCACTTGTTCCATCCCCACTTCCTTCACCTGTCCCATCCCTACTTCCTTCACCTGGTCCCTACTTCCTTCACCTGTCCCATCCCTACTTCCTTCACCTGTCCCATCCCCACTTCCTTCACCTGGTCCCTACTTCCTTCACCTGTCCCATCCCTACTTCCTTCACCTGTCACCATCCCCACTTCCTTCACCTGTCCTATCCCTACTTCCTTCACCTGGTCCCTACTTCCTTCACCTGTCCCATCCCCACTTCCTTCACCTGTCCCATCCCTACTTCCTTCACCTGTCCCATCCCTACTTCCTTCACCTGGTCCCTACTTCCTTCACTTGTTCCATCCCCACTTCCTTCACCTGTCCTATCCCTACTTCCTTCACCTGGCCCTCCCTACTTCCTTCATTTGTTCCATCTCTACTTCCTTCACCTAGTCCCTACTTCCTTCCCCTGTCCCATCCCTACTTCCCTCACCTGTCCCTTCCCCTCACCTTTGTTCGGACTCACCTGGTCACTCTGGTCTGGCACACTATCAGACAGCAGTAACATAGGCAGCATCTAGAGGTGATTTGTGAGAATACATCAGGGGCGGGTCCGTCAGTTTAATTACAGATGGTAGCTTTAAATAAATCAAACTCATCAGATCTTGTATGGCAGGATTTGACGGTACTTGTTCAAATACTGCAGTTTTTAGACTATGAATATGGACGTGACTGACAGTGGCGCTGCTGGAGTTTTACACTGAACAAAATTGAAGCGTGTTACATAATCCCGGGTTTAAGATGCATTAGCGCTTGTGTACTCGGATCACTGTTTGTGTTTAGACGGAAAACAGAGGGAAGAGAGAGGGAAGAGTGGGAAAAAAGAGAGGAAAGTGAGTGAGGAGATTAAGAAATATGAGGACGCGAAGTTACAGATAAACCTGAGGAAGCGGCTTTGATTCTGAAACATTTTAACAGTAATTTTAGTGTTTTCTCCAATAAAAATGTGAATGTTTTGGTGTTTATTTCCGCTTTGTCATTTAGACTATTTATTCTAATTTCACTTTTTGCTTTAGGAAACATGTTTTATCATACTGAATTTGTGTGCTTGCATGCCAGTTTTTGCTCCATCTTTAGTTCGTTCAGCAGTTTTACTCAAATATTTGAAGCAGTTCTGTTTAAATTATGGTTTTGCGTCCGTGTTTATCCTTAGTTAGTAGAATTGCAGTGAGTAATCAGGTATGAGCTGGCCCTAGACTGTGTTCAAGACTTAATGCCACAGTATTGAACTTTTTAAAGCATTTTCAATATTTTTTATCGCGCTGAAAATGATGCGTCCTCACCGTGAGCAGACTTGCATAGAATCTATCTCCGTGGAGAATGCTACAGAGTGTGGCTTTAACTTTTTGTTTCCATGGAATCGTTCAATCTCCAGAAAGTTTCAAACATGTTTCTTTACAAAACATTACATCACTTTGCAGAATATGTCAAATAATTGAGTATAGTTCATTGTGAAAACACTTTCTCATCCAAATCTTGTCCCGATTTCAACTTCCTGTTATATGCAACATTTAGACTTCCATCCAAAACTATATTTAGTTATTTGCTATGGCAATGGTAACCCAGTGGTTGAAGGGCTCATACTGCACTATAATGTAGTTTCCTCATCACAAACAGAGCTGGAGTTGTGTTTTGTTTCATTCACAGATGTTTCACACACAAACCCTGCATGTTTAGGCTGAGTTCTTCTCTCAAACAGAAAACACTCTGTTCCTACTTGTGATGTCATGTGGTAATACAGGAAGTACTCCACTGTGTTGTTTTTATGCTGCATTCTATTGCGCTTTGGACTCAGGGAAAACCAACCTCCAGTTCGAGAAAGTGCGATGGAACGGTCAATCAGATCAAGGTTCCGAAACACAAACTCGGGCTAGTTCGGTGTAGACAGAGTTGGTTGGATTTACGTCACAACAAAAATGTCGGCGCACACAGTAAACGAGGAGAATGGTCTTTACATCATTTTGATATGTTAAGTTGTGTTTGTGTAGACAAAGTGTCTTCTAAAAACTTTGTAGTGACATTTGGACTTTCTTTCACAGCATTTGAGAGTAGAAGTTTTTGAGTTGAGTGTTGTGCAAACAAGATACACAAGGAGTGCATAGATGCAGCGGCTTGGAACTTCTACAACTGGCATAGTTTTTGCATATTATTGATGGTGTATACTATGCAGTGCGTGTGATGCTCTAACGTAATTTTGTTGTTATGCTATATGACAATGACAATAAACTAATTGAATTGAAATTGAGTTTTTCTGAACATGTAATAGTCAAACTGCCAAAATTGAGTCACCGACAGCTAACGTTAGCTAACAGACTATTTATTAGCAGGAGCTAGCAATACCTGATGTTACATACAATTTTCTTGGGCGTTTATATTTTCCAACAGTTGCAATGAAATGCATTTACAGCGGATGTCAGGAGAACTGACTCGGATTTATTGACTACCAACATTCAATAGAATTTGGATGATTCCAGCTCTGGAACTGCCAGTCTCTACTGAACAAAAAAATAAAAGGAGCTGTTAACTTGAAAACTACCATTTGATGACATCACAAGGTGGAACAAAGCATGTTGAGCTTTGGAGATGTAAACAGACTAATAATAAAGGGTTACTCAAACATGTGGGAATGAAACAAAACACAACTCCAGGTCTGTTTTTGAGGAGGAATCAGCATTATAACATGGTTTAAAGTTCACACGAGTCCATTTTGCGTAATGAAGCACCTTTAAGCCTGTAGTCTTCTTGCTACATCCTTGACATCTTTGCTACTTCCTTGCTGAATGACGTGTAATATGAGTTAATATCTCTCATACGTACACATTCTATTGAGGTGTGGGGCTCGGGCGACAGTTGAATCCCCCAGACGCCTCAGAAAACGCAAATAAATCCACATTGTGTTTGATGGACGACGCGCTGACACTGCCCAATGTTTTTCCCGCTGTGACGAACATCTAAGCAAGGCCGAGCTCGCAGCGCCCTGACAGAAGCCCGCGCCAGTATGATTTTTAATTAAAAAGAAAATTCAATAACCTTATCAGGACTTGCCATTTGAGTTGGAGACGTATCGATCGGCGTGCGCAGTTATGCAGATGCCGAGCTTTCATCTTCGGGGCAATTTTGCGTGGCGGCCCTTTGGTTACTGAAAAGATCTCATTTCAAAAAATCTATTTCATATATTATTCAGGTTATGTTGAGTCGGGCTTACGGGACAATATTCAAATGTGATGTCGTGTCAGCTGGAGGATCTCTTAATAGGAGCGGATGACAGACAGGGGCAGTGAAAGTAAGAGGAGGAGAGGAGACGAGGAGCGTTTGGAAGTTTGGAGAGGGTTTTTAAAGTGGGGCTGAACTAAACTGAACACCGCCCACCAACAACCACTTTTCATTTCAAACAGAGCTGCTAAACTGGAGAAGCAGCGGGTTTTCAGAGTACAAGGAACAGTTTGGTTGGTCTAACAGGTTTCCACAGTTCGATCTCGGCCCCTGCAGCCAGATGTTTGTATCAGAAACTCCTGGATGTAATTAGGACAGTCATGTGTGATGTCACATAGTACTTGAACTTGAAGTGGACACTGGAGGCTGCACACACGTGTCTTGATTTCCCTTGTTTACACTAAGACAAAAATGATTTGGACCCGTACTGCGCTACAAAGGCAAAACACCATAACACTATATTTGATCAAAAATGAGTTCATGTCATTTTGGAGGTATTTGAGAGCTCCTTTATCATGTCAATAAGTATCATGAAATATTTTGAGCTCAAAATTGACTTTTGAGCCTTATTTGACACTTACAGGACTCTGCTTTTGTATCATGTGTCAAAAATAACAGTGTCAGTTACTGCCTTTTGCCTTTGCGTACAAATATTTCTTCATTATAGCAACTAGTTGTCACATTTTGGGAGCCCTACCTATTATACTTTTGTCTGGACAAAACAAACTCTGAAGTCATTTTTCTCAGTTTCACACTCTGGCAAGTTAAAGTCCTTTGTAGGGCAGCATAGAAAATGATATTAAAACACTATACACACAGTTAGTTGCAAAAAAGAGTAATCATAATGTTGAGTTCCAATTGAATGCACTGTTAACAAAAATCTATTCAACTGTAATAATAATAATAATACATAAATCTTGTATATTTTACAATACTTTATGAAGTCTGGTCAGCGCTGAATCTCCCTGTTTTGGGTGTATGGTGTATTTGGATTAGCCAATCAGGTACATTGCCGGTGCATATCAAAATAAATATGCACTGCAAAAAAAAAAAAATCTAGTCAAATTAAGATGACTTGAATTAAGAAAGATTGATCATGATTTGAGTCAGTTTCACTTGACAAGTAAAATTTTCTGGCAGTGGAATAAGACTTTTTGTACTTAATATATGAAAATACATCTTGCTACACTGAAAATAAGAAAAATAACAACAACTTTTTGCACATAAAATAAGAAACAAAATTGAATGTTGCTTGAATTAAGAAAAACACACTTATTCCATTGGTAGATAATTTGACTTGTCAAGTTGAATCTTCTCAAATAAAGTCAAATGTTCTTAATTTAAATCGTTTTAACTTAGCTAGATATTTTATTTTATTTATTTATTTTATTTAATTTTTTCCAGTGTGGCTACTTATGAAAAAAAAAAAAAGAATGTAAAAAAAAAAAACCCAAAACAATATATATATCATGGAACTAGGTCTATATATTTATTGTGTATAGATGAACTAACTTTGTGTAATAAAGGGTACAATTCAGGTGGCCCTTCCTTACCACATCCGGTAAAATTTGTGACTGCATGCCGGGTCCAAAGTCAAAATTTGTTGAAAATTAAAAAAACAAACAAATTTGCACTGTTTCGTTTCTGGTCACCTGTTGACTCAGTGCATAAAGCTAAACTCCACGCTACACTATGGAACATTACAGGCCACATCACCATGGAAACAAGCGGGCTGTGGACCCTCCCTTAGACCCGCCACACAGCGCGACGTTAAAAGCGGCACATTATGACATATTGTGACAAAATGCCCTGTTGCATCGTGGGACAAAATGTCAAATTAAAACAGGGGAAAACACAACGCAGAACAATAAGAGTCACATCTAAAGGCAATAACTTTGTGCTTTGGTTCAGTTGGAGACATTTGTCATAAACTTGTTCTTTATTGGTTCTGCAAACTTTCCCTTTAAGGCCCTTGTGTTTGTTCCTATACACCCTTATATGCAAATGTACAGTGCAGTGAATAATAATGTGCATATTGAATATCTGGAGCCTGGATTTAAAGGGGCAGAGACGCGCCTGCATATGTTTGGCTTTATTAGCACATACATAAGAATAATACATCTCTGTAACTTTAATATAGGAGCCTGAATATGGAACAGTTTGTCTAGAGTGTCCAGACTGAATAATGCCGCGCTCAGACCACTGTGCTTGCTATATATTAACACAGCACTACGCCAGGTTTACACGGAAAAATATGCGCGCAATAATGTTTTCTAGAATCCCGAGACAGTTCAGATTGAGCTGGAGGATAAGTAGGAATTCTGTGGCGGAATTTGCTGTTTTACTGTCAGATTGCAGAGTTGTTGGTTGGTTGGTTAATGTCTCTGTAATCGAAACAAAATTGACACGAAGTTCAATGTCTTCTTTGTTAGCATAAATAAACAAAAGCGAAATTATGTGTCCACAAAATCTTCGGAAAGTGGTGCGATTTCAAAGCTAAAGAAGTGATGAGTGTGTGTCAGTTGAAAGTATTTCAAAGGTGTATTGTGTTAATTTTTCTGGTGGAGGGTCTGTCTTTTTTTTTTTTTTTTTTTTTCCAATATGGTATTAAACCTTTCTATCTCCATGGAGACCAAACCAGACAAGTTACAGGTCAGATCTGTGGAGAGGTGACTCCTCTCACAGTCAGAATACCTGTTTTTCTAGGTATTTTTGAGCTATAAAACTATCTGTAATTGAATAAAAGTATGTTAGATCTATTTAATGTCATACTCTGTAACATTTCAGTGATATATCAATAGAAAAAAGCATTTGACAGACCCCCAAACAAAAAGTTACATAGTGCACCTTTAACGCACAAGATTAATATGGCAAGTTTGAGTCAGTACCAAAGAAATTATTATAAAATTCAACATTTGTGGATCATAAATTTGAATATTTCTTTCAAAAACTGTGACTCTCTGACAGTTTTTTTTTTTTTTTTGTATTTTTACCCTAGAGCATCAGATTGTGTTAAAACAAAGCTCAGATTAATTTGAGTAGCAGAGTTTCAGACGGAACAGTGCCTCAAGTTAGCTCCCAAAATTGGTCTTGCGTACAGATATTAAGCACATCTTGAAGTCAAAAAAGTCTGTTTGTACTGTCTCCATTTAATTTAATTAAATCCGATGATTAGGAAGTGCATGTAGAATCCTAGTTGTATCTTTACCATCACAGCAAAACTCCACACTGATTTCTAAGGCTACGTTCAGACTGCAGCATGAAGTGACCCAAATCCAATTTTTTCTCCCCTATGTGACCCGTATCTGATCTTTAAATGACACAGATCCAGTTTTTTTTCAAATGCAACCCAGGCCACTTGGATATGTGCTCCTAAAACCGACACATACCCGATGTTTTGACACGCGACTTCAGTCTGAACGGTCAGATCCCACCTACACGTCAGGCTCAGAGTCAAGTCAACGGAAAGAAAGCGAGGTTAGTTAGATAAATCATATTTGGATGATCGCTGTTTTCAGGCCAAATTGGAGGAATGACTGAAATGATTGCCAAAAGAACTGCCAATGTCGACGAAAACTAAAGAGCCTACAATATAAGGAGGCTAAAGACGAAGTGGCCGTGGATGTGTAACCTGTCCACGTTTTACGAAGAAATGGACCATATTTTAGGAGACAAGACCAGCGTTTAGTCGATTTCAGTAAATATAGAGCACACTCGCTGCATGTGATGTCATTGTTGTGCACATGCAGGACACTTTTGGGGCATTTAAAGTTCACACTGGAGATCACATACAAGACGCATTTAATTGGAAATGTGAACAATCTCGCAAAAAAAAACAACTAATCAGATTTCACAAAAAAATCCAAATTGAGCATTAAACCCTGCAGTCTAAACGTAGCTTAAGAGTTGTGAAAAGTGCTTAAAAACTAATTCTGAATGTATAAGATAAGTGAGAAATAACAATGGACAACTGCAAATCCTTTCAAATGATTTAGTTCTGTCTTTTACATTTTTAAGACAGTAAAAACCACGTACAGCTCCTTTAAAGTCACCGATTCCTCTCTGTCACATTACAATACGCTCTTACCGTGTTCTACCCCCATCACTCCTTTCTTGCCGTCTTTTTTCCCCTTTATCTCCCCATACTTTATCTGTTTGTGAAGGTGATTGCCTGTGGGGCTGGAAATGGACACGTTCTGTCCCTGATGAGGCTTCACAGCAGTGGGCTAATATCCCCGCTCCACCCCCTCCCCCTCCATCACGCCGTCCGCTAATGGAATTAAGAAACATGTTGCCACTAGTCTTCGCAATTTGGAAAATAACTCCATTAAGTTCATTAATTTAATAATAGGCAATAATAATGAAGGAAAAGTATAGCTCAATTAAAGCGGGCGTATTGGGTTGGCTGTTCCACTGGTGGCGATGGCCCCGGTGTGCGCGCCGTAATGAGCTTATAATGGAAGCGATACGATGCAGGTAGTGAATTAAAGCGTTACCAGAGAAGCCATTAGGAACAAGAGCACAATCCGCAAACACTTGTCATGGCGCAAATGGGCCGCCGTAGTTTTGGTGCGAGACGGGCGGAAGACTGGACCGCAGGGATGGAGAGGATATGGAGAGGATGGGGAGGAAAGAGGAGAGCGAGAGCGGAGGAGCGGAGAGTAAAGAGCTTGTTGTCCGTAATGTTTTCCACTATCTCAAATGCAGCAGGAGGCAGGGTTCCAGTGTGAATTATATGGTATTTTCATAAGGAACAAACATACACAAATGCAAGACTTTTGAACCTAAATGTTGCATACTCATACTCAAAATGTCTATATGTTTGTAACTTAATTGTTGATAATTGGGATGTAAAGATATTCAAATCTCACGGTACGATATTTTCACGGTACACATCTCATGGTACAGTATTTATTGAGATATTAATTGTGAATATGCTGCTTTTTCCTCTTAAAATGCCTTGACGACATTTAATTCAAAGAACTAAGATTTAAAAGTGCTCAGAACTGCTATTTCTTCATGTAGTTTGCACCAAAACAAAGCAAAGGATCATGGTCAATGTAGTTCCCCCGTTTTTTTGTTTTTTTTTTAGCTATTGCTGCACCATGACAATGAATTTAAGCAAAGAAACTTGTGATTCAATATATTGTGATGGCCCACGATATTATTGAGAGACTTTTGACGATACGATATCACGATATTATGGTTATTGTTACACTCCTAGTTAATAATAATGAATAATTTTAAGTAGAATTGCTTGTTCACACTTTATTACATCCTGGTTTAGTCCTGGTTCAGTCTTTATCAGTCTTGTTTTATGTGTGGTTCAGTCCTGGTTTAGTCTTGGTTCAGACCTTAGTCCTGGTTTGGTCCTGGTTCAGTCCTCTGTAGTGCTTGTTTTAAACTTGATTAGTCCTGGTTCTGTCCTTTTTAGACAAGTTTCATGGTATTATATGTATTATTCCTGTCTAATAGTGGTCACTGTCCTCGGCTCATTATTAGGTCTGTTAAGTTCTGGTTGATTTAGTCTGGTTTAGTCTTGGTTTTGTCATATTTCCTGTTTTATTACATCTAATACCTGCCCCCTGGTCTGCCCGCCTGGTCTGCCTGGTTTGCTTTATGAATTCTGGTTTAGCCCTGGTTTAGTCCTGGTTTAGTCTTGTTTTAGTCCTGGTTCATTCTTATATCCTGTGTTATTTCTGCTTCTCTACTCCTCTCCGCTTCATGTTTCAGTCCAGTCCAAACCTGACAGTCCCGCTTTAGTCGCAATTTAATCTTTGTTTTGTCTAGTTTAGTCCTGGTTTCATCCTGGTTTCGTCCTGCTTCAATCCTGCTTCAGTCTTGACGTAGTCTAAATGTAGTTCTGGTTCATTCATCCGGTATCATGTTTTAGTCTGGTCCAAACGTTTAGTTAAAACTCCGTACACTGTCCCAGTTTAGTCCTGGTTCAATCTTCGTTTAGTCCTTGTTTTGTCCTGGTTTAGTCCTGGTTCAGTCTTGATGTAGTCTAAATGTAGTTGTGATTCATTCATCGCATATCATGTTTCAGTCCAGTCCAGTCCAAACTTTTAGTTAAAACTCTGCAGATAGTCCCAGTTTAGTCTTCATTTTGTCTTGGCTAGTCCTGGTTTTGTAATTATTTGGCCCTGGTTCAGTCCTGCTTCAGTCTTGATGTGGTCTAAATGTACTTCTGGTTCATTCATCCTGCATCATGTTACAGTCCAGACCAAACCTGCTGACTGCTTTAGGTAAAACTTTGCAGATAGTCCCAGTTTCGTCCTAGTTTCGTCCTGGTTTCGTCCTGATTCAGTCGTGGTTTAGTCCTGCTTCAATTCTGATTCAGTCTTAACTCAGTTCTGGTTGATTCATCCTGTATCATGTTTCAGTCCGGTCCAAACCTGCTGACCGCTTTAGTTCAAACTCTGCAGACAGTTCCGGTTTAGTCCTGGTTAAGGCCTGATTGATTTTAGTCCCGTTTTTAGTCCCGTTTCATTTGTGTTTCCTGTATTATTCCAGTCCACCCCCTGCCCCTGTCCGCCCCTGTCCGCCCCTGTCTGCTCCTGTCCGCTTCATGTTTCAGTGTGTGTCCGTCGCTTCGCTCCAAACCTGCTGACCGCTTTAGTTAAAACTCCGCAGACAGCACATTCGTAGTAATCCAAAAAGGTCCGGATAAATTACAATGCTTATTTCGGGAAAAAAGACACGTAACCGGACCCTTCGCTGCTGTCGTTTTTCCGTTTTTGACATCCTCCGTCAATTCGCCACCTCCCCTTTAAAGCTCCCATGTTAGAAAATTTCTGATCTACAAACCCTGTGTATTTAGGTTGAGTTCTTTTCTCAAACTGTAAATACTTTTTTTTCCACCTTGTGATGTCATGTGGTAATACAAGAAATTCTTCAGTGTATTTTTAAAGGTCCTAAATTGCACAAAATTTAAGCCATGTTTGAACGCTGTTAACATACCTCGAGTTGAGTTTTGTTTCATTCACACGTTTATTATTACTCTGTCCACATCTCCAAAGCTCAAAATGCTCTGTTCCACCTTGTGATGTCATTAAAACGCATTTTTTCATGTCAACAGCTATATTTTATTTTACCTTTTGTTCAGTAGAGATTGGAAATTCCCGGGCTGAAATCATCCAAATGATTCCAGTGAAGGTGTATAGAGTTTAAAAACACACTGGAGTACTTCCTGTATCACCACATGACATCACTAAGTGGAACAAAGAGAAGAACTCATCTTAAATACGCTGGATTTGTGTCTTAAACATTTGTGAATGAAACAAAACACAACTCACTAGAATCTAGGGCTGAGTATCATTACGAAGTTGCCGATACGATTCATATCTCAGTACATAGGCCACGATACGATACATAACTCGAGACAGTGCACTTTCGATTCGATACGATATATTTCAAATGGATTCGATACGGTTCAATAAAAAATAAAGGTTAAATCATGGCTGTGATACTAAAAGTCTTTGTTAAACCACTTATTGTGCAAAGTGAATATGAAACACAAACATTTTAATCCTCAGAACAGTGAAAATGTCAACAAAACTGTAGCGCTGTAACAAAATAATTTAATAAAACATACCAAAAAATACTCTTGGCGATATATCGATAGCAACAGCCCACGATATTGATACAGTATCGTCACATTGAACGTTACGATATTTTGATATATTTTCACGCTCCTACTAGAAACATTTGAACAATTTCAGCCATGGACTTGCCAATTTCTACTGAACTAAAAGTAGCTGTTAACTTGAAAACTACCACTTGACACATGACATCACAAGGTGGACCAGAGCTTTTTGACCTTTTGAGGTAGACAGACTAATAATAAACGATTATTCAAACACGCAAATGAAACAAAACACAACTCCAGGTCTGTCTTTGAGGAGGTACCAACATTATAACATGTGGTGGAAGGTCTGCTACCTTCTTGTCTCCATGGAGATGTTATTGCTTGGCCTGGAATGTTCCATAGTATGACATAAAAAATATCCATCTAGCATTTATTCATTCTGGGTGTTTCAGTTGCTTAAAACTACATAGGTTCTCTCTGTAACGTAGCGTAGTTCTGTAACCTGCTTGTCTCCCTCGTGATATATACTTTTAATCTGCACCGTGGAACATTCTAGATAAAGCAATAACATTTCCATGGAGACAAGCAGATGTCAGAAACGTTACACAGCTCACCTTTAAAGCTCACGAGAGTCTATTCTGTGTAATGTAGGACCTTTAAGACCTGGAGCGGTCTTCCCAGATTAAACCCAACGCTCCATCGGCGTATTACGATAATTTGCGGTCTTCTATATTCCTAATGGCTTTTTTTCCACCCTTTAAAGAGACACTTAGAGTAATGCGTTGGACGGCGATGTTGTTAAAATCAGAAATAGATTGCTTCATAATTCAGATATTCATTCCCTCCTTGTAAATCCATGTTTCAGCATTTTCAGCCCGCGCTCCGTCACGTCCAAATTCATTATTAGTGTCCGGTCTAATGTACTATATGTATAATGCATAATGCCCTATATAGAACGTATGTAAGGTTTCAATCAGTAGGAGATGTTAGCGTGTTCGAGTTTTAGCGAGATAGCAGAGGAATCAGCTCTTTTTAAGGCCGACCCGAGCGCTGGCGTTTTTTACATAAGATTTGATGAAAGGACTTTGATGTAGTTAGGCTATAGACAGTCAGAAGTCTCATTTGTCAAACGCAGCGCTGTATATTTTATTCATTAGAGCAATGATTTGAAATGTAAAATTATGTTTCCATCAATTTAACAGAATATTATCTGCTGTAGGCTACTGATGAGAAAGTGGATGGAGCTTAAACGCTGTGATGTGATCCAGATTTGAAGAAAAAAAACAGCAGTAACAAGGGCACAGAAGGGGAGTTTCGTGTGTTGTCTTTAGGTACAGAACGTTTTGAGTCGTCTGGGATAGAATGTAGAATTTTTATAATTATTTTTCTTTTTTTAAAATAATCTGAAATCTTGAAAATGGGTTCTATTCACGCTTACTTCACAAAGCCGGAAGACGTTTGTGAAACATGCGGATGATGAGTTCCGTTGGGTTCTGTTGGCGAAAAAATCTAGGAAAACTGAGAAAATGGGCCTGTTTTTCTTCATCTAGCTGGTCGTTTTTCCTCATAATTTGCCTTTTAATTTGTGCATCATAATTCATCTTAGCGTTCCGATATGTTCAGCAGATCAACAGTTACGACCAGCTGCTTGTACGCGACATCGAAGACGCGATTAGAGTCCCGTCGCCTATGGAAAGCTTTGGCAGGTTGTGACAAACAGTAGAACTATAATAGATCCATGGGTTGTGAAGACCGCTGCTGCTGAATCCATGGTTTTATCACATGCCAGGTGTCGGTAACTATGGAAGTCATCATCCACATGTTTTCAAATGTCTTCCGGTAAATGGGAATAGAGCCTATTTTTCAATTCTCGGAGCCAAATTTATACAACACAAAGGCTGCGGTCACATTCGTCACCAAATCAAAACTGGGACTAACTAAACCTGAACTAAAACTACGTTCAGACTGCAGCCTGAAGTGACCCAAATCCGATTTTTTTCACCCCTATGTGACCTGTATCTGATCTTTTCATGACAGTCTGAACAACACAGATCCGAGTTTTTCAAATGTGACCCAGGCCACTTGGTCTTAAAACCGATACACATCCGAACTTTTGACAAGCGACTTCAGTCTGAACGTCCAGGTCACATTCATCCCACCCACACGTCAGGCTCGGAGTCTAGTCAATGTAGGAAAAGTGAGGTTAGCGAGTTCATTCATATTTGGGGGGATCGCTGTATTCAGGTCAAATTGGAGGCGTCTTATCAGAAATGATTGCCTAAGAAATTGCTCCAGTGTCACCAAAAATAAAGAGCCTGCGAGCCACATGCAAGGAGGCTAAAGAATCAAACGAACGAAGTGGACGTGTAACCTTTCCATTTTACCAAGAACTGGACCGTATTTTGGGAGACAAGCCAAGCCCAAAACCAGGACTAAACCAGGACTAGAAACAACTGCGGTATAGCTTTAAGGGTGTGTGTGTTTTAATGCAATCCGTCTTTTCTTTGCCGATCAGGAGTGTTATTAATACTTTGTTAAGAAATAAATATAATATGTGATTAAAACTACAGTTCTTTTGTATTGTCAAAGTGGTTTGTCACTCAGAAAAAAAAGGTCTTTGGATCAATTCCCAGACCATTCATTTCCCAAATTATCACTTTTTCACTGCATACAGTAAAATCTCGGTACATTACTTGAATTAAGCATTTAACCAACCAAGTAAAAGTATGTATGGAAGAAGACTTTTTGTACTTAACATACGTACTAAACCCTCCTGCACCCCTAGGTACATTTTTGTACATCACAACTTTTCTTTTTAGCGTAACTTTGGCCGTATGGCACCAAATAGCACCAAAATTGGCCAGTTTGTGTATTTTGTGATGTATTTTTAATTTCTGTGTTTTGTTCAAGATCACATTAATTAAACAGTCTATAATCAAAATGCTCACACCTGTGCTCCTCTGGTACATTTTTGTCCCATTGACTTTCAAAATTCAAAATGGCTTTGTTTACTGGCATAACTTTGCCAGTTTATTTTTACTTTTTTATTTATTTTTTCATTCTTTGATGTTGAAACCCCTTTAAAATGTTTAGTTTTAGTGTCTTTTAGAATTTTTTGATATTTTTCTTTTTACTGTGTACCTTCCATTGTAAGGTTATGGCAATAAAAACATATTTGTACAGATAAGTCCACACTGAAGGCCAGAGACGTAGATATTTGATGTAATAATGATATGGATGTGTTCTAGATGTGCCCCAGAGTGCACTGAATCTGTTTATTTGGTAGTGTGTGTGAGTTTGTGTGTGTGCAAATTAAATTTGTTCAAAAATATAGAAAAAAAAAAGAAAAAAGCAATTTTTTTCATGCACATAATTTGAGATTTTTGCAAACAAAACTGGCATTTAATGTGTTCAAATTTCAAAATATTATATAATATTAGCTGTGTATGATTAGAACAGAAGTAAATTAAGACATTGATATAAAAAAAAAAAAAAGTTGGACAAAAAATTTGTACTGCATAAAAATATTGTGGTATTGTGTGTACACTTTTGTCACGAAGGAACACAGGTGTAACTATATTTAAAGGGGTGCATGAGGGTTCAAATCAAATTCTCATGTTGCTTGAATTTAAAACTAGTTAAAACTACTGAAATCAAGATATTATAATCTATTTCAAGTCATTTCAACTCCTACATCAAGTGTCATTTCAACTCATTTTGCCGTGTTGCCATGTCAACCTAAAATACTCTGTTGTCTAATCTCAGAGTGAGCTACTTCTGACCATAAACCCATAACTTCAAATCTAGAAAAGGGTCCCTAGGCGTTGCACTGTGGTGTGGACCAAGATGGGTGAATGCAAATGGAAAATTTCACTTTCAAATCTCAAATACATTTTTATAACATGCCAAAAGTCCAGCCTCTTCCTCGCGCAGTAGCCTTGTGAACCTGCGTGGTACAGGCTTAGCTGCCAGACGAGCTCAGAGTCTTTATTGTTTCATTTTCGCTCAGGGGGACGACTGCATACCCCAATATTTGAAGTGTATTTCCTCATTCTGTCTAAGTTGTGTTGCAGTTTTTCCCAATGTAAACTTCAGTGTCTGAGTCCAATTGTCTTCTGGTAAAACGAAACTTTTGGCGTTGTCTCTGTTATGTTTTTTCTAATGCAACAGCTCACGTTAAACAGAATTCGCCCACCTCCACCGGCCCTCACGTTCAGGTGTCTGCTCTCCCTTCTACTACTAATACTACTAACAAATACTACTACTGCTACTTTTGCTCGTGGCTTCAGTATTGCGTAAGAAACTCATAAAATCTCCATCTATCCTTGTTTAAACTCAGTTTGAGTTGCAAAAACTGAACCTACAGAAACGAAAAGTTACAATTTGTTGGAATTTAAGTAGTTTTGACAAGAATTCATGCATTTATTGATTTATTTTTCTATAATTATGATGAATGTTAAAACTTGCTCTATTCATTTGCGCTATTCATACTTTTTGGACTCTAAATTAATGGTGCTTACTGATGTATCTTAAAGAGACATTGTGTAACTTTTGGAGTGGTGGAGGTCGTCTCATTACATAGCCTTGAATGTTCCACAGTATAGCATTAAACATATCTATCTTGCATTTATTCAGCTACACAGTACAAAAAACTAAAATTGATCCATGTTAAGATTAATTGAATTACAAACGTTTTATTAAAATTTGAGTAAATTTCACTTAACTGGCAAAATTATCTAATGGAACACGACGTTTTGTATTTAAAATATGAAAATACATCTTGTTACACTTAAGATGAGAAAACACAACTCCAACTCTTTCTTAAAACTTAAAATAAGAAACAAAATCTGTATTTGTGTAAATTAAGAAAAACACACTTGTTCCATTGGTAAATCATTTTACTTGTCAAGTTGAATCGAATCAATTACAGTCAAATGTTCTTAATTTAAGTAATTTTAACTTATCTAGATATTGCTTTTTGCAGTGCAGGAGTTTCTATTGCTTGAAAATACATTGAAAAACATGTATTTTAACTATGAGTGGGCTCGCCTCTCTGCAGATCTGACTTGTAACTTGGCCTGCCAGCATCTCCTGCTGGTTCCCATGGAGATCTTGTCATGTGATGTAATGCAAGTGCTGTTGTTAAACTCCATACACCTTCATTAGAGTCATTTTGGTGATTTTAGCCGTTGAACTTCCAAAGGTGAAACTATTTGTTAACTACCAGTTCATGACATCACAAGGTGGAACAGAGCATTTTGAGCTTTGGAGATGTAGACAGACAAACAAAGGATAACTCAAACGTGTCTAAATGAAACCAAACACAACTCTGGGTATGTTTTTAGGAGGTAACAGTATTATAACATGGCTTAAAGCTCACAAGAATCCATTTTGGGGAATATAGGACCTTAAAACTAGACAAAAACGCTGATGTACTAAGCAAACATAAATATAGACTTTTCAAAACTACAAAGACAAGATTTAGACAAGCGTTTAGAAATCCAGTCTTTTTACAGTGCAGTGCAGCTTGTGTGGGGTTTGCATTGAGGCTATAGACGACAAGCGGCGGATCTGTCAGCCTCGGCTCTGAAACAGAAAAACTGACAAAAAAAAAAAAAAAAAAAAAGAATTAAATCAGAGCAATATGATTTCCTGCCAAAGCAAAACGCACATCACTCCCTCAGCGCCAGAGGAGTTTGAGCTGCTACAAAACGGCAAATCCGAATATAGTTTTGAATCGCGTCGGCGCTGCCATTTTCTCCGCACTTCCATATGGGGAGGATGTCTGGATATGTTAATTAATATTTAAGCCACCTTCAGCGTTGCCCGCGAAAAGAAGCAAAGGGGATTGTGTCTGCGCCGAGCTGCTAATCCTTCGAATTAGACGTTTAATAACAAGAAGCCATTTTGTAGATTAGCAAGATCAAGCCTCGCCATGCGCCGCCGTACAATCTACTTAAACGCTTTGAGTTTTTGTACGGGGGAACCAGCATAGGCGCTGTACATCCGCGGTTAAAGGCGTATTGGCATGCCGCATTTGAGAAGTTAACAAAGTTTTTTTTTTTTTTATAGAAAAGAGAGAGATGCATAGCTATGGAAAGGTGCCATCGGTAGCTGTCTTTATGTGCGTGCTTTAAAATCCTTTCCATTGATAAAAAGTGAATTTGCAGTTTTGGGTGCCAGTTAAGTTTTCAAGGATATGGACCAAGGCATGCTTCACTTGAGTTGTTTTGCAGAAAATTGGCTTCTGATCTTGTGTTTTGATTGGGAAATGTTTTTTTTTTTAATCATTAATGGTAAGTCTGCTTCGATAATAAAGCATACAGACATCACTTAGCGTACACCGAAACAATATGTTGGGATGTATAGCAAAGCGTTCACGAACCAACATCTGGAGGAATTGAAAGTATGGTAGAGATAAGAGTGAGTGTACGGTACAGAAGAAGGACAGTAAATACTTGGTACAGAAGAAGGACAGTAAATACATGGTACAGAGGAGGGACAGTGAAAATATAGTACAGAGGATGGAATGAATATATGGTACAGAGGAGGGATGTTGAAAATATACGGTACAGAGGAAGAACAATAAATATATGGTAGAGGATGACTGTAAATATATGGTACAGAGTAGGGGCAATGAATATATGGTACAGAGGATGAACAGTAAATAGATAGTACAGAGAAACAGTGACTATGGTAGATGAGTGACTCTGATTATATGGTACAGAGGAAGGACAGTAAATATATGGTACTAACAGTGGAAATATGGTACAGAGGAGGGACAGTAAATACATGGTACAGAGGAAGGACAGTACATATATGGTACAGAGGAGTAACAACAAATATATGGTACAGAGGATGGACAGTAAATATATGGTGCAGATGATGAAAAGTAAATATATGGTACAGAGGAAGGACAGTAAATACTTGATACAGAGGAAGACAACATATATGGTACAGAGGAGTAACAACAAATATATGGTACAGAGGATGGACAGTAAATATATGGTGCAGATGATGAAAAGTAAATATATGGTACAGAGGATGGACAGTAAATATATGGTGCAGATGATGAAAAGTAAATATATGGTACAGAGGAAGGACAGTAAATACTTGATACAGAGGAATGGACAGTACATATATGGTACAGAGGATGGACAGTGAGTGTACGGTACAGAGGAAGGACAGTAAATATACAGTACAGAGGAGTAACAGTGGAAATATGGTACAGAGGATGGAGAGTAAAATATATGGGACAGATGAAGGACAGTAAATACTTGGTACAGAGGAAGGACAGTAAATATATATGAATATGACTAAAAGGAAGCTGACGCTGGTGTTGATATTTAGCAGGAGACCTAGAGGAAGCCCAAATAAGCGATTTAAGAATGTACTGAAAAGAAAATATTGAATACGCTCTGCTTTTTTGTGTGTACATTTGCACATTTGTTTTTAAGGAAACAAAATTAAACAATATCTAAAATAGGCCATAGACTGATGATTATTTTATTGTTGTTTTTTTCAATATGAAAAGTGCGTTTGATTTGAACCAGGCTGCCTGCCGTGTCTGTGCTCCCGTCTGCCACTGCTGCCATAAAAACGTCTGGAAAATGTCTCAGATCAATTTTATGCCTTTGGACTTTTCATTTGAATCATTTAGTATTTTCTATGTATATTAAGTGTATTATATAATATGATAAACTTGTATTGTCGGCTCGTATTATGGCAGGACGTATTTATTATATAAGATTTGTTTTATTCTATTTCGTGAACATATGTTTGAGTGAATGAAGTGGGTGTAGTTTGAACATCTGCAGCATTTATTACACAAGGGATTACTAGAAGGAAAATCTGCTCTTTGCGCTTCTTTTAAGGGCAGAATTTGAATTTTTTGCTAAAAGTGCTAAAATATTCCTGAAAGTTGCAGAAAAAGAAAACAAAAAAGTAGTTTGGGTGATAACATTTTCCAAAACACATCCATTTTTACTCTACAGTGTATGCTGTAGTAATCTAGATTCTTATTTTTCAAACTTTATGGAAATCTTGCTTTACTTGTAGCTTTGATGGTGACTTTTTAAAGACTCATTATGTAACTTCTCTGCTTGGGGTTGGCTACATGCTTGTCTCCTTGGAGATTATTGCTATTTACTGCTTTGCCTGGGATGTTCCAAGCACGATGAAGTAGCAAAAGCTGTCGAAAAATATTTTAAATCATCTGAAAATCCAATAAAAATACAAAATAGTAAGGCTGCTCGATTATGGAAAAAATCATTATCACGATTATTTTGGTCAATATTGAAATCACGATTATTCAAACGATTATACTATACATTTATTCAGGATTTCTCTCTTAAAAAAAACACTTTGTTATTGATAATTTATGCAAAACTTTCAAATCTAGGCTACAAATCTGTACCTTAGAGAAAAAATTTAAAAATTTGTAACTGAAACACAGAAAAAAGAACATGTAATACAGCAGTCGTAGCTCCGTGAAACAACTACAAATTTACAATTTACATGACGAAAATAAAATACAAAATGTGACCTCAAAGTGCTTGTGAACATGTAATACTTATAAAGATGAAAATAATAGTTAGAAAACAATCAGCGTGAACAAGAGTGATATTCAGACTAGTAACAGCTGATTTTACCGAGAGCAAAACAAACGTTAAAGATCATCTATGACCCAGGAGTGCTCATTCTGTACTGAAAATTATAATAAAATAATAAAATGATCTTTAAAGGTGAAGATATTTCACTCTGATGATTGACCCAAATCTTTTTAATATTTTGCAAATCTGAAATGAACATTTTTAATTACCAAGAATGAACTTGGTATAATTTTTAACTAACTTATTAACCTTTTTAAAACATAAATGTCTTTTAACCCTAACCCTAGCCCTTTAACCTAACCCTAAAATTAAAAATAAATACTGAAAACATGGTATCTAACAATGCTAAAGCTAGAGTTATTGAGTTCAAACTACTCAATAATGTGAAGTAGTGTAATTTGACTGAATATAGCCTAACCCTAAAAACATAAGTGATCAAAATTTGTCTTACAAAAGGGATTAAACGACACATTTTCAGGAAGCCTGCCATTAGTACGAACATTTATGGTCCTGTTTAGGAGTTTGATTTTCAACATAAAAGCTGAGTCAGTTCTTTCTGGTTAAAACAAACCTCAAATTAAAGTCTAACTGGAGTACCTAAGCTTCAGGCGTGTACATTTAGCATCGCGGTCCGAGGGAATGCAGATGACGTCGGCCGCGAAGTATCTCTTATCTTACCCATATCTGTGCATAACTGTGGAATACATGTATCTCATGAAGCAGCTTATTTTTACCGCACATGTCTCTGAGAGCGTATTAGCGGAGACTGGTGCGCTCGGCCTGCTTTAAACATGCATGGTGACCTGCATAAAATGTTGATGTTGAATAATCAGAACCATCACAGGGCCAAAAATAGGTCACTTTTTGTACAGATGAATAGAAAGGCCTCGTTTTTGTTTTTTTCTCTTTCTTTTTCCCCCACAATATTTCCTGATATTTTAGTTCGAGGGCAGAAATGAAGACCTCAGCAGCCTGCGTTTGGTGCAGAGTACACAGAGGTGGCCCTGGTTCAGTTTGGGGCTCCGTGTTGCTAGCACTAGCCACACGTGCTAAATAATTCACACTCTACTTGAGAATTCTCCAACGGACTGCACTGCTGCCATTAGACACTGGGGCTGCTAGGATTTCTGCTTTTTTTTTTTTTTTTTTTTACTCTTTTCATGGCTTGTTTTTCTGCTTTCAAGATCCCAACCACTCCTTTTGATGTTTTAGAAGAATTAGAAAATGTAAATTTGATTTGAAATATCTGAAAGTCTGGCTTTTGAAACCTAGAACTTTGGTACTATCAATATAAATATGCAATAAGAATGCAAGGATTCAGAAGTTAATTTTAAGTAATTTGTTGTTATTCATTTATTTCTGATACAGATTTTTAAACAATGGTTTCATATGTAGAAAATTTTTATTTATAAGTAAATTTGAGTCAGAAAATCCTTTCCTTCTAAAATACCATTGAAAACTTCTGTCTAATATGAATGCATGTACCTACTGAATCTAAACTCTTTGAAATTACTTAAAAAAATACCCAGGGATGTAAAATGATGTATTTTAACCTAATCTAGATGTTATTTTTTGAAGTGTAAGATTTTGATATCCAATCTAAAACATAAAAGGAGTTTACATTATGTTTTGTGTTGTTTTTGTCTCTCTAAAACAAGAAAAACATTGAACATGTTACATCTAGCAATGCAAAAACTAGACCTACTAAGCCTAAACTTGTTAAAACTACTCAAGAATATGAACTTAAGTAATCTGGCTTCATGGTGATGTTTCATCTTTTTTGCAGAGTAAGATTTTGGTATTTCAGTTTGGTGTGAGTTCATTGCCAGTTGAATACATAAAAGCCAAAATAAGAAAAAATAACATGATCTAACCATGCAAAAACTAAAGCTGCTAAGTTAAATCTACTCAAGAATGTGAACTCAAGTAATTTGGCTGAAATGTAGAAGTTATTTTTTTGCAGTATTAGATTTCCAATTTGGTATGAGTTCATGGCCAATCGGATACACAGAAGCTAAAATATAACAAATATTGAAAACATGACATTTAACCATGCAAAAACTAGAGCTACTAAGTTAAAACTACTCAAGAATATGATCTGAAGTTATTTGGATTAATGTAGATGTTATTTTTTGTAGTTTGATATGAGTTAATGTCTGATACACAGAAACCAAAATAATAAAGTACTGAAGACATAGTATCCAATAATGCAAAAGCATGAAAGCTAGAGCTGCTAAGTTAAAACTACTCAATAATGTGAACTAGTGTGATTTGACTTAATGTACATGTTATTTGTTGCAGTGTAAGATTTTCAATTTGATGAGTTCATGGCATCCAACAATACAAAACTAAAGATATGTTATAACTACTCAAAAAATTTAAGCTTAAGTCATTTGGATGAATGTAGATGTAATTTTTGCAGCATAAAATTTTGTAGATCTCTCAGTACAATATGAGTTCATGGCCAATCCAACACATAAATAATAAGAAACAGGACCTCTTTGACAATCAGACATGTGAACTTAAATAATGTGTATCTGTTTTAATGTCACAGCAAATGTCTCTGTCTTGTGCGATTGTGATTTGTGTCTTTTGTCTTTAATGTATGTGCTGCGTGTGCTTTTGGCATGTTCTCATTTTACTAAGATGACTACAGTAATATTCGCTGATCTTAATGTGTTTGTCATGTGTGATGGACTGAATGTTATTGTGCCTATATCCTGTTTTTTGTCTTGCCATGGTCCTGCCAATAGGATCAAAATGAGCTTGCAAGGCAAACTTTCAACGTTTACATGCTGCACTAACACATGTTGATCAATGTGCAATGTCCCATATTTAATTAATAAACATAAAATATGAAATAAGAATACATATTAACACAGTAACAATGCACAGACTAGAGCTACTAAGTTCAATCTACTCAGTAATGTGAAGTAGTGTAATTTGACGGAATATACAGTAGATGTTGTTTTATTTTCAGTGTAAGCTATAGATATTTCGGTTTGATCTGAATTACTTTCCAATCTGGTACAAGGAACATGGTATCTAACAATGCAAAAGCTAGAGTTACTGAGTTAAAACTACTCAGTAATGTGACATAGCGTAACTTGAATGAATATAGATGTTGTATTTTGCAGTGTAAGATTCAGGTATTTTGGTTTGAACTTAAATAATTTCCTAAACTAAATTAAAATAAATACTGAAAGCTTGGTTTCTAACAATGCTAAAGCTAGAGTAATTGAGTTAAAACTATTCAAAAATGTGAAGTAGTGTAATTTGACTGAATGATGTTGTTTTGGGTTTTGTTGTTTTGTGCAGTGTAAGATTCAGATATTCCGATTTGATCTGAATTCATTTCCCATCTGATAGACAGAATCTAAAATAAAAATAAATAAATAAATAAATACAGAAAAACTGAAAACATAGTATCTAACGATGCAAAAGCTAGAGTTATTGAGTTAAAACTACTCAAAATTGTGAAGTAGTGTAATTTAACTGAATGTAGATGTTGTTTTGTGCAGTTTAAGATTCAGATATTTCATTTTGATCTAAGTTAATTTCCAATCCGATACAAGGAATCTAAAATAAAATAAAATAAATAATAATACTGAAGATGTGGTATCTACCGATGCACAAGCTGTGGTTACTGAGTTAAACCTGCTCAACAATGTGACCTGGTGTAATTGGACTGAATATAGATGTTGTTTTGTGCAGCGTAAGATTCAGATATTTCAGTTCGATGTGAGTTCACGGCCAAACTGATACATAAAAGCAGTTTACATGCAAAAGGCCGCGGCGTTTTCACACACTTCAGCAGAATCCGTCCAAGTCTGCCTACACCTCTGGATTTTTTTATTTATTTTTTTCCCTCCACGAGACGCCTCTTTGACAATGTCTGCCTCATCCAAAATGCATGAGCGCGTGTGGATCGATACCTCCCCTTTAATCTCAGCGCACCGACAGCTCCCGCACTGCTGCCACTGCTGCAGACCACATCAGAGCTGAGAGGGGCCCACCGGGGTCCAGCACGGGCGCACACGGAGACGCCAAAACATACGGCCCTCCTGAGTGTGCACTGTAAAAAAAAAATAAAAGAGAGTACGCTGATGCCAAAACGTGCAAGCTTCACGAGAGGGTGCACTATAAAAAAAAAAAAAAAAATGTCTGTACGGAGGCACCAAAACATGACCGTCTGCACTGGGAAAAACACATCAGAGCTGAGAGGGGCCCACTGGGGTCCAAAAAAAGAAGGTTCACAGTGGCGCCAAAACGTACGGCCCACCTGAGTGTGCACTGTAAAAAAACAAAACAAAAACAGTGATTCTAGCTTTTGCATTGTTACATACTGTGTTTATTTATTAATTTATTTATTTGAAACAGATTGAAACTGAACTCAGATCAAACTGAAATATCTATATCTGACACTACAACAAAATAGTTAAAATCTACATTCAACCTGTTCAAATTATTGAGTAGTTTTAACTTAGTAGTTCGATTTTTTTGCGTTCTAACTGTGTCAGTATGTATTCTTATTTTATCTTTTAGGTTTATTTATTAAATATGAGACAGTGCACATTGATCAGAATGCATTAGTACGGCATGTAAATGTGCCAGAATTTGCCGGTCAGGTTCATTTTCATCCGTTGTCCCATCCGTAAGTCTGTATTAAGGCACAAAAATATGAAGGACAGACAGTATCTTGGTCAGTAGAGTATTTATCCACTGATTCGAAGGTTGCCGGTTTGATTCCTGCTCTCGACATAAACACGATTGGGAGAGCGGTCAGATCCACTGGCCCACAGGTTGGCCGTGCAATACCAGCTCCCCCAATGCTGTCATAGTGTCCTTAGGCAAGACACTTAAAACACCACCAGTGTATGAATGAGTGAGCCATGACTGTGTGCATCAGTCATTCCCAGCCTGGGGTCAGGACCCAAATCTGGTTTCCCAGGGTTACTCAGGGTTACTCATCATATGAGTAATTCCTATGACATATTATATAAAGCTGAGATTTTATATTTTATGACTTATTTTTCTATTTTATTTTGACTTGTACATTTACATTTATATAAGCATGTCTTATTTGACACCAGTCTCTTGCTCTTTTTTGCTACTTATTTAGAATGTATTTTTACTATTTATATTTTTTACTATTTTTACAAATTTTCCTTGTGGATCACTAAAATTTGTCTCAGTCTAAGTTCAGAAGGACTGGTCAGCACTGTAAAAATGTCTTCAGAGACACCAAAACATACAAGTGTGCTGTATAAAAGTCTGTACGGAAATGGCAAAACATTCAGTTAATGTTTTAAAATGTTTTTTGTATAGCCCAAAATCACAACAGCAGTCGCCTTGCATGGTTTAACAACATTAAGATTTATCCAACAGTTAGTTTGAAATCCAAACTGATCCTGTCTTTTCTGGAGGATTTTTCTTAATTTGTATGTTTTACGTTTGAGAGTTCAGTTCAGAGTTGATCCACAAGGGAAATTATTCGGACACAGAAGCTCACACATCACAATATAATATGATAACAAAGACAAAACAACATATAAATGGAAAGAATAAATACTAAATAAGTAGCAAAATCTAAAACGAGCACATATTAAAACAAGTGAAACAGCAGCAATGATGTCCACAGTGTTTTATTCAAACTCATGCAGATCCTTTTTACAGTGCAGCGTCACTGGAGTTGAGGCATAAAAAGTCCCAAAAAGAGCTTGTTTTTAGCGCGCTGCGAGTGGAGGATTATTAGTCATGCTGGTACCTTTGTTGCCAGAGTCCACTGCACCACCGTGTCTGCTGCTACTGCTGCTGCTGCCACCACATACATAAAACATCCTCCGGAGGGACAGCTCTGCACCCGGGAACCCAAAAACTGCTCCCAATCTGCTCTCAGCACCAGAACGCTCCTATCACAAAGAATCATACACAACACGGTATCAGATCAAGATGTAACAGAACCAAGTATCAAGCTGTGTGGAGATTAAAGAAGGGATTTTCTGTTAACTTTTCTGGACTTTTTAAACACTTATTTCATGGTTTTGTTCAAAGTTGCATATGTTTTTTTGTTTTTTTTTAAATTCACATATGTTTGAGTAATATTTTATAGCGAGGAGGTGCTGTCTCTTACAATTTTGTCTTACAGATACTGGGACTCGCACTTGAATCCATTATTTATCTTGCTTTCAGTAGTTTAAACTGAATTTGTTCAGTTCATTATTTGAATATATTCCTGACATTGTTAACTCCTTTATCAAGTACTGTTTTTTTTTTTCTGACTATAAAGGCTCACCGGATTATAAGGCGCATTAAAAGAAACAAACAGACGACACTTGAAACTGATCCTTAGCCCAGGCGTCCACGATCCATTGGCAGATCGTGTTGTAATTCACCCGGCGTTACCTCCCTGTCTTGGTGAATGTGGATTATGAATGTGAATATGGGTGGATCATTTAAGTTTTTTTTTTTTTTTTTTTTTCCTTACGAGGACGACTCAAATATACATTAAGTAATAATGTGTTAAATGCAGCTTTGCGCACATTTGTTTATGTTTTACAGAAATGAAATTTAAAACCACATGGCTCATTTGCATAAATTATAAGCTCTGAAAAAACAGCTTGCTCCTTGTGCACTGATGCTGTCAGTTTTTGTCGGACTAAAGGACATGACTCACTTACTCCACGTGGCTCCTGACTACGGTAGACGTAATGCTCCAACAATCAAGCGGTGCGGCTTCGTAGTTTACCAAAGTCGTACTAATAAAACATTTTGACAGATTTTTGAGCGCCGTATGCACATAAAATCGGTTCGAGATCAGTACACACAACCAGAATTAATACATAAAATGCATCAGATTATAAACCGCACTGATGATTTTTGAGGAAGTGGATGCATTTGGAATACATACTGTAGCTTCAATTTGTATTAGCTGTTTGTTCCAAAATGATTGAAACAAGTTGTATTTTTTACTGTTTTAAAAATATGAAAACAAAACTAGTTGATTTTAAACAGTTTGCAATGGTACAAAATTATTCCTCTTTTATCTTATGCATTCAGCGCATCCTAACTATTCACCACGATGAGTTCAGAAGTACTTTTCAGAGTGGAGTTATGCCGTCAACAACAACTAGCATGCTAATCCTGATAAATTCCTCATTATCGGACGTAAAACTGTATAAATATATGCAATAGACGGTACATGGTGGACACATTTTGCTCAAATACATGGAAAAAAATTGGTTACCAGGCATGTAATAAGGAATACCATCGTTGCATGAATCACATTTTCATAATTCATAAGACTACATGCGCATAATCTGAACAATGCGCCATGATTGGTCAGTTACTATCACGTACAAAACCTACAAACTATATAAATTGCAGTTTTAGCCCCACAAAACACAGCTATGGTTAAGCTTAAGACAACAATATCATACATTATTCATGAGAGTTGCAATTTGCGCACACAAACCTGAACTAAGCAGTCATTTCATACGCAGAAGGGGACCATTTCTTTGAGCTATAAGAGCAATGAGGCTAATTACCTAAAGCTTATTTTATGTATGTTTAGCGGCTATCATTTGGGTTTTAATGTGCTTTTGTCCCTTGTATACTGGCCGTTTATGACCCCTGGATCTCTTGGCATGTTTTTCTTATAGAGCCCCATTGTTGTTGTCCACAAACTATTAAAAATACATGAACGGAGCTGTGGTGCACTGCGTCACGCCCTCTTCTTAACACATGCATTGTGGTTGGGATTCGGTCAAAAGAGCAGAGGCAACAGATGCGGGGGGCTTTTGAGAGACCCCCGTGACCCATCGCGCTCCTGTTTATCCCCAAAACGAAGGGATTGGCGCGGACTTTTACCGAGTTTGACACCTGCCTAGGAGCGGAGTGTGCGAGAGGAGCGTTAAACATTTATAGACGGGAGACAGGAAGTGGAGGGGAGTACAGAGATGCGGGCTTCCAGAGGGCTGCTTGTCAATAGTGGAGGAGGGAGAGGGGGGAGGGAGAGGAGTCATGGCGGAATTATCGGAAAGCGTCAACAAAAATCGGACTATTCTGGACAGTTTGTTGCCTGGTGAAAAGTATGGGGCGTGAGGGTTTGGACATGTGCAGAGGAGGAGAGCGAGGGGAGGCTGAGGTTAGAGCTGCACGGACAGGAGACAGTGATGAAGACCAGAAAGAATTAGCTATGAGTGAGTAGATCCCAAAGATTCCCAAGTATTAATTCTCATACAAAAATCTTCATACATACAATTTTCAAAAATGCATTCATAAAATAACTTTATTTTTTTCAGTTTTAGAAATCTATTGTTTATATTATAGTTTACTTGCACACATATTTGATTTTTAGATCAGTTCAAGCTCAGGTGAAGTAAAGATTATGCTTGCTCCAGTATGCCATGGTATTGTTATACTGTAGTCAAGAACATACTAATCGAGAACGAGACCAGGACAAGACCAAGAGCTCTGAGGGTCGAGACCACGACCCCCAAAACCAAAACACAACCATCTTTGTCATTTTCTACATTCATTGTGTGTGTGTGTGTGTGTGTTTTTTTTTTCTATCTCCATTTGATCTAGTTAATGTTAGGCTTAAAATAGGATAAGCAAACTGTGCTGCGCTGAAACACTCTGTGCCCCTTTATTGGACAATGACTCAATTTGAGAACCCCTCTTTTAATCCCACTTCTACTGGCACTTTACAGAAAACTGCTTCGAAGTGAAGAAAGTGTTTGTTTTTTTTTTGTTTTTTTTTCAAGTTCATAACATTTACACTTACATTATCTTACTGGTTTTTTACAGTGATATTGAGCAGTCATAATGAAGTATGATTGATTGATCGAGTGTCTGACCTCGAGTCCAAGACAAGACTGAGACCAAGTGCGCTCAAGTTCGAGGCGAGACCAAGACCGTAAAAAAGTGGTCTCGAGGCCAGTCTCGAGACCAACACATGGTCTGAAGACCTACGACACTAGTATACTGGCTTGGAATTGTGATACGTTCCATAGAATTACTTGGTATCAGATCAAAAAACATACATCTCTGGTATCGAACAGACCCTCTAAAATCCTATGTCATCAGAATGTTCAAAATTCTGGAATAGAGGCAAGTGGAGACAAAGTGAAGCAGATGTAATATATTTTCAATGATTAACTGATGAGCAGATTGAAATACTGATGGTTTTACAACATTATAACAAAAAATAAACAACAATTTTGAATTTCCAAGTTACAAGTATTAGTTAATTTGCTTCTCTGTTAAGGAGAACCTCAAAATAGCATTTGAGCTTCACAAAAAGTACAATAATAATGAAATGTGTTGTATATCTGTAGATTAAGTGATAAACTATAGTGGACTCAATTTTCTGTAAAGATTTGTCCGGCAAAATCACAAAATCTGTCTCTTTCCTTTGTCAAAAAATATCATAATCTCTTTTTAGATGAACAAATAACGTAAAACATTGCTGCAGATGTTTTTAAACTGCACTCTTCCCATTGAAATCTCATTATATTCCATTTCACTTTTTCCTCCAGCCACCTTCATTCTGATATTTAGAATGTTTCTGTTTACATTTTTTAAAGGGTCTATACAAGGAAATTTAAAAATAGTAAAACACTGCATTTTTTTACAATGTCCAATCAAATCTATATTCTGTAATGAATAAAAACAGTGAAAACACGAGATCAAAAATGCAGTTCAACCTTGGCCATGGCATTACATAAATTTGAATGCGCTGCGTGGGTGCGTGGTAGGCAGCCATGTCTTTGCCATTTAACCACAGGGCAGTTGTGGCTAAAGCAAGTAGGAGTATCTCACCACCTCCAAGTGTGGGCCAAGGTTCTGTTATTATCGTTGTATAAAAGAGGTCAATGTCTATGTCATTTGAATATTTGAATAGTAAGAGCCCACGTCAAATTGAAATGCAACAAATTCAAACATTTCACACCAAAATCTGAAAGAAATCTAGTGTAATCATAGTCTTTTTGCTTTTGGCGGTTTATTTTTGAGCTTTAAACCATGTCATATTGTTGGCCCTTCATCAAAAACATACATGTTGTTTGTATTTTGCTTCATTCACGCTTGTTTCATTAATCCCTGAATCCAAAACCATCTTCTATGAACTCTATAAAGCGCTCCATTTGAATTTTGCCTGAATTGGTGCATCAGAGATAAAACTATGCGTTTTTAAACCCCATTAACCTTTGCCGGACTCATTTTGAGGTCAAATTGCGTTCACAACAAATGCACGGCTGGATTAGAATCGGATTCATGGAAGAACAGTATTTCATTTGTTTAGTTTGACTTTGTTCATTCCCGTTGCTGAGGGAGCTCCAATGCCTAAATGCCTCACTGGAAGCGGAGATGCACCTCATAAATTCTTCTTTTTTAGAAGGATATGTCATTGTTCTGCTTAGAATGTTACACAGTATGACATTAAACAACTCTATTTTACATTTATTCAATTACAAATGCTTTTATAGCCAGTGTTAGGGAGTGACGAATTACATGTACCGGTGTTATGTAATCAGAGTTCAAATTATGAGTAACTGTATTCAGTTACAGTTACTGTTTCAGTGAGTGGTAATTGGATTACAGTTACTTGGTTAAAATAAATGGATTACATGGCGGTATTTTCCTGTTTTACATTTTGGGCTACACACAATGGACGAGGTCGAGGAGCCAGTAGAACAGAGCCAGAAGTGCACGGGCAAAAACACATTTGTGTCTTGGAAATTCAGACATCACTTTGTATTTAAAGAAGAGAGGGACAGGCGTGTGGTGGGCGTGGTACACGGGGGTGCGCAGACCACCCACTTCTCCCGATGTGAGATATAAAAAAAAATAACAAATATAAAATTGCTTACAACTTAAATGTTAAACTGGAGCTATTGGCAATGATGAAAACAACCCGCATAGGCTCATGATATCTGCACTACTGTCCTGTAGGGACAAACACCCACAAACACCCACCTTCAACATCGTCATCAACCTGAGAACACGTGGACCACGTCTATCCTCCCGTGTGCTGTGTGTGGACCGCGCTTCCTCCTGTGTGCCTCTAAACCAGAACTAACACCAGGAGTAAAACCAGGACTAAACTAGGATCTATAACCAGGAATAATCATCTTATTGCCTCTTCAAGGAGATTTGGCCTCAACAGCCAATTTGAAGAGAACAAACAAGAATTTTCAGGATGTGGTTGCTACGCTCATGTAGTTTTAAAAAGCATGACACTATCAAGTAATCCAAAGTATTCAGATTACGTTACGTTACAAACTACATTTTGGGGTGTGTAATCTGTAATCTGTAGGGGAATACATTTTATAAGTAACCAGTGTTGGACAGTAACAGATTACATGTACGGGAGTTATGTAATCAGAGTACAAATTATGAGTGACTGTATTCAGTTACAGTTACTGTTTCAGTGAGTGGTAATTGGATTACAGTTACTTGGTTGAAATAAATGGATTACACAGCGGTATTTTCCTGTTTTTTCAGTAATTTAACTCATTGCCCAAAACTAAACCAGGTCTAAACCAGGACTAAACCAGGACTAAAACCAGGTCTAAACTAAATCTAAACTAGATCTAAACCAGGACTAAACCTAAAACCAGGTCTAAACTAGATTTAAACCAGGTCTAAAACCAGGACTTAACCGGGACTAAACCAGGACTAAACCAGGACTAAATCAGGACTAAAACAGGATTTAACAGGACTAAATCCTGCTACGCGGATGCGTTTCCTACTCTTCTATCAATAATATTTTTAATTTGGTTAAGTAAAGTCTGGGTGTTTCATTTTCTTTTAGCAGATAAAACATCTTATGTTACAATATCTGAGTCTTTGCTTCTCTACAACAAACCAAGTAATCCAAAGTATTCAGATTACTCACTTTAAGTAACTTCATGGATTCCGTTACAAACTACATTTTGGGGTATGTAATCTGTAATCTGTAGGGGAAAACATTTTAAAAGTCACCTTCCCAACACTGTTTAAAGCTCATAAAATACCTAGAAAAATAAATGTTCTGATGTGACATTCCAGGCAAAGCAATAACATCTCCACGGTGAGAAGCATTTGACGGAGCCTCCACCAAAAAAAAGTTAAGTTTTAAGTTTGAAAATGCTAAATATTTATCCCGGGGTGACCACAAGCATGTTTAGAAGCAAATTCAAACCACACAAATGCATAATATGTGTTTTTTAAGAGATAAAAACATGAACAAAATGAAATAACTCCTTTTACCCCTTTGATTTGTGAACTGGTGGCATTTACAATACAGACTTACGCAGCTCTTTCTCCTCACAAACGCATTCACCTGTTTTATTTAGTCTCAAATTGGACTTGATGAAATCCCAGTCTCTGTCAAAGCAACTTTTAATTTTATAGCACCATTAACTCCCCAGCCATTTCCTCTTTTTACAAACGAGCCGCTGTGATGATTGAATTATTTATACCAGGCATTCGGTCCAAAACTATTAAATCCATCTGCATTTAATTGTACTTTTTCTTACTTATGCGGAATAATTAGCTGCTATTAGTTAATTACTTTGAGCCTCCAGCGATGGCCGTGATTCATTTGTAATAAACAAGGGAATATATGTTGGGGGGAAAAGTTGATTTGCTGCACCTGAAGAAGAGATTGTGTGAATATTTTAGCGGCGCGATTTGCCTCTAGGGGGAACTAAAGCTTTCAGTGGTGTGTCAAGATGAACACTGCAAAATAAAACATGTGTAAGTTAGCTAAATGTACTTTGTTTTACCTTTGGATTTTGAGTTCTTTTTTTTTTTTTCAGGTTTGTGAGATTGTAGGTATTGTTTGGAGCAACATTTTCAGCTGAATTTAAAAGTGGACTGTAACTGCTTTAACAACTGTAGTAGGTAGTAGTAGTAGCAGTAGTATTTGCTGAAGTGGTAGTTGTATTTGTGGTTGTAGTGGTAGTAGTAGTAGTTATTTATTTATTTTTGTTAACTGTGTGTTTTTATCATTCAAGAACATAATTATTTCATCAAGCAAATTTAAAAGTGGAGATAAGTTCAGCTGCTTACACTTACACTGCAAAAAGAATAAGTAATAGTAATAGTATTTGTTGAAGTAGTAGTAGTACTATTTGTAGTAGTTTTCGTAGTTGTAGTAATAGTAATTGCTAAGTGTTTATGTGTTTTTAAAATTTCATGACCATATTTCGAGTAAAATTAAAAGTGGAGATGAGTTCAACTGTTTACACTTACACTGCAAAAAGAATAAGTAGTAGTAGCAGTTTTTGTTGAAGTAGTAGTAGTAGTAGTTGTAGTAGCAGTAGCATTTTTGGTTACTCTTTGTGTGTTTTACACACAACATATTTCATCATACAATTTAAAAAGTGGCGATGACTTCAACTCTTTATACTTACACCGCAAAAAGAATAAGAAGTAGTAGTAGTAGTAGTAGTAGTAGTAGTAGTAGTTGTAGTAGTAGTAGTAGTAGTTGTAGCATTTTTTTGTTAACCGTTTGTGTGATTGTAACTTCAAAAACATATTTTGAGTAAATTCAAAGGTGAAGATGACTTCAACTTCTTACACTGACACTGCAAAAGGAATAAGTAGTAGTATTTGAAGTAGTCGTAGTAGAATTTATAGTAGTTATTGTAGTTGTAGTAGTAGTAGTGTTTTTTGTTAGCTGTGTGTGTGTGTTTTTTTTTTATCATTTCAAGAACATATTTCGAGTAAATTTAAAAGTGGAGATGTCTTCAATTCAACGTTTTTTACAAATTTCTCCTCTATTTTATTGTATAATTTAAAAGTTCACTTGTTGTGGGATTATTTTTTTACAAGATTATTCTTTTCCTATTTTAAGGAAAACAAATCTACTTTTCAAATTGTTGTCCAAATTCTCACCCACTGGAGGGAAATATATTAAGTTCTTATAACACCGTAAATGCAATTTTGTTTTTTAACAGTCAAATTATTTAGTTTGAAGCAACTGATTCAAAGTCGTGAAACTACAAATTTTCAAGTTGTCTAGACTAATAAAAGTAAACTCAAAACAAGTTAAACGATAATTTTTCATTGCATAATTTTCATAAGAATAATTTTACAGTATTACATTTTTTTCAGGCAACATTTTGAGGACTTTCCAATGTTCAGAAGTTGTTTTAAATTGCCAATTGCTATGGTAACAGTCCTTAAGTTTCATCATTCAAAAACCATGGCTATAAATACTGCATTAATCGTACATTATGGAGCATTGCCCTTGTAAACGTCACAGCTTATTAGCCCAAACCTGTTGTCAGTGGCTACAGTTGTTTGCGTCTCCCACTGCGTCGCCCTGCACAGACCCCAACGCATTTCACATTTCCGTGCGCAGACAAAAGCAGATTTCCAGCGCGCTTTTATCCGCTCTTTTGTTTACTCCGGATGTGCCAAACGCGGGATTTAGTGTCACGTTCCTCTCCTCCGAGCTCACCCACATTATCAGACATTTGGAAGCCAGTCATTGGGTTTATTTGTGAGGAGTTTTCGCGCTAAAGTGCGTCGAGGTGGCTTTGATCACTTTGGTACAAACAGATTTAGGGAAACAAAGGATCCGTGTGTAAATATTAAATGAGGAACAGGTTTTAAACAAAAGCAGTGTTTAAGGAGAAGACTGATGCACACTCTTCTGAACTCCGAATCCGAAGTGTTGACACAGACTTTTGATCAAGAGAAAAGTCAAGACAATGGAGCTGTCTGCGTTTTGGGACCGTGTTTAAGACTCTGTTTAGTGGAACATTAAAACATATGTTGGTTTTGTAGAGCTGTAGTCTCTGGGTCCCCTTTACTTTACAACGGGATATAAAGATCTCCTTTAGTCGGCTTCAAAACGTCTGGAAAAACGCACTTGATTCAGTTATGACCTCACTTTAAACAGGAGGTATTATGTTAAAACAACTCGCTCATCAAAAGCATGCCTCAAGTGCTTTTGTGAATCATTTGTGGATGTTTGAGCGATCTTGATGTCTCTTGCCCTATTCAGACTCTCATTACAATCAGGAGTACAAGACCACGCCTCTTGTCTAACCAGGATTCCCTCTGCTGTGCTCGCCGCGCTCCCTGCTCAGGCCTCCCCTCACAGAACAGCGAGCATCAAAAACAAAACTGAAACCAATTAAACCTTTTTTATATGTTGTTTACACGGTGATCTAAATCTCATTTACTCTGGTACACTGAGTAAATTTCCTCAGGGAAAATGAAGTAGTAGTTTCATACCATTTTAATTTATGCTATTTTTGGTGGTTTTCAGATTCTAGAATGTAATGTCATATTCTCAGATGGGAGGTAAGGGTCAGTCATCAAATATCTAAAAAAAATAATTCACAAATGTTGAATCTGAGCATTTCTATGACTGACTAGACCAAAAACTCACTGTATTACAAAAACAAATCTGCATTTTTGCAATAATAATTTAAGATGACCCCATCTGTGTTTATTAATATTGGTCTAGGGTGGTCCAAAAATATATATATATTTTTTATATTCTCTAGATTAGAACCATGCATTTGGTTCCATATATGTCCAAAATAATTTGGTCCAAATTTTATACAAATTCATTAATATTTACAGGCTGCTCAAGACGCTTGAAAATCGCCCTATAGAGCCTACACTACAGTATAACAGAGTGACTCAAATAAAGAAGACGTATTCAAAACATGTGTCCTTTCATTCTGCAAACACAAACTGAAACTTGCATAAAAAAAATACTTAGAAAGTCTATAAAAAGTTGCTTGAAAATGCAAAATTTGTAAATTTCCAGGTAAATTCATGCTGTTTGAGCAACATCTAAAAGATCCTTTTTCTTCCAAATTTCTTCCTAAATCATCTTTTAGATGCTGAAACCTAATACAGGGTTCTAATTGAGGTTATCCGAAACTTCACCATGCTTTGATGGACCACCCCAGAATACTCATGTCTTCTGAAACCAGCAACATTCTGTCATGTTTGTATGTTATGTTAATGCTACTGACATTTGCTCTGAGCCAGATTTCTCCATGAGGAGAAATAAATGAAACCTGTACCTGAAGTTTAATGCCATATTGTGGAAAATATAACATTTCTATGGTGACAAGCAGGTAGTTGTTGCTCCCCTGCAAATTCTCTGTCACCAGCTGGGCATGGATACTAGATAACTGCTGATTTGTTGACTCCTCTTTTGAATGATGTTTTCTGATGGTTAAGGCGTGCCACCGAGGCTTGGAGTGGAGCGGCAGGTAGCGCAGAAAATACTCCATATATTTGTGTTGTTCCAAAGCTGAAAAAAATACATTCAGGTCCAGGAATCCGGCGCCTCATCTTTTCACAGCCCGGCGTTCAGGAGTTATCCAATATGGCCGACATCTCATCTTCCTGTCGCCTCCCCCATAATGCAATGCAGCTTTTGTTCACTCATTCTTTTAACCATTTGTGCGGCTGCTGCGAGGTGTCACCGCGGGACAAATTAAGGAAGCAGTCGGTAATAGGGTTGTGTCAAGTAGACGGAGGTGTCTGGAGCTGGGATGAAAGGTTAGCGTTAGCGGGGGTTTGTAATGAGCGCAGTGCACAGGAGCGCTCCTCTGACAGATCACATTTGGAGTGAGCCCAGAGAGCGGCATTAGCCAAAGAGCCGCGCGCATCACAGGGAGTAATAGTCAAGTGTTAGCGTGAGCGATAGCCGCGGACACGCATGGACAACAGTGTGGATCTACAGTGTGCGCTCGATGCTAACCGCGATAGCAGCTTTATGGCCTGTGGTAGTCATGCAAAGTACATTTTATTGTCGTGGGTTGGAGTGATGTGTTTTCGGTGTTAAATGACGATACGCTAGTGAGTTACATTTACTCAGGTACATTGAGTAAATTTCCCCCGGTGAAATTTTACTAGCAGTTTCACACCATACTAATTTATATTGTTTTCATTAAATTTATTTCGAGCAGATTAATGAACACAATAAGTATACATGTTGTTGTGGTTTATAGAGATGTGCTTTAGTGTTAAATGGCGACACGCTGGTGAGTTACGTTTATTCAAGTATATTGAATAAATTTCCTTTGAGAAACTGAAGTAGTAGTTTTATACCGTTTTAATTTATACAATTTTTATTTCATTTATTTGTTTATTTTGAGCAAATTACACAAGAAGTATATATGTTTTCATGGTTTAAAAACATGTTTTCAGTGTTATTGTCATGGTTTAGAGAGAAGTGTTTTTGGTGTTAAATGACAATACATTGGTGAGTTATGTTTACTCAGGTATATCGAGTAAATTTCCTTGGTGAAGTAGTATTTTCATACTATATTAATTTATACTATTTTAAATTCATTTATTGATTTATTTCGAGCTGGTTAATGAACACAATACATATTCATGTTGTTATGGTTTAGAAAAATGTGTTTTCGGTGTTAAATGAAATTACGTTGGTGAGTTACATTTACTCAGGTACATTGAGTTAATTTCCCGCGAGAGAAGACTGGTTTGAACCAGTTTTGTACATAAGTTCATCTTTTACAATGTTTTAAAGAAAATGTAAAGAAAAGGCTTGACATGCACTCAATGTGATTATTTATTTATTTATTTATTTTACAATGTACCTTAATTTGGACTTTACAGTGTGTAGTTACTACTCCCCAAACTGTTAAATCAACTAAAATAAAGTGTAAAAATAAAATGCCTTTATGTGTTGTTTGTCAGGATAACCCTACAAAGTGTTGTCCTTTTACTCTTGAAATGTTAATATAACTCTTGATTTCAGGGTTAAACAGGAACTTTGATCCAGGGTTAATTAACATTTCCAAAAATGTTAAATTAACTCTTGAACAGATTGGACTCACAGAAATCCTGAGAAAATGTTAAAATTTTGTCCACTTTTTGCTGTGTACCTATGCTTATTGAAACGCCTTCACCCATAAGCTTAAACCATTACCGAGTATCAGTATCGATAAAAAGTAAGAATACTCTCAAAGTACTTGGTTTAGTATTGATTCAAAAACTGGCGCCCGTATGTAATCATTAGTCTACTTTGTAAATTGCTATACAGTAAATGATATGGGATCTATAGTCACATACATACATCATAGTCGCATAATTGAAGCCTTTCTTGGCACTACTACAGAAAACGCCTCAGCCCTTCTCGTCCCAGCCTGTGCGCGCATGTGTGTGTGCACGTGTGTCGTGTCCCTGTGTTTGTGTGTGTTTGTGTGTGTGTCGACATCTCCTTGGCTGTAAACCCCGTCGTGTTGAGCACAAAGCGCCCCAAGCCTCTGCGCCTCTGCGTTACCTAACATCCAGCCGTGCCCTGTGCCCCCGCTCGCATTCCTCCGCCATCGAAATCCTCCTACGGGGACACGCGCTCCCTTTCTCCCTTTCTCTCTCTCCACCTCGATCTCCCTCTCCTCCATTTTCTACGGACATATGCCCCGAGAATGATGGGAGCTCCCAGCGCAAAAAAAAAAAAAAAAAAAAAATGCGATCGGCCCTTTATGAAATCTTGGCCTAGAGGTGGTGGAAGAAATGTGGTGGTAATATGGTAGAGCAGAAGTCATGAATGTGATATGACTGAAAAAAAAAAAAAAAAAAGCAATGGAAAGAACCAAAACTACTCAATATTTTAGACGATTCTTACCACGGCGCAGTTCGGGGAGAGGTATCAGCGGTCGCATCAATGGAGAATGTGGGACTGACACACATATGTACAGGTGTCATGTGGACGCCTAAAGGTACGGGTGAAGGTGATTCAAGTCCACGCTGCGCTAATACCTCACTGTGATGTCCTACAATCTTATGCTTAGATTTGCTGTTTAAATAAATGTTGAATTAATCTGTAACTTTGGTCAAACTGCGCAAACTGCCTAATATTGCTAATTCTAGTATGCGGTTGCCTTGGTGACCAGCTTTTTCAAGGCCTTCTCCAGGTTTCCGAGGGTTTTTCCAGGACTCCTGGGATCCCAAGCCAAAAACAAAGCAGGAAAAACACACCGACTTAAACGTGCACTATGTCACTTTTTAGCTGGAGGTCCATCGCTGCTTGTTTCCATGGAGACGTCGTTGCACTGCCCAGAATGTTCCACAGTATGACATTAAACAGCTCTACTTTACGTTTATTCAATTACAGGTGGTTTTAGAGTTCAAAAATACAGCGAAAAACAGACATTCTGACTGAGAGCGGGGTGATCTCACCACAGATCTGACCTGTAACTTGGTCTGGTTTGGTCTCAATGAAGACAGAAAGGTTTAATGCCATACTGTGAAACATTCCAGACAAAGCAATAACATTAGCCTGATTCTGACTGACCTCGCAGAATTAGGATTTGACGGCAAGCAGGTACTTTTTTTATTTAACCAATCACTGCTATTTGGTTGTGATGTCTGTAATGCGTCAAATCCTGTCGGAAGAAGGGCAATGTCGTCTTTCCCCTTCATAAAATTCACCAAACATTCCCATTGTTCTGGCCTTAAATTTTCGATCTTGGGAATCGTTGCCAACACAGAATGTACGGCTTCGTCTACATCCATCAAAATAAATAAATAAATACATTTCTCGACATTCTGAAACCCATGGAACAGCCTAATATTGCTAAATCTAGTACGCAGTTGCCTTGGTGACCAGATTTTTCAAGGCCTTCTCCAGGTTTCACGTTATTTTTTTTTTCCAGGACTCGTGGGATCCCTGACAAACCCGAGCCAAAAGCAAAGCGGGAAACACACCAACTTAAATTTAGACTCTCCTTTTTCAGCAACAAGCTCTTTCCCAAACAGGCTCCAACAAAAACAACACAGCCCCACACAGCAGATTTAGAAGTACTGTATGCAGCTCTTCAAAAACGCCACGTTATATAAACACATTTTCAGAGACGACGACTCTGCCAAAGGAGCCCCGCAAGGAACAGCTCGCGATTATTTGTGTCATTATTTTTGACAGAATGGGCCACAAGGTGATTCCAGGGCAAAGAATGATCACTTTTTTAAATCTGAAATAATGTGTCACGACTACACCCACTTTCTCAGGCGCACGCTTTGACAACACAGTTAAAGAAACATATATTTTGGTTTTAGATTGTCACTTGTGCTTGAATAAAAAAGTAAAACTGTATAAGTAGTTCTTTATTTGGAGAGCGATCAGGAGTCTAACCAAGTTTTAACCAATGTTGACGCTAGCAGCTACTGTTTTAGCCTTATTTAAGCTCCTTACTCGAATTAGAGTTAAAACACTTTGACTTCTTTACTAATCACTTAGAAATGCAAAATCCAAGCAGACCAAAACTCAAACTTTTCTATGTTGCGAGTGGATTATTTTGAAAAAGAATGAATACAGGTCACCGTGACGATTTGCAATTCAGATTCTTTTTTTGTAATCTGGCAAAACTGATACGCAACGCTGCTAAACCCCGTGTATCAAAAAGATATGAAAAATAAAGCAGTCATGTTCATGGGGGGTAGGTGAAAACAGGAATTTTGAAAGTAATGGTGCCTCAAATGTAGGACAATAACTGATTCCAACTTGCACGAATCACACAGAATACATTTTATAGACTTGAGTTTTCACAGAAATAAATAAGAAGAATGAAGTAGAGCAGTGATCATGGATAGGGGGTAGGTGAAAACCAGAATTTTCAATGCAATAGCACCTTAAATCCAGGACAATATATGAGTCCATTATGCTTGAATAACTTAAATTACAATTTATAGACTGAGTTTTTAAAGAAATGAAAAAGAAAAATGAAGTAGAGCATTGAGCATGGCTAGGGGGTAAGTGAAAACAGGAATTTTTAGAGCAATGTCAACTCAAATGCAAGACTCCATTATGTTCACTCAGAATATAATTGTGATTGAGTTTTTAAATGGAAAAAAATGAATACAGTTAAATAGAAAAATGGGTGTGTATGGGGGGTAGGTGAAAACAGGAATTTTCAGAGCAATGGCGCCTCAAATGTAAGACAATAACTGACTCCAACTTGCATGAATCACTCAAAATACAACTTACAGAGTGAATTTTTAAAGAAATAAAAAAGAAGAATGAAGTAAAGCAGTGAGTGTGGATAGGGGGTAGGTGAAAACAGAAATTTTCAGTAAAATGGGCCCTCAAATCCAGAACAATAAGTGACCCCATTATGCTTGAATCACTCAAAATACAACTTAGAGTCAGTTATTGTCCTACATTTGAGGCGCCATTGCTCTGAAAATTCATATATTCACTTACCCCCTATACACGACCACTGCTCTACTTCATTCTTCTTTATTTCTTTAAAAAACAAAACTCACTCTAACTTGGATGAATCACTCAGAATATAACTTATAGAGTGAGTTTTTAAAGAAATAAAAAAGAAGAATGAAGTAGAGCAGTGAGCATGCATAGGGGGTAGGTGAAAACAGGAATTTTCAGAGCAATGGTGCCTCAAATCCAGGACAAGAAACAACTCCAGCTTGCATAAATCACTCAAAATAGTGAGTTGTTAAATCGAAGAAAGAAAAAAAAAAATAATAAAAATGAAGTAGAGAAATGGGAGTGTATGGGGGGTAGGTGAAAACAGGAAATTTAAGAGCAATGGCACCTCAAATGTAGGACAATAAATGACTCCAACTTGCATGAATCACTCAAGAATTCTACTTTGAGAGTTTTTAAATGAAAAAAAAAGAAAAAAGAATGAAGTAGAGCAGTGGGCTTGCACTGGTGGTAGGTGAAAACAGCACTTTTGAGAGCAATGGCGCCTCAAAACCTGGAAAATAAATGACTCCATCATGCTTGAATCACTCAAAATACAACTTAGAATGAGTTTTTAAATGGAAAAAGAAGAAGAGCAAAGTAAAACAGTGGGCGTGTACAGGTGGTAGGTGAAAGCAGCACTTTTCAGAGCAATGGCCCCTCAAAACCTGGACAATAACTTACTTCCAACTTGACTCCGACATCTTCGAGTTTTCCAAAGAGTTAAAAGACTCTGGGACTATGGGAAGGCCTCGCAGATACAGACACATTAGCAGGTTTAGGGCGCCCGCTGGAAGGTGTGGGTAAATAAATAACTGGTCTAAAAAGCGCGCTTCTTTCCCTGTGGTCTTACAAATGCGCTGAGTGCTTTCGGTCGCCCATAAAAAACACTGGGCGATGGTGGGATGTTTACAGCGTGTTTACGAGCTGTCAGATCTGGCTTTTGTTCACACATTATGACTGTTCTTTTACATTATCACGCGCTTTTAGACAGTCTCCCGCCGATGCTAACGGCCGCTCTGAGCAGTTGAGAGGGAGGCTAGTGCTAAACGGTGATGCTGCTAAAATACAATACTTCTGACAGCTAATACAAGTTGTTCTGGAAGAAGCTCGGCGGCCATTTTGTTCATGGGAAATCGTATATACCAAGGCCGTCATACAGTACGTCAGCTATTCTCCGCCGCACTGTCCCTCTGCTAGTTATTACAATTTGAACATGCTGGTCAAAACATTCACTCAATCCATTAATAATAAGAATGTATTTGATTTATGTACTGCCTTATTTATTCACTCTACACTCAGGTGGTGTTGAGTTACACTGTAAAACCTAACACATTCAGCTTGGTTCCTTTACTCACAGCTACGAATTCGTGGATTTTACTGATTTTTGTAAAGTAACAGTTACTTTTAGGGAGAAAAAAGCACATTATTTGTCAATTAGACTAAGGTCAACGAGTAAATTCACCTGTTCATTCAGTCTCTATATCCTCCCTCTGTTCATTCCGTTTGTGTTAGTAGTCTGTTCTGTTTTGTTTCTTCTGGCGTTTTTTGTTGCCTAAGTGCGTGGGCCTTGGTTGAGTTGACATGGAACGACCGAGCTTTATTATTTTACTGTGACACGTGTTACGATGTATTTTGAAGCTGAACAGAAGTTTTGCTATGTTTTTTTTCAAATAAATATTCAAATCCTTGTGTACCTGAAGCAGATTTAAATGGCATTATTGTAGAATAGAACCTGTTTTTACTCACACTTGTGTATAGAAGTAACATTTACTTGCTCAATTCAAGGCAATCGGTTTCCATGGTTTTACCACGTAAAATGAAATTACACTTAAAGTAAAGGGATGTAATAATATCCAAATCTCTCTGCATGATATTTTCACGAAATACACCATATACATCTCATGGTACAACATATATTTTGATATTTTGTGAAGACTAACAAAACCTAAAACCTCTTGACAAGACTTAACCCAAACAACTAAGCTTTAAATGTGCTTAGAACAGATACTTCATGTAGTCTGTTGAAATGGAGCAAAGGATCATGGTCTATGTAGTTCCCTCTGTTTTCTTTTGAGCTATTGCTGCACCATAACTACATTTAAGCAAAGAAACTTGTAATTCGATATATTGTGATGGCTCACGATGTTATTGTGAGACTTTTGATGATACAATATCATGATATTTTGGTTATCGTTTCATGCAAGTCAAAATAAAATAGAAAAATAAGTAATAGTAAAAAAAAAAAAAAAATCTCTTAATATATACATTTCATGATTCAACTGACAATTTTGGCTTTTTTTTATTTTATTTGATTTCATAGTTTTGTGTCCATTCTAGTTGTGCTTTTTGGAACTATAAAAGAAAATTCACTTCACTTTTTTATCTTGTGTGCATAATCTTTTGTCTCACGGGATCTTGTCCCATCCCTACTACAAACACCTTGTCCTACTTCATGATGTCATTAGGTGGTAACTTAGAAAGTATAGTAGTATTTATTTGCACTCTGCTCTTCCTCAGTTAACTAACAACTTTTTTTTTTTATTATTGTTGTTGTTTTTCATTATAATGTATGTATGTATGTATGTGCATATATTTTGGGTATTTAATGTACATGCAATCTATTATTGACTAAAAGTTAATATATATTGTACAAGGTTATAGCAAAAAGTGCTAATTTCCACCTGTGGTCCTTGGAGAAGAGATGTATGGATTTTTCGTTCATAATTGTGTAATTCAACATGAGAAATCAAGGCTGAAATATGTTAAACATTATAAACATCTGCATATATTTCGAGGGAGTTTTAATGTGTTCCCCTTTAATACAAATATTATTCCAGTTTCTATCCTATTTTACACGCACTGTACTTTCTTTCTGTCATTTTTCCACATATTTGCATGTCCCCACTCTTCCTTTACTCCTCCCTCCTTCTCTCTTTCCTTCTCTCCATCCTCTCTTTTGTATTTGCACATTTTAAACTGCGTGTTCGTGTTCGCTCTGCCCCCGCGCTCCGCTCCAGTATCGATGTACCATTCCTCACCTGGGCCGCTAAATATGACAACGCGCTCGCTTCCTGGCCGACCTCTGACCCCCGCGCACTCGCCTCTCCCTTCACAGCTCCCCCGTGGACTTTCAGAGTAATGCGGCCGAAAGAGGAACATTACTGGCCATGACCAATCTGCTCCCGAATGGAAAACACTTTATGTCACCGCTCCAATCTATGTAATTGACTTCTCTTTGAGTCGGAGCCATTATGGTTAAGGTTGCCCCCTCTCTCTCCCTCTTTTTTTAAAACAGCGCGTCAATGAAATGCATAGTCGATTTTACTTTAGAGCGATTGCCTTGTAAAGATTCAAAATTGGGGGATATTTGAACTATTAAAGGCGCTGTACCTGAGTTTTACTGCCTGCAAAAACGTAAAAAAGCAGATCTAGTTTGCAGTGGTTCAAAGTTGACCTCGTGCATTCAGAGGACCTTCGTTTTTCACCCCGATGACTTTATGAGCGCCGTAGCGGAGTTTTGCCATCACCAATAATACTAACAGCAACTAGCATGCTAACCACACACTTTCCTGATTCTCAGACAGCAACACTTTCTTTTCATTTTTTCTCTTCTTTCTCAAATACATGAGGGAAAAATGGGCAGAAGAGTCCATCAAATTCTTGCCTCCACATTTATTACTTTGCAACGAATGTTCCAAAATATGGCATTAAACGTATCTATATCGCATTAAATCGTTTATAAGTGTTTTTAATAATCAGAAATACCTTGACAAATATGCATTCTTACTGAAAACTTAGTCGCCAGTCCACAGATTTAACCTGGAAACTCGATCCGTCAACGGCATCTGGTTGTATCCACGTAGCTGTTTAATACCACACTGTGTAACATTCCTTTCCACGCAAAGTTACAGCATCTCCATGGAGACAAGCAGACGACAGCCTCTCCTCCTCTTTGCCTGTATGGTTATTTGTCCTTGTCTTCATGAGTTGTTTAATACGAAACTGTTTAAGTGAAATGTTTACATGAGAGCTTTAATTCTGAATAGAAATAATTTAATTCTGAATAAAAATTTATTCTGCTTTAAAAAGACCATGTAAACACTTAATTCCTAATGAAAATGAATATTCAAAATTAAACATAATTCCGAAGTAAGTGGGTGGTTTATTTCAATTTTAAAGCCAAATGTATTTATTTCTCGATCATATAAAAATGTATTCTTCTTAAAAATAATTCTGATTGTTCAGTGCATGCTCATTGGGTCACCCTTCTGACGGGATCCGGCTCCACCAGTCCTGGCTTTGGACTTTCATCCACTGCTCTTTGGATTTGCGAGCGAGATGTGGAAGTGGGCTGAGGTAGAGCAGCCGTCGACACAGTTTGTCTTCTTCCTCCCTTCTCCGACACTATTCCCTTCTAGACGTACATCACCGGAATGACTGAGAAAAAAGTTTGGATCATGTTTGGGACAAACCAAGCTGACAAAAAAAGCCGGTAGCAGCTGAAGTGTGTGTTTTCTTTCGGTCGACGTAAATACATTCGTGTCTCTGTCCAATCAGAACCCTTCCCCACCTCCAGATGTTGAGTAGAATTAAAAAAAGGCAATTTAACAAGTTTTCCATGTAAACCTCAATTCGGAATTATTACTTCCATGTAAACTTGAAGGTGAATATTTTAATTCCGAACTTTTTAATTCAGAACAATTAATTTGGAATTAACATGGCCACAGTGTAACATTCCAGTCCATGAAAAGCAATGCCATCTCCATGGAGACAAGCGGATAACAGCCCCTCCTCTTTTCCCGTGGAGGTGCAATGGGCCCGTCAGCAGTTTTTTGGGACATTTTTGAGTTCCACAAGGTTAGAACCGATGCGTTTCTTTGATGGCAGCTAATTTGGAGCCATGCAGCTGTTTTGTGTGAGTCGTGAGCGGCGGCGTCTGATTGAAATTGAACTGAGCACAGCCATGGTCACAGCCATGCTTGATTGGGTTATTGGTTTTCTTGCCTCTTTCGCTAATTTAAAGTCTGCCCCATACTACATTAAACATGCAAGGCTACACTTTTCAATACATTTCCTATAGCTGAATTGTGGCTCGCTTCTCACTGATTAAACAACTGATATTTCTACTAAACCTTGGCCTTTTATAGCCTCTGCAAAAAGTAAAAGAGTTTTCCTTGGATATTAGCATTTCAATTGCAAAGTAAAGGTGCACTATGTAACTTTTCCAGCCGGTTGTGTCCATGGAGATACACTAGGGAGATTGCCTTCACTGGAATGCACCACAGTATAGCTTTAAACTTGCTTATTTTTTAAAATTATAGGTGTTTTTACAATAAACAGTATTTTGAGAGATATGCATTGTACTCTAAGCAAATTCGTGTTCATTAGTTTTTCAAAATAAAACCAAAAGTAAACAACTATTTTCTTTATTATCAAATTTTGTGTTTAAATGAGTATTGAAAAAAACAGATAACGGCCATTTCCCGTTTCTTCCAATTTTGACCATGGATCTCTAATAAAAACTGAAGATGCCGGACTTTTGCGCCGCATATGGACTGACCCAGGACTGATCCCAGGACTGAACCCAGGACTGAACCAGGAGGACTAAACCAGGACTGAACTAGGACTAAAACAGGACTAAAACAGGTCTAAACCAGAACTGAACCATGACTGAGTGTTGGGACAGGCTCAGAGGAGCACCTACGTAGACCGTCAGGTGACTGCAGGTGAAAGGACCGGTGCAGAGTTTTGAGCCCCACGGGGCTGTTGTTGCCCAATCACACTTTGTGGACACCCTGCTCCAGTCCTGTCTCTCAAGTCCAAGATTAGTCCTGGTTTAGTCCTGGTTTAGACCTGGTTTGTGTCTTCCTGGATCAGTCCTGGCATCAGTCCTGGTTTAGTCCTGGATCAGTCCGTATGTGGCGCAAAAGTCCAGCATCTCCAGTTTTTATTATAGATCCATGGTCAAAATTGAATGAAACTGGAAATGGTCATTATCCGTCATTTACACAATGAAAATCAAAAATTTAAAACACAAATCATTATTTCTTTTTTAGTTATTTTCTTCAGTCCATTAATATAACATAACATTTTTTCATTTGGTTTTTTGGAGATAATCTTACTTTTGGTTTTAATTTGAAAAATGAATGAATGAATGAATGAATGACACACGGGTTTACAGACCCACCTCTTTGCAAATCTGACCAGTAAATTCCCTCAATGCTTGTCTCCATGGAAACAGATACTTTTAATATCATACTGTGAAAAATTTCCAGGCAAAACAACATCTCCATGGTGGCGGAACCTCTACCCGGAAAGTTCCACAGTGCGTCTTTAAGTTATGGCATGTATTGATGGCAAATCTCTACCAAAAATAACAAATAGATTAATTATATTTTGCTAATGTTACTGTCAGTCAGTGCGTAGTAAACAGCAGATGGTTGGTGAGCCTTTGAGTTTTCCAAGAGCTGCGCTAGCTTTCAAATTCATTATATTTTTAAACTACCAAGATGTTTTTGTTGTAATTTATGAATTAGATTAAAAAACTTTCTTTAGAAAATATGTTTTTAATTTCACTAATGTGTCAGAAAGCTATTTTAATCACACTGGTGCCAACAATACTGCTTTAGAAAATGACTTTATTTTGTCACTAAATCGGACGTGTTCTGTTAAATCAACTTTCATGAGCTTTTCACCTTGTTAGAACGGTGATCCTTCATAAAGTTGTTTTCAGTTGGTTCATGCGTGTTTGAATAACCTTGTATTGTCATGCATTTGAGGATTGAGTGGTTAGAAAATGTCAGTTTTCACCTACCCCCTATCCCTGTCCAGTACTTTGCTTCATTTCATATTGTTCAAAGTATGATCGTGTAGATATTTTAACAGCAATATGAACAGGAAGTCATTGACCCTGTTTCTAGTACAGACTTTTTAGATCAGTATTGCAGTTTTGACTGAATAAAATATAAAATGATCATCTATAAATGTTATCCTTTTATTCCAAATGCCCGAAAACAGACTGAATTCATAATAAACCATTTGCAGTGGTCCAAACTTATTCCTCACTTACCTTATGGATTCTGAACATCCTAATTATTCACCACGATAAATTTATAAGAGGTTTTTACAATCCTCAGACACCAGAACAAACGATTATCATGCTAACCACACACTTCCAGTAAAACACTTTATTATTAAATGAACAACACAGTGGATTATTTTCACCTAAATATCTGCTTATAGAATTGATCTCAACTGGGTCAAGACATATTTTGCTCAAATACATATTCAGGTTAAGGAAATTAACTCATTTTCACTCTAGGGGTGTGCAAAAATATCAAAATATAAATATATATCGTATGGTTTAATGTGATGATACAGTATTGATATCATGTGCTGCTGTGTAGTTATATCACCAACAGTATTTTTTGGTGTATTTTACTCAGTTATGCAACATATTTCACGTTTTCACTGTTTTGATGATTCAAATGTTTGTTTCATATGAACTTTGCACAAGAAGTGGTTTAACAAAGATTTTTAATGTCACAGCCATGATTTAGCCTTTATTTTTTTAATTGAACTGTATCGAATTGATTTGAAATATATCATACTGAATCGAAAGCTCACCCTATCAAGATATTTTTCGTATCATCGCCTATGTATCGAGATACATATCGTATCGGCATCTTCTTCATGATACCCAGCCCTAGTCCACACCATAAACTGTATTTATAATAAGGAAGTGGTCAGGAGGGTTCATTGAGCCGGTGTCCTGTCGATTTGTGCTACCCGTCAATTTGAACTACCTATCGCTACGCCTCTAAGTGCTGTTACAGTTTAAATGCCTGTCGATTTGAGCTGCCAGGCCACAGATGGAATAAATGTCTCCCCTTAGATTATGTGTATATATTTTTTAAATAAATGTTTGCTATAATGTTTCTTCTGTTGTCCCTTTTACTGTCCTCATCCACCGTGACTAAGAGACAAGTCCATTGTTAGTGGTGCTACATAAATAAAACTGAATCGCATGGAATTGTTCCATTTCAATGTTCCAAGTATCACAAATGTGAGCTATGCTAGTGGATGCATTATATGGGAGAAGATGTACTAGTCAAGATGTACTACCTCTACCCATATTCATATAAATAAATGAATAATGGTGATTGTACCGTGGGAGCATTATTTGATGGCTCAAGTGGCTTGTCAGAATCTGCTACCTTTAGTGGGAGCCTTATTTGATAGAAGATATAGGCCTGTCGAAATGAGCTACCTCTGGCCAAATTCATATACATGAGTAAATAACGGTAATTCTACGGTGGGAGCATTATTCGATGGCTAAATTGGCCTGTCGATATGTGCTCCCTTTTGTCAGAGCCCTATTTGAGCAGAATACGACTGTCGAAATAAACTACCTACGCATATTTATATAAATGAGTTGAAATTTGACATAACGTGTGATCACCGTGTGCAAACTGCATCAAACCTGTTGTCTCGAAACCAAAGAAATATGTTGTAAAACCAGGTTTGCTTTATTGGATCTATACAACTGTAAACAGAAAAACATAAGGCAGTTTATTTTGATGGGGCAGTGTGAATCGATAGACATCTCTGTCAGTTTAGGCTGCTGGGAGGCTAGGCCGCTCGACGGGTAGCCCATTTCGACAGAACACCTGAAGCACGTCATTTTGGTCTTACAATGTTCGGATTAACCCACAGTATTTTGTCCATACATACATTTCTATTTCTAACATTAAAATCTGCTCCAAATTCACTCCAATATTCACTGGACTTTTTTGACTAGAGGATGCTCTGCTCAATTTCACTTCTCTTCAGCGACTAGGTCAGGAATCAAAATACATTAGATGGTTCGCAAAAAAAAACAAAAACAAAAACCCTGTATATTCAGTGTTGTCAATGATTCCCGAGATCAAGGATTTAAAGCCAGAATAAAGAGAATGTTTGGTGAATTTTATCAAGGGGAATGACGTTATTCCCCTCTTTCCTACGGGATTTGGGAAAAGCTTAATATACTAGATAGCCCCGTCACGACCAAATAGCAGCGAGAGGTTAAATGAAACAATGTACCCTCCTTCTGTCGAGCAAACATATTCTAACGCTGCGAGGTCAGACGGTTTCTATGAAGTTAAACCTCTTTATACAGTCTGTGGTCGACACTTGTTCTTGCTTCTTTATTGGTGATCACTAAACTACTATTTGGAAACATATTCATTTCGAAAACTTATATTTGATTGTCTTTAAAGCTATCTTCTCAATGACAACACTCATTTGGGGTTTCAATGTAAACAGCATGTGTCTGGCCCGGTCAATGCCATGTTAATAGGCCTATTGGCGATCACATTAACTGCTCATTCGGCCCATTCAAACGACTCTGGGCCTTTGTCACAAACCAATCAGGTGTCACACGCAGGAAGACAGGGGGACGTTTCATCTGCGACGCACAGATGGGGTCAAATCCACACAATCAGGTTTATTTGCCCAGAGTAGCATGGGTTCATCTGCTCGGACTAGAACGATGACACGGAGGGCAGGTCGCAAGGTCTATGCAAGAATTAGGCTTTTAACTGTCAGAATGGAGATGGTTGGACCTGGTTTAAGATTAATATCTGCAATAAACAAAAAACTAGACCTAATTTAATCTTCTCTGTCAGCAAAATTAAAATATTACATTTATACAGTTGCACAAGGATGATGATATTATTCTCATTTCATTCTATTGACTCAATGGACGTATTGGCTTGAGGCTTGTTATTATGTGTAAAAAAAAAAAAAAAAAAAAAAAAAAAAAAGTGAATCACCCAAGGATGTGTTTTGTCCCCTGCTCTCTTCTTGACAGGTTATGGCATTGTCCATTCGAGCAACAATCAAAGTAGTAGTAGTAGCACCAGTAATATCAGTAACAGCAGCAGTAGCAGTAGTAGTAGTAGTAGTAGTAGTAGTAGTAGTAGCAGTAGCAGCAGTAGTAATAGTAGTAATAGCAGTAGCAGTAGTAGTACTAGTAGTAATAGTAGCAGTAGTAGTAGTAGTAGTAGCAGTAGTAGTAGTAGCAGTAGCAGCAGCACCAGTAATAATAAGTAGCAGTAATAGTAGTAGCAGTAGTAGTAATAGTAGTGGTAGTAGCGGCAGTAGCAGCAGCACTAGTAATAGTAGTAGTAGTGGTAATAGTAGTAGTAGTAGTTGTAGTAGTAGTAGTAGTAGTCATAGCAGTAGCAGCAGCACTAGTAATAACAGTAGTAGCAGCAGTAGTAGTAGCAGTAGCAGTAGTAGTAGTAATAGTAGTAGTAGTAATAGTAGCAGTAGTAGTACTAATAGTAGCAGTAGTAGTAGTAGTAGTAGTAGTAGTAGTAGTAGTAGTAGCAGTAGCAGTAGTAGTAGTAGTAGTAACAGTAGCAGTAGCAGTAGTAGTAGTAATAGTAGCAGTAGTAGTAGTAGTAGTAGTAATAGTAGTAGTAGTAGTAGCAGTAGCAGTAGTAATAGTAGTAATAGTAGTAGTAGTAGTAGTAGCAGTAGCAGTAGTAGTAGTAGTAGTAGTAGTAACAGTAGCAGTAGCAGTAGTAGTAGTAATAGTAGTAATAGTAGTAGTAGTAGTAATAGTAGCAGTAGTAGTAGTAGTAGTAGTAATTAGTAGTAGTATAGTAGCAGTAGTATTAGTAGTAGTAGTAGTTAGTAGTAGTAGTAGTAGTAGTAGTAGTATAGTAGTAGTAGTAGTAGTAGTAGTAGTAGCAGCTTATGTGAAGTTTAAAGTGTACAGTGGAGCATCCTCAAATCAGAAAACTTCAAATCACACAGTTTTTCACCTGGGTCTGGAGTCATTTCTTAACAAATATTTATTTCTTTAACATCAGTAACATCATCTCCTGATATGAATATTGGTCTATACAATACTGTCATTTCCTCTGAAGTATCTGAAGTATTAGTACACAGTAGAAAGAGGAATCCCCCGTCCTGTGAATCAGTGGCATGAACATAGAGCCTGAGTCCAGATCGACCATAAACTGTGTCAGCGTGTGTACTTCACAAACTCGCCTTTTACACCCTATTGTTGTCATTTGTTTGCGGCCCCGAGCTAATCTAGACGATCATTTCACATTAGCCTACAGTGCTCACCCTCTCTCTTCCTCTCCGTCTCTCTCTTTCTCTCCCTCTTTTCTCCCGCATCATCCGTCGCTTTCACAGGCCCGAGCGGGGAAACCAAAGCGGAGCCCGAGCTGGAATTTTTCATCATTGATCTGATGTGATTTCCATGCTTGGCCGTTCCTCTGCCCCGTCAGCTCTGCGCCGCGCTTTTTTTCACCTCCTCCTCCTCCTCCTCCGTCTCCTTCCCTCGCTCTCTGTCGCTCCCTCCGTCTCTGCCTCTTCTTCTCTTTCACCCCCTCTCCTCTCGCTCTCTCTCCTCATCTTTTCTTTTCTATAGTGGGTTAACTCTCCGTAAGCTGTTACCTATTTCTTTTTTTCTCTCTCCCCCTCTTTTTTTCGCTCTCTCCCTCTCTTTATCCATCCCTCACTCTTCCTCCGTCTCTCCTCCGCATTCCTCTACAGGGTTAACGTCTCGCAAGTCCGCGCCCATGTGTCGTCGCCACTCCCTCGCTCCTTCTTCTTCTTCTCTCCCTTTCTCAATCCATCTCGCCGCGCTCTTCCTCTCAGCCTTTCTCTCTCCCTCCTTCTCTCTCTCTCATTCTTCCACTCTCATCCGTCGTTCCTATAAATGGTTAACAGTCCGTACAAGCCCATGTGTTTTTGCCTCTCCTCCGTTCCTTCTTTCTCTATCTATCTATCTTTCTCTCAAACCCTCTACCCTCCATTCCTCCTCTGTTTCTCCCTCCATCTCTTGACTCTCCTCCTCTCTCATCCCTCGTTCCTATGGCAGGTTCACAGTCCATAAGCCCATGTGTTGTTGCCTCTCCCTCTCTCTCTCCCTCCATCCTCCTCTCTCCTCTCATCCCTCGTTCCTCTAGTGGGTTAACAGTCTCTAAACCAATGTTCTTGCCTCTCTCTTTCTCTCTCCTCTTCTCTCATCCCTCGTTCCTATTGCAGGTTCACAGTCCATACATCCATCCGTGTGTTCTTGCCTCTCCCTCTCTCCCCTTTCTCCTCTCTTCCTCTCTCATCCCTCATTCCTATAACAGATTAACAGTCCATACGTCCATGTGTTGTTGCCTCTCCGTCTCTCCCCCTCTCCTCCTTTTTCATCCCTCGTTCCTATAGCAGGTTAACAGAGCATAAGCTCATGTGTTGTTGCCTCTCCCTCCTCTCTCCCCCTCTCTCCTGTTCTCCTCTCTCATCCCTCGTTCCTATACTGGTTTAACAGTCCATACGTCCATGTGTTGTTGCTTCTCCCTCCTCTCTCCTCCTCTCCTCCTCTGTCCCCCTCTCCTCTTCTCTCATCCCTCGTTCCTATAGCGGGTTAACAGTCCATACATCCATGTGGTGTTACCTCTTCCTTTCTCCCTCCTCTCTTCTCCTCTCTCATCCTTCGTTCCTGGAGCCCATGCGTTGATATCTCTCCCTCTCTCCCTCTCCCTCCTTCCTCCTCTCCCTTCCTCTCTCATCTTTTGTTCCTGTAGCTGGTTAACAGTCCATACGTCCATGTGTTGTTGCCTCCCCCTCTCTCTCTCTTCCTCTCTCATCCCTCTTTCCAATAGAGGGTTAACAGTTCCTAAAGCAGTGTGTTGTTGCTTCTCCCTCTCTCTCTCCTTCCTCCTCTCCCTTCCTCTCTCATCCCTCGTTCCTATAGCGAGTTAACAGTCCATACATCCATGTGTTGTTGCCTCTCCCTCTCTCCTTCCATCCTCCTCTCCCTTCCTCTCTCATCCCTCGTTCCTACAGAGGGTTAACAGTCCATACGTCCATGTGTTGTTGCCTCTCCCTCCTTTCTCCCCCTCTCCTCCTCTCTCATCCCTCATTCCAGTAGAGGGTTAACCATTCCTAAAGCAATGTGTTGTTGCCTCTCCCTCCTCTCTCCCCCTCTCCGCTCCTCTCCTCCTCTCTCATCCCTCGTTCCTATAGCGGGTTAACAGTCCATAAGCCCATGTGTTGTTGCCTACATAAAAACCCTCCTCCAGCATCACATAAAAGTGGACCGGTTCAGACTGGTCTTTACATCCGCCAGTCGATTTGTGCGTTTTCATTTGGTGTGTACACAGACGCACTATGCTAAAGAACGTGTACGGGCGTCTGTATGGCACGGCTGGCTTTCACATCACAACATTTGATAGCCATCTTCGGTTCCTTTGAGATGGAAGCGAGCGAACACGGTTAGAATGTTGTGATTTTCTAGTGTTGAAAAAGAAACGTAGTTGTTTCCTCATCACAAACAGACCTGGAGTTGTGTTCTGTTTCATTCACACATGTTTAACACAAAAACCCTGCACATTTAAGCTGTGTTTGTCTCTCAAAATCAAAACACTCTGTTCCACCTTGTGACATCATGTACTTATTGTTCATCTTTACTAAATTAAAAATAAACTTAACGTCTTTAACATTTTCTACCTTTAATTTTGATGCAGTCATAAACAATACATTTTGTGCCTTCTTTATGATTTTTATTAGTTTGTACGACCAGAAACGAAAAAAATAAATAAATAAATCCATACATCCTTACATTTTTTCATTCTCATTGTGATTTATTTTGATACGATCATAAACGCTAAACTTTTGTGCCTTCGTTAATGTTATTATTAGTTTGTACGACCATAAAATGAAGATAATGAACTAAGAAAAAAAGTGATTATATTTCAGTTTCGGGGTTAGTATATAAAACAATCTGAGTGAGGATTAAAAAAAAAAAAAAGTCTAAAAAGAGTATAAAGCGTTAGAGCTCTGGAATGAATGAATTATGCATAACATTTTGTTGTTTTAATTTACATTTTGTCTCTTATATATACAGTAATTTGTAAGTGAAATTGTAAACACAAACTTGCTGTTCATACGCTGCTTTCTTTTTTGAAATTCTGTCATTGTTTAATGAAGTCTGGCATTAAAAGTACTTTTTACTTCAGCCTAAACCCTTTTGGTCATGATCCATGAGGTTGTAGTCTATGTTTTGTTTTGTTTTGTTTTGTTTTGCAGTGCTGCAAAATGACCGAATAAAACTACTACTAGTGCAAATATTTAGTCTGAGTTTTTCTCTCACTCTAAAAAGACTCCTACAGCTTCACTAGAATCACACAGCTTCACTAGAATCACTTGGATGCGGTTTTAAGTTTAATTTCTGTAAAATGTAAACAAATACACTCAAATCTGTGTGAATAGGAAAAGCTTGTGGACACTGAAATGACGTGTGTGGACACAAATCGTTTCCGATACAGTGATACGGTGATACGTTTCAGTGTAAACGTAGCCGTAGAAAGACTAATAATAAAGTGTTACTCAAATGTGTGAATGAAACAAAACGCAACTTCAGGTCTGTTTTTGCGGAGGTAACAACATTATAACATGGCTTACAGCTCACAAGAGTCAATTTTGCATAATATAGGACCTTTAAACATTACTGGAGTTTGCTTATGGACGTGCCCTGTAAAAAAAAAAAAAAAAAAAAAAAAAAGTCTAAGTGTAATCACGATATGTCCTGATAATATAAAAATTAAAGCCCCTGCACCTGATTTTTCCCATATATTTGAGCAAAGTTAGTCTATAAGCAGCTGTCGCGGTCAAAATAAGTCCGATGTGTACTGTCCGCATTTAATTAGAAAGCATTTTATTGTCCGATAATCAGGAAGAGCATGTTAACATTCTAGTTGTCGTTACTAAAGCTGTGAAAAGTTACAAAGTCATTGCGTGAAGAATTAGGATGTTTGGAATGTATGTATTGACTTTGACTGCCATGTTGTAGCTGGTCCATGTTTCTGGTGTGTTTTTGTAGTTGGTTTATGCTACCTGCTCTTACCCCTGCCGCGTGCACCTGCCTGCTCCTGCCGCTCCTGTTCACTTCTATCGCTCTTTCCCCGCTCCTATCTTCTCCAGTCGCTCCTGCCCTCTCCGGTCCACTTCTATTGCTCCTGTCTGCTCCTGCCCACCCCCACCCGCTCCTGCCACACTTCTTACTCCCGCCATTACCATGTGCACCTGCCTGCTCCTGCCTCTCCTTTTACACCTACCTGATCCTGCCATCCCTGTTCGCTTCTATCGCTCTTTCCTCATCTCCAGTTGCTCCTACCCTCTCCAACCCACTTCTATTGCTCCTGTCTGCTCCTGCCACTCGTTTTACACCTGTCTGCTCCTGTCACTTTTCTCGCTCCTGCCATTACCATGTACACCTGCCTGTTCCTGCCACTCCTGTTCACTTCTGTCGCTCTTTCCTCTTCTCCTACCCTCTCCATTCCACATCTATTTCTCCTGGCTGCTCCTGCCTCTCATTTTACTCCTGTCTGCTCCTGCCACTTTTCTCGCTCCTGCCATGGTTCTTACTAATGCCATTACTGTGTGCACCTGTCTGCTCCTGCCTGTTCTCGCCACCCTTGTTCACTTCTATCGCTCTTTCCTCTTCTCCAGTTGCTCCTACCCTCTCCATTCCACTTCTATTGCTCCTGTCTGCTCCTGCCAATCGTTTTACTCCTGTCTGCTCCCTGCCCATCCCCACCCGCTCCTGCGAGGTCTCTAACTCCTGTCATTACCGTGTGCACCCGCCTGCTCCTGTCTGTTCCTGCCAGCCCTGTTCACTTCTATTGCTCTTCTCTAGTTGCTCCTACCCTCTCCATTCCACTTCTATTTCTCCTGTCTGCTCCTGCCACTCATTTTACTCCTGTCTGCTCCTGCCGCTTTTCTCACTCCTGCCACTTTCCCACTTGTTCGTCGTTACTGTCCACTCCTGCTCGCTCCCTCTCCAGTAGCTCCGTCCCGCTCCGGCTCCTCCTCGTTCACCTGCCTGCTCCTGCCACCCGCGTCCGCCCCTGCCCACTCCTATAGCGCCTGCCCGCTCCTGCCCGCTCCTGCCCGCCCGCTCCCGCCCGCTCCCGCCCGCTCCCGCCCGCTCTGATTGGGATCCTCCAGCCTGAGGGGGTGAGACGTGTCCGTGCAGGCGTGTTTGAGCGATGGCTGGGGCAGAGCTGCTGATCCTAGCAGAGGGTGCATTAGTTTGCCATAAAGAAGCCGTGATGGTGGCACGCGGCGGCCGAAAACATATGAGGATGAATGACACTGTGCGAAAAGCAAGCGCTCCTTCAAAAACCATTAGAGAAGAATGCATTCACTTCTGCTCAGCGCAGCACAATCCACGAGGAACCTCCCGCACACTCTAAAAACTACACATCTACTCTTTAATGACTCTGGATTTGACTAGTTAAGGATTTCTTAGTGTGCAGTTCTAATTTTTAAACTTTTTTTTTTTTTGACGTTTTATTCCTGTTTAAAGCTAAAGTACCTGTCCATGGAGTAAGTTTATTCTTCTTTTTACCACAAATGTATTTAAAAATGTGTATGATTTACTAAGTGCACTTTTCTACACTGGAAAAAAACAACAATCTTGATTAAGTTGAAATCACTTTACTCAAATTACGATCTTGATTTTTAGCAGATTTTATCTTACATAATTGTGTTTCTCTAGTATTTCTACACTCTTCAAAAGTTATTAAATGTAGATAAATACCCTACTCTTCATTTAGTCAAGTTAAAATGACTTGAATTAAGAAAGTTTGATCATGATTTGAGTCAATTTCACTTGGCAAATAAAATGATCTGCTAGTGGAACAAGACTTTTTGTACTTAAACTATGAAAATACATCTTGCTACACTTAAAATAGGAAAAACAACAAATGTTTGCACTTAAAATAAAAAACAAAACTGGATGTTGCTTGAATTAAGAAAAACACACTTATTCCATTGGTCGATAATTTGACTTGTCAAGTTGAATCGACTCAAATAAAGTCAAATGTTTTTAACTGAAGTTATTTTAATTTACCTAGATATAGTTTTTTTTCCAGCGTGTATATAAATCCAGACTAGATCAAACCTACTCAGCATTTTTTCGCTGTCTATGGTCGATATTTCTTCCCAGAGTTAACTAGATCCAAACTAGTCAAAACTACTCGACGATATTAATCATCCTAAATGGGTCCATTCGTCATGCAGATGACAGAAAACAAATAACAGTCATGGATTGCCGATGTTGCTTCATTTTGAATCATTTCTACTATTGCTGGGATAGTTTTTTGTTGCATTTTCCATTGTATTTTTCCTTTACGAAGTTAACCAAATCCAAACTACTCAGTATTATTAATAAATCTATTGGTCATCCAGCTTTTGTTTTTGAAGTGTGCAGAGAAATAGATAACAGAACACTCTTAAATTCACGTAATTCTACTTTTCAAACACTATAATTTTGATGTGTATACTGATTTCTAGAGATGGGACAAGATTTTTACATTTGCCTTGGATAAAAAGATGGTTAACTTTGCAGAGTAATTCTTTTTGAGAAGCTGTAAATCCAAAAAGCATTGCTATAAAATGAAATAAACCAAAAATTGTGAGGCCGAAATTGTGAATTGAATGGCACAGTTCGTTTAATAAAAAATATTTTCATCTCGTGTCATGTCTCGTCTTGTAGAAATTCTGTCTCGTCCCATCCGTAGCGATTTCTTTTTCTTTACAAAGTTAACTGGATCCAAACTAGTCAGAACTACTCAGCGTTATTAATAATCCTAACGGGTCGTCATTGGTCATAGAGCCGTTGTTTTTGCAGTGTGCCGTACAGCGCGCGGAGACATGGATTGGCGATGACTGTGGCGTTTTCTGTCTGTTTAATCACATTTGAGTCGATGCATTAGCACATGACAGGTCTGAACGCTCTCAACGCATTATTCACACAGCACCGTATCGACAACGGCACAGCCACAGATAAATAAATGGGACCTTTCTCAGATACTTTCAACTTTAGACTGCTGCTCGTTGGTTTGTGCAGTTCTCAGGGCCTTTCTGTGTTTCTTATGTTTAATATAGGTGATTAATTGAAAAATTACTAGGATATAATATGTAACGTTTTGAAAATATTCCCAATGAGTGTTGTACTGAGTTTGTAGTAACATCTGCTTATTGCAACTTTTCTAGTGAAGGAAGTTCAATGGGAGAGAAGCAGAATTAACCTTATGGTTGAGAATCCGTCTATCATTAGTTTCTTAATATAAAACCAAAGATAAGAAAAGAATGATTTGTCTCCAAAACCTAAATGAAAAAAATTGATAACGATTTGTTTTTTTCAGTTTTCGATTTTTGTGTTTAAATGAAGAATGGAAAAAATGGATAATGGCCGTTTCCCGTTTCTGTGACTTAAACTGCAGTGCCGGACTTTTGTGCTGCATTCTTCATTTAAACACAAAAATGGAAACCTGAAAAAAACAAATTGTTTTCCCTTTTTTCATTTTGATTTGGGAGACAAATAATGAAGAAAATTGTTGTTTTTTCATTTTTCTTATTTTTGGTTTTATATTTCAAAATTAATGAACGAATAATGCATGGATTGTTGAGTCTTTATATTTTTAAGATAATGTGCCATAAATTGATCATTTTGCATAAATTGTTGATACTAAAATGACACAACTGATGACACAGAAAAGGCTTCATATTCAGTATTAATTTCTATCACTAAACATACACCTATTGGTCAAACGTTTTAGAACACCACACTTTTTCCAGTTTTTTACTGTTTACCGTTTACTGTTGACCATATACTAAACTTTTGATTCATGAAAGTGTCCACCTTTGGCAGATATAAGAGCTGAACACACTCATGGCTCTTTCTTTTTACAATAGAAATCAAATATTCTTCAGAAAGTTCTTCCCAAGTCTGTTGCAGTACTTTCCATAAATGTGTGGCACTTGTAGGTTGCTTCACTCTTCTGTCCAGTTCATCCCAAACCAGCTCCATGGGGTTTAAGTCTGGACACTGTGCTGCTGGACACTCCATGTTTTCAAACTCACCATCTTGTTCTTTTTTCCTGAGGTAGTTTTGGCAGAGCTTGGATTTGTGTTTTGTATCTTTTATCTTTTTTTAACCTCTGTCTGTTCAGTATTTACCTTTGTACAATTTCAAACTATTCATTGGACTTGCACGACGTGAATCGCAGTAAATAACTGGAAAAATGAGGGTGTTCTAAAACTGTGTGTATTTTCTCTTTGACAACGCAATAGTGGAATGCAACATAAAATACTAGTAGTTTATTCAATATTCGTCTAAAACTGTTCAGAAAAGGTCAAATTTAGTGATTGATATGAGTTTTAATGAGTTAGAATTGATTCGTTTGACATATACCTGATTCGAGGAAGGTCAGACGGACCGAAACACTGTTTAGTAAAAGAAAACCAACAGTGAGACAGTGTGAACAAGCATTTTCACAGTGGTAATGCATGTATAGAATGTGTTTGTTAGTATTTCTATAGAGGAAATTACCTTATTGCTTGAATTATTACTCAAAATAGTTTAAAACCGAGGTGAAAGACTTCATTTAACCACCTTTGAACTCTGGTTTTAGATCGTTCTAGTCTGTATTACTTGCAATATTCTGTTTGCATTTAGTTTAGAATGCGAGTCCTCTGTGGGGCTCCAACCGACTTCTTATTCACAGTCAATAAAACATGTTTAATTCAACTGCAGCCCAAATGTAAAGTATCTTATATAAAAGCGTTATACAGCCGCGTACACTGTGAACCAAATCTTGACGAATAATGAATCGTGGTGTAAAGTGGGTTAGCCCGTTGTACTGACGCTGTGCTCTTCTTTGAGACTGTGGCCCCGCGGCGCTGCCTCCTAATTACTCAGATCTGCTCAAAGTGAAGAAATAATGAACAGGACTTTTAATTATGCCTCGAGACTAAAGATCACATGCACGGCTCCTCTGGCTCTGCTCTGTTAGGATCACAGCTCGGGGCTCGGGGAGGGTCAGGGCGGCCCCTCCCCTCCGCTACTCCACCGGTCAGCAGAGAGAGAGAGAGGCCTTTACACGTTATTAAACCAGTACTTAAAGTGGGACTAGAGCCTAAAATTCACCCATAACCACATTTCAAAAAGAGCTGCTAAACTGAGAAGTACCTGAGGACTAAAAGGAGGAGTCTGGGATATACGGAACAGTGTGATCGGTTTAGTTACACTTCAAACTCCAGGTGTTTGTACTGAGAAACACCTGGATGTAAACAGGGCAGTCATGAGTGATGTCATGTACTACTTGAAACTGCAGTGACACAATGAACACAAGCGTAATAAAAGATTTTACTCCTTTGTTTTGCAAATTACACTACAAAAAGCAATATCTCGGCAAGTTTAAATGGCTTAAACTAAGAACATTTGACTTTATTTGAGTAGATTTAACCTGACAAGTCAAATTATCTACTAATTGAACAAGTGCGTTTTTCTTAATTCAAGCAACAATAGATTTAGTTTCTTATTTTAAGGGCAAATAATTGTTGTTTTTCTCATCTTAAGTGTAGCAAGATGTATTTTCATATCTTAAGTACGAAAAGTCTTGTTCCATTGGCAGATCATTTTACTTGTTAAGTGAAATTTACTCAAATTTTAATAAAACTTTCTTAATTCAAGTCATCTCAACATGGCTAGATTTGAGTTTTTGCACTGTATATTTGAAAACAATTATGAGAGTGCTAGTCGATTTAAAATCACACACGGCAAAATATCTAGGGAAGTGAAAATGACTTAAATTAAGATCATTTGATTTTATTTGAGTAGATTAAACTTAAGTGAAATGATCTGCCAATGGAATATGTGTTTTACTTAATTCAAGCAATATTTGATTCTGTTTCTTATTTCCAATGCAAAGGGTTGTTGTTTTTCTTAAGTGTAGTAAGATGTATTTTCATATTTTAAGTACAAAAAGTTTTACTCCATTGGTAGAGTACAGATGAATACAGATGTTAACAAACAGAAACTGTAAACAAGTAGGTGTGTTAGTTTCAGAGTAGTTTCAGTGTAGTTAGCTCCTCCCTGCAGGCAGATATAAGGAAATGTCCACCAACGTCCGACCAGAACTGAAGAAGCAGCTTGGATGAACTGTGAAACGTTTTTGACCTAAATAAATTTGTCCAGTTGTTTTATTTCTCCTTTACCTGGAAGACTCAGGGATTCAACGTGTATCCATTGGTTGATACTTTTACTTGTCAAGTGAAATTGACTCAAATCATGATAAACTTTCTTAATTCAAGTCATGTAATTCAAGTTAGTGTAGAATAACAATAAAACACAGATTGCAGTTATAAAGGCCTGTATACCTTTTGAAATAAAAACCTTTAGCTGCTTCTTAAACACTTTCTCCGCCACAAAGCTTGAAATGCGAACCACAGCACCACCACACTACTACTACTACTACTACTACTACTTTTATCTTCTAGTATCCTGTAGCATAGTCACTCTCACAACACAGGATCTGAGATTAAACTAGTCTCGTTCAAATGACATTTTTATATAAAAATGTGATTATTATTAAATAGGGTTTGGACAAGATCTCGTTCCACAAGATCTTACGAGACAAAATTGGCACAAGATTGTACACACATGAGAAAAATTATCTCATGAGATTTTTCCCCCTGATTTTACCTTTTGCTTGGACAAAAAAGAGTTAAGATCTGGTGAGTTATGCAAGTTAAGAAGCTCCAGTTTCAAAAGGCAGTACTACAATGATCATTAAAGTGTTCCATAAATAAAGTATTACGATAAATGAAGCTAAAATGTCAAAATCTAATCTCTATTTCATATTATATCTCATCTCGTGGAAACTGTGTCCCTATTATTAAATTATAATCTACATTTTTTTAATCCTAAATTATCGTGGATCGTTACACAATACTTACAAATGATTCATCTTTTACACTATGTTATTATGTTATGATAAAATGACAGCAAAAAGTTGCGTTCATTATATTTATTCAACCACACCATAGAATTGGCAGCAATTTTGCTTACACCCAATCTTAATTCAGCACTACATGACAAATGGGGGCTTGGCAAGACTTGAAACTTTCGTATTATAAAATTAGACGCAACAGCCACAAAGTAAAGTGAATATGGAACAATCTGGAACATCAAACCCTTTTCTGCAGCTTCCCTTGCTTATATCAGCTGCGTGTATTCCATTCTTCCTCCTTGTGTAATATCTGACACAACCTTTAATTAGCGCGGATCCCTGAAGCGTTGGGTTATAATCATGTGAACTTTTAGCGGGACCACCAGCCTGCCCTCGCTCTCCAGGGGTGTGCGGACCGGCCCGAACCCAGTGCCCCCCCTCCCGAGCCGGGGTGGGGTGGCACTCGGAGACGCCTGGTAATGAGAGAGCCGGAGACGCAGGGGCACCGAGGAGGGCGACCACGAGAAGACCTCACTGCGTCTTCTACAAAACACACGGAGGAAGAGACGGAGGGACCACTTTGTCTGGTGGTCTTCTGGGAGGAGGGTGAGGGGACCGGGGCAGAGGGGGAAGAGGAGGGACCCAAATCAAACTTTAATTACGCTGAAGAGGAAGGGAGGTTTTCTGGTTAATTTTAGCTCATACTGAAAATCGTGTCTAATTTTGACATAAATAACAGTTGTAGTCTTAACATTTTATATATTTTTCTTCATTTCTTACTATATAAAAATACAATTCACTATTTATTTATTTTTTTGTCATGTTAAGACATTCTATGCAGTCAATATGGGAAAGGGCTGTTACGATTTCAAAACTAGAATTTATTTACCTACTGTATAGGAGTGTAACGGTACATAAAAATCACAGTTCAGTACGTGCCTTGGTTTTAAGGTCACATTTCAGTAAGTTTTCGGTGCAGTATGGGAACAAAATGCAAAACCATTTGCTTGTTGTTTAATTGTGTTTTTATTAAACCAACAATTTGTTTTAACATTATACAAAAGCGAAAATAAAAGAAATGCAAACTGCTGCTTGGTACTACTAGTAATTTAAATAAAATATTCTCAAATAAGCAACAAATGTAAGACACATTATAAAAAATACATTTCTTGTAGACAGTAAACAAAGCTTTTCAAAAAGTAAAGCACAGCACTAAAAATGAAGGATGAAGTTTTATTCTATTTTCATATTTTTGGCCAGAAAAATTGTTGTCAAGGTGGCCGCCCTAACTATAAAGCGCTACAGGAAACACTGCTGCCCCAATCACGGACGAGTTCTCTACACATTAAAGAGCCGATACTTCCGTGTAGCTGAACATTTAGTGGCAGAATATAAACTCATACAAATTGGGCGAATTCACTCGTGCACAGCTCTGCACCAAACTGAATGTCCCGTACCGTAACAGTTCAGCACCAATGCATGTACCGTTACACCCCTACTACTTTATAATTCATATCTCTGTCTGAATTAAAGAGCCTGTACTCCATTTTTTTTGCAAAATTTGTCTCATTAGTGCTTGCAAACTCATTGTGGTGAATCATTATTGTGTTGTGAATATATTTTAAGTGAGGAGTAACTTTAGACCTCTGCAAAATGTTCTAGCTAAATGGTAAAAGTCAGGTATGGCACCCTAATATTTTCTTGAATATTTTCTTTTTACCTATTTTATAGCTGATTTCTCTGTTCACGTTCATACAGACTTGGCTATTGTCATTTTAACAACTTAAAACATACCAATTTATCTAGACACAATGCACCTCTATATAACACATTTCTTGTTTTAGTTCAGTACCTTTTGCATTTTTTTCAAAACTGGTAATTGTTTAAGTCCCCAATCTATATAAATTAATGCTAAAAACCATCACCATCACCATTTTGAAGCGATCCCACTTTGATCATCGCTTTCTAATCAGGCCTAACGTGTACTCGGCGCCATGTGAGCAAACTGACGAGCGTTCTACAATCTTTTATTTCGACGTGCACCTCAAAAATCCAACTTTACCACTATCAATAAGCGCTCTCTGTATCTCCCATTGTCTTCCGTCTTCATGAATGACACACAGAGACTGATAAATATTGCACAGAGGCATCTTGGGAACAGATCGCTCGACTAAACTGCCATAAATACGCTCTTATGTGTGCTCACTTTTCATCAGGAAACATCTGGCCCGCACGCATTACATGACTGATTATTGGATTAAGCTCCTGCTAATTAAAATATATCATTATTTTCAAATTGTTTAACAAGATCAGTCTTCCATTTACTGCTACGGCTTTTGTTTTTTTTCCACTGGTAACTAGTGTTCTTCAAAAGTTACTAGGTTTACGATGTCTGTTTGTAATGGAACCTTAGTTTAACTTGCACATTTGTGTTTAAATTTTAGCAGTGTTATAATCCTGTTACCTCATCAAAAACAGACCTGGAGTTGTGTTTTGTGTTTATATGTTTGAGTAATCCTTTATTATCAGTCTATCTACATCTCCAAACTTCAAAATGTTCTCTTCCACCTTGTGATGTCATGTAACGTTGTCATGTTTTCATTAATCCATTTATAAAAAATATCCAAATGAGTCTAGTGAAGGTGTATGGAATTTCAAAACACATGGAGAATATTCCAGAGTATGGTTTTAACTTTTTATGTCATAGAATCTGCATACTTTTTTTTTGTGTGGAACTTTTAACACTTTTTTTTGTCGAAAACCAAAACCTTAACAGGACCTTGTGTTGTTTAAATCCATTTTACATTATTTCTTGAGTTTTCAGACAATCTTAGAACTAGGGCTGGGTATCATTAAGAAGTTACCGATACGATACATACCTCGATACATAGGCCACGATACGATACATACCTCGATACATAGGCCACGATACAATACATACCTCGATACATAGGCCACGATACGATACATACCTCGATACAGTGCACTTTTGATTCAGTACAATACATTTCAAATTGATTTGATAGTTTAAACTTTTTTATTTCCATGGAATCTGCATATTTGTTTTATCTTTGTGCAACTTTTAACATATCATAATAAAATCATGACTGTGATACTAAAAGTCTTTGTTAAACCACTTCTTGTGCAAAGTGAATATGAAACACTAACATTTTACTCATCAAAACAGTGAAAATGTCAAATGTGTTGCATAAACGAGTTTCTGTCATCTAAACAAGCAACAACACTGAAGTACTGTAAGAAAAGAATTTAGTAAAATACACCAAAAAATACTCTTGATGATATATCGATACAGGAGCCCACGATATTGATACTGTATCATCACATTAAACTATCTGATATATATCAATATTTCAATATTTTTGCACACACCTAATTATGGAATTTCAAAACACACGGAAAATGTTCCAAAGTATAGTTTTAGCTTTTGGTTTTAACATGCCACCTCAAGAAAGTTTAGCAAAGTTGATAAGAGATGTTGATTAATTGTCAAAGTTTTGAGAAAAGTGCTTATAAACTCATCATGGTGAATAATTAGGACGCTTGAAATAGAAAAGTTAAGTGACGACTAACTTCAAACCACTGCAAACTGTTTAACATGAACTTGCAGATTTGTTTTTCACGTTTTTAAGACTGTTCAACTCAGATAAGATTCTATGGCGTTTTGAGTTTCCTTTCCTCCTGCAGTGGTTTACTTAAGCTGTGTTCTCTCAAAGTGATGGGAGTTGAGCTTTTAACATGAACCACCTCTGTTTTTTTGCATGTTTCTTTTTTAAGGTACAGCACCATCCGTCAGCCCTTCTTTGGCGTTTTGACTTTCTTTCCACCCGTAGTGTTTTACTTAAGCCGGGCTCGTGATGGCCCCTGCGTTCGCTCAAAGTGATGGGAGTTAAGGGAAATAAAGCGTCTTCTCTTGTGGTGATTAGTGCGAGTGCGGCGAATCGATCGCGCCCATACGATAAACAGGAGGAAAGCTCCGCGCGGCGCCGATCGGTGGGGCCCATTAGCGGAGCACGCCATTGGCTTTGATTTGTGCTGACTGAGGCTCCATGCCGCACGTGATGACTCTTTACTGAACAAAACCGAGCTGAATGAGAGTGGAGAGGAGCGCGCCCGGTGTCACGCTCTCACGCTAAACAATGAGGAAGGATGTGGTGGAGATGTTTGCATTATGGTGCACTAGGAAATAGATTAGAAAAGTACAATACAGTGTAGGAGAAACGCAAGAGGAAATGGTACTGTGCAATGGTGTCAATGATCTAATTTTGACAACAGCCTTGACTCCACAAACAACACAATAACACATCTTCAGTTATACATTTAAAGTTGCACTGTGTAGCTTTTCAATTACGGGCCTGTTTGACCTGCTTGTTTCTATGGAGATGTCACTGCTTCACCTGGAATGTTCCACAGTATGACATTAAACAGCTCTACCTTACATTTATTCAGTTACAGGTGGTTTTACAGCTCAAAAAAACTAGAAAAACAAGCATTCTGACTCTGAGAGGGGTCGCCTCTCCGCAGATCTGACCCGTAACTTGGTCTGGTTTGGTTTCTGTGAAAATAAAAAGATTTAATGCCATACTGGGAGACATTCCAGACAAAGCAATAACATCTCCATAGAGAAAAGCATTTGAAAAGTCAAGGCTAAAGAAGTTATTTACGGTTTTGGTTACACTAAAATTGCATTACAAATCGCAATAAAAATATGTAGGATAACAGCCAGGGTGTACTGCTCCTGTCTGCTCCTGTCTAATTTTGTTGCTCATTCTCACCCCTGTCATTTCCAGTTGCTCCTGCTCTCTCTTGTCCATTTCTATTCCTCACTTCTGTGGCTTGATTTCAGGCCTGGTTTAGCCCTGGTTCATCTTAGACCTGTTGATCCCTGGTTGTGATTTGGTTTAGATCTGCTTTAGTCCTAGTTGAAACTCAAGACTTTCAAGGTTTTTTGAAGATGGTGATTATGGGAAATGATCAAAAGTCCTAGTTTAAATCTGCTTTAGACCGAGTTTAGGTAGAGTTTGCATATCCAACCCCTATGCAACAAAGTGGAAGTGCTTACTTAAATATACTGTACCAGATTTTCATTTTGAACAGTTTGCAGTGGTCCAAAGTTATTCCTCACCTTATGTATTCATCCTAATTATGCATCCTAATTATTCACTGCAATTAATTTATAAGCCCATTTTCAAGAGTAGAGTGGAGTTTTGTCGTTCTAGTTAAGCTAATAAGTAGTGGTAGTAGTTTTTTTTTTTTTTTTAGTCATGTACTTAATTATGCACTTAATAGACTGTTACAAATATTTCACATAAAACTTTGACCGAAGGGATTTAGGCTGAAGTGAAATCACTTCTGAATGCCTGACCCTGTCTACAAATGACGAGCACAGAGGAAATTATATATACATATATATATATATATATATATATATATATATATATATATATATATATATATATATATATAATATAACAACAACAGTACAGCAGTTCTCTCTATTCCACTTCCAAAATACTTTTTCCTTTCAAATAATCAACATTTATCCTACACACTAACCTGTTTCTGTAGCCTACAGAATCTACATTATGATCTTATTTTCTCTCTATGAAGTAAGAATATGTCTATAAATCATTCTAGCACTCTGTATTTGTCTATAGAATTACATTTTAAATAAGTTTTAAGGTTTAAAAATGCCTTTATTGATGTCGATCCTTTTTACCTGTCATCCAGACTATTCCGTAGATCTACTCCTCTAACGCCAGACGTATACTGTGCGATATTTTCGATAATTTCACTCAGCCCCAGCTCATGGTACGACCAAATTGTAGGGTTTAAAAGTTTACAGCTCACGATTCATGTTCTCACACTATACGAACGACTTCAACAGTGCAAAACCCTCACCAGAGGCGATATTCTTGCGACCTACATTTGCCGATTGGGAGCTGGTTGTGAGGTATTAATCGGTTCTCGTCACCCCATGTTTACTACACAAAGCACGACCCACGATTAAGCCAAAAACAGTGGCACAAGTGAAAAATTTACTCGAAAAGTACCAAAAATCACAAAGTATACACCCAGCTTAACGGATATACATCTACTTTTGGTGTCAGTCCTGTGTGCTACGTATTTTTGACCTCAAGAGCTGCTTATACAACATACAGTATGTCTGCATTTTGCTCAAATACATAGGAAAAGAATCTGGCACAGAGCTTTTAACACACAACTTCATAATGCTGAACCAAAATGTACAGTTTGTGAAGTGTTGCATTGCCTGTCATCATAATACATATACTCGCACATCTTTCAACTCCCCCGTTTCTCTCCTCTGTCTCTCTTTCTCTTCTGTCTCAGCGCGTCATTTGCTCCATTTTGCTCTTGTGTCTCTGTGTCTGTCTGAGGCACTTAATAATTCAAATGAGCTCCGGCGTGGATCAGCAGTGTTCAAAGTGGGGACGCCGCTGCCATCGTCGGCGTGCTGCGTTCTCTTTTTGTCATGTGGAATCAAAGCCACAAACAAGGCACCCCCCGCGCACCCCCCCCATACCCCACCTCGTACACCCCCGCACTCACCCCTCCACCCACCGCCAATTAGAGAGACGCCAACAACTGCAACTCCGAGTCCATCATCATCATCATCATCATCATCATCACGTAATACAGGAAATACAGGCCCACGTGTAGTAACTATAACCAGTATTGTGTATGATAGATTTGACTAAAAGTGGGAGAAATATCGAAAATTGGATATTGTATTTAGATTTGTATTTTTAAGAGTATAAAGTGACATTTCTGCATATTTGTATTTATTGTTTTGCAACTTTTAACATGTCATAACAGCCAGCATCACTTTTATTTGTCGAAAAATCAAAACCTAAATAGGACCTCGTATTGTTAAAATCCATTTTACTTTTTTTTTTTTCATGAGTTTTCAGAAGATTGTAGAACTAGAGCTGGGTATCATTAAGAAGTTGCAGTTTCGATACATAGGCCATGATACGATACATATCTCGATACATAGGGCACAATACAATAAAAATCTCAATACATAGGCCACGATACGATACATACCTGGATACATAGGTCACAATACGATACATTACTTGATACAGTTCGCAAATTGATTTGATACAGTGCAATAAAAATTCTAAAAGTCTTTGTTAAACCACTTCCTGTGAAAAGTTAATACAAAACACACCCATTTTTATCATCAAAAAAAAAAAAAAAAGTTGCATAAACCAGTTTCCTTCCACTGAACAGCAAGAAAACTAGCGCAGTAAGAAAATAATTTAGTAAAATATACAAAAAAAATACTCTTAGTGATATATCGATACAGCAGCCCACAGTATCGATACTGTATCATCACATTAAACGATACGACATATCGATATTTTAATATTTTTGCACACCCCTAGTTAGAACTTTACAGTGTTTGCATTGTCACCATGGAAAGTGCTGAACCTGCATCATGTCACTGTTACAAGTATCAATTATAGCATATGTTTAGGTCCTGTTTGTCTGCGTTCAATAAAAACAACTGATACTTTCACTACTTTTCTAATGTAATTTTTTTGTTGTTAGTTCTGAAAATGACAAGAAATGATTAAATCTTGGATCTCAAAATGTATTATTGTTTTCCATAGTCAAAATTTTTATCTAAATTACTACAGAAAACCACGCAAAACCAAGTGTCAAGATAGTTGTTTAGAAACCCACTTAGCTCATGTTTTTTGCATTCTGGGTTGCTAGCTTTCCTGGATTACCCTTTTGTTTAATCAATACGGCAGAGTTCAGAGGTCAACCCATTCTATTACTGCTTAGACCCCTCTCTCCGTGTCTCAGTTAAGCTCGATCTATCCCTGTTTAACCACTCCTCGCTCAACCCAACGCTCAAGGTCCTATATTGCACAAAATTGACTCTTGTGAGCTTTAAGTCATGTTAAAACGCCGTTACCTCATCAAAAACAGATCCGGAGTTGCGTTTTGCTTCATTCACACATTTCAGTAATCATTTATTATTAGTCTGTTTACGTCTCTAAAGCTCAAAATGCCCTGTTCCACCTTGTGACGTCATGTAGTTGTTGTATTTTAAAGTTAACAGCAAGCTTTAGTTTCTTGGTTTTAAGAAAATCCAGAAGTGAAAATAATCCAAGTGAGTGTTTTTGTTGTTCGAGAGAAGAAATCAGCCTAAACGTGCAGGATTTGTGTGTTAAACATTTGTGAACGAAACAAAGAAACACAACAGGTATATATTTTTGATGAGAAAACAACGTTCTAAGAGAGATCAGAAAATCGCGTAAAAAAAAAAAAAAAAAAAAAAAAAAAACGATTTCCTTTCCTTGGCTATTGTATTTGTGTAAACTTGAATTGGACCCAGATTCCTAATTGGTTGAAATCTGGGCTAAATGTATCCGTGTTGTCTAAATTTGACTTTGGGATTTGGCGCTTGCACAAACATACAAAGAGCAGATGTGTCTCTTCCCTGGAAAACTCATTCAATATTTGGTGCGTCCTCACTTATTCAAAACAGCCTGACACAGATTCTCGCGCACCTCCAAACACAGACGCACGCCAGCCAAAGGAGATCTGATATTTTAAGCGAACGTGTCTTTTTTATACACATTATTTTTATTTCTTATTTGCTTAATCCGTTGTCTGTCTCTGTGGAGATGTTTTTGCTTTGCCGGGAATGTTTTACAGAATGTTATTACACTTAATTTGGATGTAAACAGATGCCACTTGACCGTGTTGCAGGACTGATCGGTGGAGTGGAGGGTCCGCTCATGGTAAGAACGCAGGTTTTGAGCAATAAAAACAAAAATAGATAAGTTTAATGCCATACTGTGAAACATTTCAAGCAAAGTAGCAACATCTCCATGGAGAAAAGTTACATAGTGTACCTGTAAGATTCTGATAGTTCATGGTTTAAAATGAGCGAGAGCAAGATTTCTACCATTCTAAAAATAAACAAATACATACATACATAGTTAAGTTAATTATTATAGTAATGGTCAAAACTTTTCATCATTCTGTGACCCATGCATTAATGGTGCATTCGTTTATCCATCTGACTTTGAGGTCCAAGGATGTTACCTAGCGATATGCACTGACATACCGCTTTTCCACGGACAGCGAAACTCAGAACTCCGAAGAACTCAGAGGAGACCGAGCAAGAATTTTGAGATTGAATCCAAGATGGCTGTGCCCAGTGTCACTTGTAATATGAAGCGTTTTCATTGTGTCTGGATGCTTTAATGGTTAAAATGACAAATTAAGTCACTCGTATTACTGCAGTACCTTACGGCGTCTGTATTACTGCAATACCTTACTGCGTCTGTATTACTGCAATACCTTACTGCGTCTGTATTACTGCAGTACCTTACTGCGTCTGTATTACTGCAATACCTTACTGGGTCTGTATTACTGCAGTACCTTACTGTGTCTGTATTACTGCAATACCTTACTGCGTCTGTATTATGTCATGCCACCCATATTTTTAGCCCATTTCCTGCTAGCTAACGTGCCAAAATGATCGACTATCATGCGACAACAACACTTTCACTTCACTAATATCCTGAATGATTTATTTTTTTTTTTATTTATACTGAATTCTTCCTCAAGGTTGTGTAGTTGAAGCTCACACTTATTTTGGAGCCCGCTACCCGGCCAATGCTAACACAACAACAGCTTTGCGGTTGGCGTCCACGTTTTTCTCCAAGTCGGACACACAAAACATAATAAAACAGTTGAAGTGTGGACGTGACGTCATGTCCAAGATCCGAGTGGGAGACGGATGGATAAACAAACGCAACATTTTTTTTTTCTGACATTTTCACCATTAAATAATATAGAATGTTTTTTGTTTGTTTTTTGTTTCAAAAGTCCTGTATGGATTGAATGGTTGAGTTACTGTATTCATGAGTTTCAGCTTCCATATATGGTGCCATTTTGAGAACTTTTCACCGTTCCCAAGATAGATTATTATGTTTTGAATTGTTAATCGCTATGGTAACGGCACACATTTATCATCACAGTATAACCTATGGATTGAATGGGAGTCACTGCATAGACATAATTAGCTAACAACCTCACTGTAAACGGATGAGAAAATGAAGTAAAATGGCGTCCGTCTCTGTAGCACCGAGGACCTTTTCAAATGAGAATTAGCGTAGCGCGCGGACGGACACATGGCTGGTGACACATCACATTAAGATTACATGTATCAGTGGTTTTGCAGAGTGAACAATAGCCCGCTTTGTACAGAACGCTGCATCAGCATAATCCAGGTATTACAACTTTAACCCAACAGTGCCGGGCTGTCTGTGCGCTCTGTATCACACCACGAAAACGCAGCTTTAAAGAACCACTGTGGAACCTTCCTGTTGGGTCTGTTGGAGGGTTTGATACCATGTTTCAATCAGTCTACGCTGATTTTACAATACCTGATTTACAGTAGTCAAGTTTTTTTTGTTTGTTTGTTTTTTTACTTAATCTACGCTTCATTCATAATTTTCTAGAACTCTTTAACATTTCACTTTTTTATATATACTTCTTAAATATAATAAAATTTGCATTATTATTTATTTACTGTTAATACTTCTAGATTAATTTTTATTTAGGGCTATTTAATTTATTTGTGGTGCCTATATACTGTACATCCTTTTTTTATTTTTTTTTTTTACTGCTAATTTAAAAAATAAAAAAAACATTACATAACATAGATTTTATACATATATATAAATATATATATATATATAATATAAATATATATAAATATAAATATAATAAATAAATATATATATATATATATATATATATATATATATATATATTTATTTATTTATTTATTTATATTTATATATTTATATATATGTATAAAATCTATGTTATGTAATGTTTTTTTTTTTTTTTTTTTTTTTTTCCGCACTATCACAGAAGTACTAGTTAATTAGTTAATAGTACCCAGCTGTATTGTCAAAACAAGTCCATTGTCTCTCTTTTATGTAATGAGTTCCACTTTGATTTTCAACTCTTTTTAGGCCAGATGCCCTGCCATATCCAACCGTCTTCATTTATTTAGGCCTCAGACTAGAACAAGGCCAAGAACGATGACTTAGGACCCACAGGAATCCACCACCATCCCTCTTTAAAACATCATAGACACACAGATAAAGGAGCTTATTTAAAATTTAATCAAAACAATTCAACATACGAACCAGACAAATAATACAATCTGTGTTATTTTGAGCTGAATAAAGACCAACACATTCATCAAACAGTGCGCCAAATTACCCACAATGACTTGCAATAAAGATGGCCGCCGCTGCAGGTGAGCATTCATCGCGGATAGTGTCGTTTTGTGTTACATCGCAGTGGTTTCGCTCCGAACGCCGTAATTACAGGTCGACCCGCCTCTCCTGGTGCATGCTGGGACTTATTTAATCTTCTGAGGGTTGGTTCCATGGGGAGTTAATTCACTTCCATTGTGTGAGACTGCTTCCACCGCAGGGTTGGGCTATTAGCGTCAATGCGGACAGGAGCTGGCCGCTAACACACCTGCGATCGCTTTGGTGTGACCCTGTGTATGAACCCAGGTAATTACTGACCGGGTCTCAGTGTGTTTGCAGTGTGCAGACGTTTTGGGCTGTTTTTTAGCTTCTATTGAGACCAGGACTATTAGGATCTAAAACCGATTTAAGAGCTTCTGTTGTCAATCTCAAAGAGCTGGACCTGAATGCTGCCTGGTGCTACAGGTCAAACTTTAGACTCAACCTGACACATTAAGAAGTAGTGGATAGTTGTGCTTTTTAGTTAGCTTCTTATTTTCTTTTACTCAGACAACTTATAAGAGAGATGTATTTACCTTGTTGACCTGTTTCGGCTTTTGCTAACTGCGAGACATCCTCAGAATTGTCATCTGTGTTGGTGGCGTTTGCCGGGCTGTCTTTGCTCTTTGTATCGTACCACAAAATAACAGTTTTAAAGAAGCACTGAGGAACTTTTCTGTTGGAGGGTTTGATACCATGTATCAGAATAAAATCTCAAGAAGGGAAAATTGTTATTGTTTGTAATTTCTGTATGTAGAATCTCGCAATCGTCCAGGCAGAATCCATGCCAAAGGATTAGGTCAAAATCTAAGCACCTTTTTCAGCTCTGGTCAGAATGCTGGTGGACACTGCTTTATATTTGCCTGAAGGGAAGCGCTAACTACACTGAAAATACTCTGAAATTAACACATTTACTTATTTACAGTCCTAGCTAACAAACAGAAACTGTAAACAAATAGGTGTGTTAGTTTCAGAGTAGTTTCAGTGTTCATTGTTAGCTCCTCCCTGCAGGCAGATATAAGGCAGTGTCCACCTGAATAAATGTTTGTAAAGTTGACAAATTTAATTTATCCTTTGCCATGCCATTTTTGTATTAATTTGACAATACCTGGTTTATGGTGTTTGTAGTGTGCAGGATTTGTGGGCTGTTTTTTTAGCTTCTTCTAAGACCAGGACTATTACGATCTAAAATGGATTTAAGAGCTCCTGTTGTCAATCTGAAAGAGCTGGATCTGAATGCTGCCTGGTGCTACAGGTCAGACTTTAGACTCAACCTGACACATTCAGAAATAGTGGATAGTGCTTTTTAGTGCAAAGTTAGTTACCTTCTTATTTTCTTTTAATTCAGAGAACTTACAAGTGAGATGTATTTCCCATGTTGTCTGGTAGCCTTGAGCCATCTTCAGAACTGTCACAAGTGTTCTATCAGCCATTGTCTAATTAAAAGAAAATAAGAAACTGTACTTTCATATTTTTAGTTTAGTTTATCTGTTATTTTATCAAGAACGTTGCACATATAAACACTGACCTACAAAAAGAGGTAATATGTTTGTGCCAGGTTATAGCAAGATTTCTAATTTCCACCTTCAGTCCCTGGAGAGGCTGATGTCATAAACAGTACATGCCAATCAAATGCAGTGTGCAGTAATGCAATCATTCCCCCAGTGAAGATAAAATGTTTTTAAAAAAGTAAACAAAAAGAGACTCTTTAGTAAGGCAGCAAAATAAATAAATACTTGTATGAATTTTGCATTACAAGAGTGTGTTTAACATCATTATATTTCAGGTTTTACTAAAAAATCTTGGTCACTTTTTAGTAGTTTGATATATTTGGTGAAGTTTTTAATGTTGCTTCCTGGTTGGACATGTGCAGCAGATAGTACTAGAGGCAAATCTGTAACTGTTAAAAATGTTTACCACGTGTACTGTCATACGCACTTAAATAACTGCACTTCAGCACCTTAAAATAAGATGCAGGTTTTGAAAGTTGCAATCATATTTTAATCTTCAAAAATAATGTAATGGTAAGAAACAAGAAGACATGTACTGTTTCTGACCCAAAACGCTTTTAAAAATTTGTTCAGGAATCCTACATTTTTCAGGGCTCATTATGTATATCTATATCTGTCTCCTAAACCTACTCCATGATGTTATCCATTAAAAAATAAAGACATATTACAGACAATATTTATTGCAACTAACATCTTAAAAGTTCAGGAATCCAAAAAAACTTCGACAACTTCTTAAATGTATTAAGTCTCATCATGTTAACTGTATTTCAACGAAAGCTATTTTAAACCCTAATTTTGACTGGCGTGTGTCTCCTAAACTTTCCCCATCATGTTATCCATTTAAAATGTCATGCAGTTAAAATAATGATTGTTATAGCCAAAGTAATTCTTGGCTATAATATATTATCGTACTAAAAGAATTTTAAAATTTTCAATGACTTTTTACAATTATACAATCTCATTATATCAGCTGTATTTTGACTTGTATCACGAGTACTAACAGCTATTTTAAACTCTAATTTTGACTGGCGTGTGTCTCCTAAAACTCCCCAATTATGCTATCCATTTCTCATCCATTACACTGCACCCTGACGTTTTGTTTCTTATTTCTGAAACGTCGGAGGAGGTAGAGAATGGTGGTGGAGGAGGAGGAGGTGGAAGCAGAATGGGACACTTTTGGCAATTAGTGACTCATTTTCCAGATACAACTCGATACGCGTTGGTTTAAAGCTTTCTTTTATGAGGTTTACTGGAAGAAATGCAACTACAACAATTGGATCGAGGTAGATTTTAAACAATATTTTACTAATATGAACTACATTGCCAAATAAAAAATCAGTTCTTGCACAAAACATCTTAAAAATTCATTAGGAATCAGAATGTTTTCAACACATTTTGTCTATATTTTGCGCTGGAATATACAATAAATATGTAACACTATTTCAACTACTAGTACAGATATTTTAATGAATTTACATTTTAAACCCTAATTTCATTTCATTAAGTCAAGTGTCTCCTAAATTTTCCCCCATCATGTTATATATTTAAAATAAATCTATATTATAGCCAATGTCTCTTGCACAAAACTAATCCTAAAATGTTTAACTACCTTTTAACTTTTTCAAAACTACAATCTCATTTTCCCAGCTGTATTTCAACTTGTATCACGAATACTAACACCTAATTTTGAGTGACATGTGTCTCCAAAGCTCCCCCATTATGTTAACGATAATATGCAACATATTTTTGATAGTATTTCTACAATCTTCAACAACTTTTTAAAATTTTCTCATTATGTCAGTTGTATTTTGGCTTGTATCGCGAGTACTTAGAGCTATTTTAGACTCTAATTTTGACTGGCGTGTGTCTCCTAAACCTCCCTAATTATGTGATCCATTTTGCATCCATTACGCTGCGCCCTGATGATTTGTTTCTTATTTCTGAAACGTCGGATCGCGGTGGAGAACGGCGGAGGAGGTGGTGGAGGTGACATGGCAGAATGGGACACTTTTGGCAATTAGCGAGTGATTTTCCAGATGGGTACATGCGCCAGCTCGGCCAACTACAACTCGTTAGTGCTCGGGCATCTCCTGCAGCCCTGCGGTCCTGTGATTTAATTAAACGGCCCATATCACAATCTCACCAAAAACTACAGGTCAGCACATTCGCCGCAAAATGGATTGTCCACGGCCCCTATACGGCGCCCTCTGCCAAGTTTGGATAAAAGTGCTTCTGTGCTCCGGATCTCGGGGGCCTCCGTCAACTCATTTTGGGATTATAAAGTAAAAAGGGACAAAGTATGCAACAAGGTACAGTGTTTTAAATATAGGGGTGATGACTAGATTTCAGATTCAACATTCTATTAGTATTTAAAGACCCGATATTACACAGAATTTACTCTTGAGAGCGGTAAACCATGTTATAACGTTGTTTCCTCATCAAAAACAGACCTGGAGTTGTGTTTTCATTTCATTTCATTCACACAAACCCTGCAGATTTAGGCTGAGTTCTTCTTTCAAACAGAAAACACTTGTGATGTCATGGGGTAATACAAGAGTTGCTCCACTGTGTTCTTAGGCCCCGTCCACACTAGTACGTATTTGAGTCGTTTTCGTTGTGGATGCAGTGTTCGTCCACAATAATCTGATGGAAAACGGCTCCAGAGACGGAACGATCTGGTGCCACCAGGTCCCACGAATTCACTCGAGTACAGATCTGATCCGGCACTGTGTGGACACCTGAAAACGCTGATACACTAACGTAGGTCTATGTGCCGCGAATTAATTCACTGCCAAAACTCTAAGAGGCTAGAATATATGTCCATTCATATATACGGTCTATGTTTATGACCTGCAGATGTATAATCTCTGAAAAGTTTAACATGAACCATCTCCAACGCGATAGAAACACAGAACAGACTCACCATCAGCAGAACACCCCTCTGTCACAGAAACAACACTCATAATCCACTAAGTCATGTCCTTTAGTCCAACAGAAGCTGAACCGCATCAGCGGACAATAGCGAGCTGTTTTTTGAGCGCTCAGTTTATGCGCCATGCGGTTTTAAGTTTTGTTTCTGTAAAACGTAAACAAATATACTCAAAGCTGTGTGAAGAGAGAAGGCTTGTGGACACAGAAACGACATGTATCGACGCAAATCGTTTCCGATACGGTGATAGGGTGATTCGTTTCAGTGTAAACGTAAACTTAAACTCTGTACACCATTACTAAAATAATTTTGATGATTTTGACTCTGGAATTGCCAATCTGAATTAAAGGAGCTGCTAACTTGAAAACTACCTTGAAAACTACCATTAGATGACATCACAAGTTGGAATTGAGCATTTTGAGCTTTAGAAATGTAGACAGACTAATAATAAAGTGTTACTCAAATGTGTGAATGAAACAAAATACAATTCCAGGTCTGTTTATGCATGAAGTAACACTGAAGCTCAAAAGAGTCAATTTTGCGTAATATCAGACCTTTAATTGAAACTAAAGTACACAGCAGAATGATTATTTTGTATAACTGGAAGCGAATCGTAAAATATTCCTATTCTAACCCTGTACTCCTCTGGTTTTCCTCCGTGTGCGCTTTTTGGCAGCTCTAAGCTCAGATCGCATTACAATGTGATGGGCTGCATATGGCTTATATGAACGATCAATATTACGAATCACTCTTTGGTCTTTTACAGCGTGGCAGTTTTTCTTGACACTTACTCTCTTGCCATGGGCGAACTGTCTGAAACGTCTAGCCCAAGGACACATCGGCAGCATGATCTTGGTTTAGATTTGAACCGGTGACTCCCTGGTTGGTGAGGAAATGCTTAAAGTGGGTCAGTCGACATGTTTTGACGATTCTTCAATTGTGACTTCATTTGGTGAGATAATACCTGCAGTGAATATAAATTGTAGTTTAATACCAATCAAGAAACAGTTTGTGAAAAAAAAAAAAGTTAAAAAGTAGAAATACATGTTGAAAATGACAGCAAGTACAGAATTGTATTTTAGACATTTTACAATTTATCATGTAAAACGTTTGCGAAAATTTTGTCCAAACGTTTGTCACAATTTACACGCAATAAACACACTTCTCACCAAATGTTACATAGTTTGACCATGAGCAGGTTAGGGTTCAGTGAGAGAGGTTAAAAACACAGACAAAGGCGTGAAGATGTGGTCCACAGTTTTATTATTATTATTTTTTTCCAATAGTTACAAAAAAGTGCAGGTGCAAAAAATTTGTTGTTAAATTCAGGGTAGCCGAGAGGTCTTAAAAGTCTTAAAAAGGTCTTAAATTTCATGTTCCTAAATTAAGGCCTTAAAACGTCTTAAATTATGTTGTCCAAGTCTTATTTTTTTCACAAAGGTCTAAAATTTCATTAGCTTTTTTTTTGTTTACTCAACCGGGCTCCAGTGCAATATTAAATGTTGGAGGGAGGGGAAAAAAACGTGACATAACATAACGTGAATGAACATTTAATTTGGAGAATGCGCAAACAAAACTTTGGCTTTTGCCATATGCACACAGATTTCCTCACGAAAACACTCATCTAAACGCGGAATAAAAAGTGAAGACGCTATACCAATTTTGTGTTTTCTGTTAGGACCGTCATCATATAAACGTAGCCTTAGATTCTGGATATAGTACCGGTAGTTGGTTGGTCATTATTAGAATTAGACATGATGTTTTTTTGGCCACATAATGCGTGCATCTTTGATCTTAATTTTCATTTAAGTGGTCTTAAAAAGGTCTTTAAAAAGTCTTAAATTTGGGATAGCCAAACCTGAGGATACCCTGAAATTAAAACATTATGTCAACAAAATAAAAGTTTTTTCTTACAGTTTATATGTCAAATAATAATTTCTGTGCACATTTAAAAAGTTTTGACCCAGTGTACGGCATGGTTGCTAGGTAACAGTTACAGAATTCCCTAGTGGGATGTCCAACCAGGAAGTCAAAATTGAAACCTTAAAAAAAAAAGGTCAAAATCTTAAATATATGGATCTTTACAGTGTTTTAGTGAAGTGTGTTTCTTTCTTGCTGGTTTAGTCGTGGTTTTATCTTACCTCTTCGCCGTCCCATTTAGTAGTGGTCTTGTTCCACCTTTATATTTGATTTAGCACTATTCTTTACCACTGCAGTATATCACATTGCATTAGATTGTACAGGGCTAATGCATTGGCCAAGTAATATTAGATAAAAGTTACCTTAAGTAGAAGAATCTGAGTCCTCATTCAGTGCTTTATCTGAGATGCTCCTTCTTAGCATTACACAACATGATTTGATTGAGTTATCCGTGGAGAGGCGTTAGAACCATTAAAATGCATCGACTCAAAAATAGCCCTTGTCTCAACTTTAAGGTAATCGAAGTTGCTGGTGTGAGAAATGCACGTTGCTTTTTTTGTTTTTTCTTCTTTTCTATGTGTATTTAAAGGAAATATCAAACAGAAATCATCAGAAAATGTGCATTAAACATCCGATGTTACGCAAAATTTATCCTTTTGAGTTTTTAGAATGTTGTTACCTCCTCAAAAACAGACCTGGAGTTGTTTTGTTTCATTCACTTTTACGTCACTCTTACAGTTAGTCCAAAATTCTGCAGCACGTCTTTTAACCGGCACAGGTTGTAGAAAACACATCACACCTATTTTATCCTCATTGCGCTTTCTCCCCGTTAATTTCAGAGTTTTGATTTTGATTGTTTATTTTTAAAGCGCTTCATGGACTGGCCCCAACGTACATTCCAGACCTCATTGTTCTGTACACTCCTTCGCAGAGGAGGGGACTTGCACGTTGTGACCTGGACTTGAGTTACTATTTTTAGGACTTGACTTGATAAAATGGACTAAGACTTGGAACTCGACTTGGACTTGAAGGTCAAAGACTTGGGACTTGAGGCCTGTAACTTGAGAAGACTTGAGAAGCACTTTTAAATTTGAATTTGTTCTATTCTGACTGTAATAATTCACTCTAAGGTCTTGTCAAGATATTTAAAAAGGAAAAAAAAAAGTGCATTTCTACAGCTCTCATATAAATACACATATATAAATATATTAGGACTTTATAAGTATAATTTATATTAAAAGTTATACAAATTGTAAAAATCTATATTTGGTACTTTGGTTTAAAGACTTAAAATGACTTGAAGCTCAAAGCAGATGTTTTGGACTTGATTTGGACTTATAAGCCAGTGACTCGAGACTCAACTTGGACTTGCCTGTATTTGACTTTGGACTTGACTCGGACTTGAGGTCAAAGACTTGAGACTTACATGAGATTTGCAAAATGACGACTTGGTCCCACCTCTGCTCCTTCACGCGCTCTGAGGTCCAGCTCCAACTTGTCCCAAAAACGAGACTCAAAAACCGGGTTGATCCTGGGGTGACCAGGCCTTTTCTGTGGTTGGCCCCAAACTTTGGAACGGAATGCTTTCCCCCCTCACATTAAGACCACCCCTTTAGTCGAATGTTTTTAGTCTCGTTTAAAAACACTTTTACTCACCTTCTTTTTGCACGGCGTGAAAATTGTGTGGTCCTTTGACTGTCTTTTATTAGTTTGATTTACTATTTTTCTATTGGCTAATTTAATTTTATTTATTTTTTTATTTTTATTTTTTTTACTTGCTTATTCATTTATTTTCAGCTTTTTTTTATTGAATGTGTTCATTTTTTATTTTTATTTTTTTAATAATGTGCCTTCTCTGTGCAGCACTTTGTGTTGGTAAAATGTGTACAAATAAAGTTGGATTGGATTGAACTGACGCTTGTTTGAGTAATCCTGCAATATTAGTCTGTCTAAATCTCCGAAGCTCAAAATGCTCTGTTCCACTTTGTGATGTCATGATGTAGTTTTCAAATTAACAGCTACCTTTTTACCTTTTGTTCAGCAGAAATGAGCAATTCCACGGTTAAAACTACCCAAATGATTCTGATGAAGGCGTGTGGAGTGAAGCACTTCCTGTATTACCACATGACATCACAAAGTGGAACACAGTGTTTCCAGTTTAAGGGATGAATAATGATACATTTTCAGGTTGTGTGCGTTAAACATATGTAAATGAAACAAAACACAACTCCAGGTAGGTTTGTGATGAGGGAACCACATTATAACAGATCAGAAAACGGTGTAATACAGACCCTTTAAGGCAACCGGCGCTTTGAACTCGCTGATGTGAGAAATACGCATAGGATCTTTCGCTTTTGTCCTCCCCTTTAAAGGAAATATCAAACAGAATGCATCAGAAAACTGCATTAAAAGGCTGCAGTGGTTGCTGGTACAGTTTTGCATGGCCCTGCTTGGTATTTACAGCTGGCGGAGCGAAGATGCAGCCTCCTACCCACTTTACATAGAAATATAATCAGGACATGCACAGCCCAGCGTCCATTACGGAGGTATCTGGAGGTAGACACTGTAATAGAGGCCCAGAAAACAGTGTATGGGTATTTGACATGCTTTATATACATGCATGAGCAGGGCCGCGCTCACATTTGCATACACTTGTCATGCAGGAGGTTGAAATACAGTTTTGTTTTGTGTGTTTTAGATGCATTTTTGATATTAGAAAGAGGGATGTGTTTGGATAAGAGCGCGTGGATAACATTGTGACAGAAGAGGCAATAGTGACCTAAGTGAACCATTTTTTACCGTTCACATTTAGAAATTTCTCTTTTCCTTCGGTATATCGGTCACTTGTAGTAACTGGTAGACACCACATAGTAATCTGTTTACCTTTTACAACATACTGTATGCCATCAAATATTATTGGACCGTATAAACTGAGAGAAAGAAATCACAATATGAATTTTACCAACATTTTTAAGGGGAATTTGTATTTTCAAGATTGCAAAGTAAAAACTATTTATGTAATTAGTCCAAAATAAACTGAAATCATCTGAAATTTGCAAGTAGTGTTTTCATTTGTGTACATTTTTACTTAAGTCACTTAGAACAGCATATTTTTTTTTTTTTTTTTTAACAGATTGTGATGCTGATTTTGCAAATGTTTTCCACACATATTTTTGTGACAGGGACAAAATCAGTTTTTATTGTCAGTTCCTAATTTGGTGATTTTGTGGATGTAACAATATCCAAATGTCACGGTACGTTATTATCACGATATGCATCTCACAGTATGATATTTGTTGAGATATTTTGATGAGGCTAATATAGTTGCACTTTTTTGCTTTTAAAATACCTTGACAAGATTTTGGTGTGAATTATTACCATCATAATCACAAGAATTTAAGTAAAAAACACATCTCTTCATGTTGTCTGCACTGAAATGAATCATGGGATATGTAGTTCCTGATGTTTATAAGATGTTGCTACTATAAAACCATGTATTTAAGCAAAGTAACTTGTGATTCGATATATCGTGAGACTTTTGATGATACGGTATCACTATATTTCGGTTATTGTTACATCCGTAGTAATTAGGATGTTGAGAAGGCATAAAGTAACTAAGGAATAAGTTTGGACCAGTGCAGACTAGTTCTGTTTTTTTTTTTTTTTTTTTTTTTTTTTTCACATTTCTAGACACGTTTCTAAACTGAAATCTAATGAAATTTGCGAGGACCGTTTTCATTTGTGTACAGTTTTACTAACTAATCTGTATGTTAAAAAGTCACTCAGAACTGTATACTTTTTACATTTTTTAACATATTGTGGTGCTGATTTTGCAAATGTTTTCCCAGACATATTTCTATAACAGGGACATAATCAGTTTTTAATTTGGTGTTTTTATGGTGTAAAGTTGTACAATGTTGGGTAAAAGTACCTTTTTGAAAATAGAGTAAACTATAAAAACACTATAACTACAAAACTATAACTTCAAAAAGATCAAGTTAAAAATAAATAAATCTAGCAATGTACAGTTGAAGAATCTCCATTGTTTTCTTCATTCATGTGTTTTTCATTGTGTATTGTCCCTACTTCGCATAGTTCCCCTTGGCAGTGTTCCATTAGAATAGGTATATGACACAATACTTCCCGGGGCCATGGCTAATCCATAGTAATCATTCAGGTCACTTTATTGACAGCCTTTTCATTTGTTTAAAAGAGGCGATCAATTCCTATTTGTCCACATGATCCAAATGAAAATGTTTTGTTAAAGACCAGAGACCGACCACTGACATTTTGTACCTCGGATGCTCTATAAGGGTGTCTTGTTTAAGATTTGTAAGTGCAATGCTACTTGAATGTACCATATAGTCAAAAACACATCTTCCTATCAAAAGTGTTATAAAAAAGTTATACTCAATGTTACACCTTAGCATTTTGTATAAAACTATCTTGTTTTGTATTCTACGTATGATATTAGACAAAAATAATATTAAAAACACTACTTTCATGTAATTACCAGCAACTCAACAATAGTCAAAATCAATGGAAAACATCCAAAGAAGTATCATTAGAATATACTAAATGTTACTCCTTAGGATTTTGTACAAGCATATCTTGATTGTCATATAAATTGATAAATTGACGTATAACGTTACGATTTTAGACAAAAATACTAAATCACCAATACTCGAAATCAACTGATTAAAAGTGTCATTAAAAACATACAAAATGTTACACCTCAACTGACAACATCATCCAGTCAAAGGTGTCATTAAAAACATACTTAATGTTACACCTTAGCATTTTGTATGAGAATATATTGTTTTGTGTGTTTACGTAAAAAGTTGATTTTAGATTACAAAACATATTAATAAAAATCACCTTAGTGTCATTGCCAAAACTCTAAAATGAACTGACAACATCATACAATCAATGGTGACATAAAAAAAAGTACTAAATGTTACACCTTAGCATTTTGTATAAGAATATCATGTGTTGTGTTATTATGTATAAAGTTGATTTTAGATTTCAAAAATAACTATTAAGAATCACTTTAGTGCAATTACCAATACTCTAAAATCAAATGTCAACATTATTCAATCAAAGGTGTCATAAAAAATAATAATAATAATAAAAAAATAAATAAAACAGACTAAATGTAACACCTTGGCATTTTGTGTAAGAATATCTTGTTTTGTGTTTTTATGTATACATATAAAGTTGATTTTAGATTACAAAAAAAAAATCAATACAAATCACTATAGTGTCATTGCCAATACTCTAAAATGAACTGACATCATACAATCAATGGTGACATAAAAAAAAGTACTAAATGTTACACCTTAGCATTTTGTATAAGAATATCATGTTTTGTGTTATTATGTATAAAGTTGATTTTAGTTTTCAAAAATAACTATTAAAAATCACTTTAGTATAATTACCAATACTCTTAAATAAACTGACAACATAAAACAATCAAAGGTGTCATTAAAAAACAAACAAACAAACAAAAACAAAAAAACAGACTAAATGTTACACCTTAGCATTTTGTATAAGAATATCATGTTTTGTGTTATTATGTATAAAGTTGATTGATTAACTTATAAAAAATCACTTTAGTATAATTACCAATACTCTAAAATCAAATGACATTATTCAATCAAAGGTGTCATAAAAAAAAAAGAAAAAAGAAAAACAGGTTAAATGTTACACCTTAGCATTTTGTATGAGAATATATTGTTTGTGTGTTTACATATAAAGTTGATTTTAGATTACAAAAAAATATCCATACAAATCACTTTAATGTCATTGCCAATACTCTAAAATTAACTGACAACATCATACAATCAAAGGTGTCATAAAAAACAAACAAAAAAAACCCACAAAATGTTACACCTTAGCATTTTCTATAAGAATATCTGATGTTTTTACGTAGAAAGTTATTTTATATTCAAAACAATACTAACATTTTATATAAAATTGCATTATCCAAATTTCATTCTGCCCAATATCTTCAAATTACATTCTCGCTTTAAATCCGTAACACCACTGGCCGATTCAAACAAACAGCCTATAGAGAGACCTACGCTGCCATTTTGAAAAGAAAATATTGAACTGTCTTTTTGATGAATGAACGTCCATTGTGTATTTTTGTTAAATGAAATTGCCATTGACTGGATGCTGAGGTGAGGAGGTGAATATATTTAGTCTTAGGCCTATATTAAATCTCTCTATTTCCATATGGCAGGTGAATGTATATTTATAAGTGTTCATATACCTGCTGTATACATAAATGCATGCTCGCCACTGTGTCCTTGAGCTCCTTGTATGTCGTCCATATAAAGGTATTTCGCACATGGAGGGGACTATTGTTTGCGTATGTGTGTGTGAGTGGGTGCGTGAGGGGGGCTGGGGGTATGTACGGGATGGGGTGGGGTGGGGTGGGGGGGACAATTAGAAGCTAGCGTGCGGCGTCCCGTGAGATGCTAACGCCGCGGATCAGCTGCTGTTATGTCATTCACGAGCCCTCTGTTTTGGCCATGTTTGATGCGCGAACCCACATGGGACCGCATTAGCAAACAGACCCCCCCGCGAGCTCGCCGCCGCGGTAACAAATGCGTCATTGTGTAACATTTCTATCATTATTTTGGGTCACATCTTTGAACTCGATTTTTTCTGCGTATTTGTGCAAAACCTGCCATGCCCCAGTGCAAATATATTGTACAAGCTGCTGTTAAGGTCAAAATAAGTCCACTGTGCACTGTCTGCATCTAGAAAGCATTTGTTTTGTACCATAATCAGGAAGTGCACATTCGCATTGCTGTTAGTTTTGCGGTCGTTGGCAAAGGTGCTTTGGTCTCTGGAGGTTGTGGAAACCGCTTAAAAACTCATCAGTATGAGTAATTAGTAGGGATGAAACGATATCCAACTCTCGGTACGATATTATCATGATATCCAAATCTTATGGTATGATATTATCACGGTATGCATATCACGGTACGATATTATCACGGTATGCATATCACGGCACAATATTATCACAATATGCATCTCGCAGTACGATATTATCATGATATACATCTCAGCGGTATGATGTTATCACAATATGCATGTCACGGTACGATATTTCTTGCGATATTTTGATGAGGCCAACATAATTGCACTTTTTTGCTTTTAAAATACCATGACAAGATTTCGGTGTTAATTATTACCATCATAATCCCAAGAATTGAAGTAAAAAAATATATTTCTTCATGTTGTATACACTGAAATGAATCATGGGATATGTAGTTCCCAATGTTTATAAGCTTAAAACCATGTTTAAAACCATGCATTTAAGTAAAGGAACTTGCGATTCGATATATTGTGACAACCCACGATATTATTGTGAGACTTTTGACGATACGACATGACAATATTTTGGTTAGTCTTACATCCCTAGTAATTAGGATGCTGAGAATGCATAAAGTAAGTGAGAAATAACTTTGGACCACTGCAAACGAGTTCTGTTTTATTTCACGTTTCTAGACACGTTTCTAAAATCAGGTGCAGCACCTTTAAATCATCTACAATATAAACTTATTTTCAGACAGTTGCAGTAGCGTATAGTGTGTGCATTTTGCTACCTAAATCTTGTATTTACTGTCTGTTGTTATGTGGAATCTGGTGTGAAAAGGAGAGAAAAAAAAAAAAAAAGGCATATTTTGCTTTAGAAAGTAGCAGCTGATTCATACACACTTTCCTCCATTGACAGAAAAGAATGGGCTTTCACACACAAAACGTCTATAGGATTTCCCCTAAGCTTTCAGTGATCCTCAACAATGCATATAAGATGTTTTGAGAAGAGATCGCTGTGCTGTTTATGGGCTGCTTTAAAAATTATAGTTTATTTCTTTATTCCTTTATTTATTTTTTATGTGTTGCATTGTTCTTTCTTGCTTCAAAAATCTAAAGAAACAAGTTGTATATTATATTCTAATTCCAGATTTGACACCAACATGAAATTTCAACTTAAAATGTTTTGACCGCTGACATTTTGCGATTAGAATTTTGTAACTTGCATTTTTCTGTATGATGTCATGATTTTAGATTTTGAAAGCTGTTAATAAATATAACTTGAATGTTTACCATCAAATCACTACAATACTCTCAAATCAACTAATGACAAAAACAACTGATTTAAAAAAAATGTGTTATTTGGTATTCATTTTGTTCAATATCTTCAAATTATCAGTTTGAATCCAAAATAAACTGACCCAAATTCGAGTTTTATTGTCCAGCTTCAACACATGTAACACATTTTTGGAAGATGATTTTTTTTTCTTTATGTTTCAATTTGAAATGTTTTGTCAAGAACCCTCATTTGGCAATTAGAATTTGGTAACATATGCATTTGCGTTTTTTCTGCGTGTGATGTCATGATTTTAGATTTTGAAAGCTACAAATGAACAAATCAGTGCAATACTCTAAAATCAACTGACGACAGGATCCAACTGATAAAAACATGTCTTATGCAAAACACCAACACCAACGCTTCAATGCATTTAACACATTTTTGGAAGATGAAATGTTTTCCTTATGATCCAGTTTTGTCAAGAACCCATTTGTAATTTTGTAACTAGACTTTTATTTGCATTTGCATTTTTTCTGTATGTGATGTCATGATTTTAGATTTCGAATACTCTAAAATCAACTCACGACAGAAACCAACTGATTAAAAAAAAAATGTCTTATTCGAATTTAATTTTGTTCAATATCTTTAAATTATCGGTTTGAATCCGAAAGAAACTGATCCAAATTCGAGTTTTATTGTCCCGTCCTATCGTCGAATCATTGCTGAAATTAGTTGCGGTCATGTGACTTTCTCGCCCGCCGCGTGTGTGTTTTGATGTATGAATTCACATGGGACATCATCAGCCCTCCGCCTCCTCCCTCTTTCTCTCTCTCTCTCCTCCTCCTCTTCTTCTCCTCCTCTCTCCACTCTTCCCAGCGTTACCAGCACCATCACCAGCGACCAACCCCCCCCCCTCTGTCTCCAACCCACCCACCCTCCCACTTTCACTTAGCTCCCCCACCCTCTACAACCCCTCCTACTCCGCTATCCGAGCTTACACGCCTCCCTCCGTCCGGCACACTCTGAACCTCCCCGTCCCTGCCTCTACGCTGAAAGTAAACAGTAGCGGCGGATCGCGAGTGTGTGAGCTCCAATCGCGGAGAGAAAGAAAGCGAGAAAGAAAGAGAAAACCCCTGGTACGCTGAAAGAGAGCGAGAGAGAGAGAGAGAAGAAGAGAGAGGGGGAAGCAGAGAGGAGAGATAGTGTTAGTACTGGATCATGCACATTGTCTGCGCTGAGCTTGCATCGCCGCTCAATCTCCACTAAATCAAAAGAAACGAACTGAAAGGACGCGAAGACGAGATAGCAGAAAGGAGGAAGAGCAAAAGGAAGAGACGCAAGAACAGCTTAAACAACAAAAACACGACCAGGATCTCCCTTGCTAAATGCGTAAAGCTCCCCGAATTCCCACACTGAGCTCTATGGCCAACTCCGGCTGCTTGCTCCTCTCCAGTGCTGGGATGCTGCCCCACTCCCTCCAGTGTCCCCCGGCGTTCCTCTACCTTCCCGAGGTAAGACATGACTTGTTTTCATTCCGATTCCATCCGAAAACCCTACGTCTTTCTTCCCTTTCGCCTCTTTTTCGCTTTCGTCTCATCTTCTCCGCCGATGTATCCACTTCTTTCGCGATCGCGGGGACTACAATCGGCACGTGACGGCTCTTTTGGAAAGCGTCGTCGGTCCCTTTAACCTTTGAACCTTTCGCTTTTGTTCGGGGAAGTCACTAAAAGATTTCGGGGGGTGCTCTGCGTGAGGGAGAGAGAGAAGCAGGAGGAGGAGGGAATCCCATTCTTTTAATTCCTCCGCGAGGCTTTCTCCATCTCTCCTCCGCTCGCTCTCCTCTCTCTCGGCGCAACTACTCCAAGTGAATTAAAGCCATGAATTACTATGACGCTCCTCTTCTCGATTATGTAGCCTTCCTTTTGTGATTCCGGCTCGCGATTTTCCGTTCTCGCACGCTCCGCGAAGTAGATCCGGTACAACTTTTTGACGCGGGACTCTTGCCAGCAACTTTTTTCGGGGCTGCCTCACCTAACCTCCCCGTTGAGAATCCGTTTTCCAGTTAACGTCATCGACCGTTTGAGAACATGTCATTAGCAAAAGCATTGATCAGTTTCAACGGGGTTCGCTTTGGCGTTTTCTTCTTCTTCTCCTTTCTCATTCACTCCTCGCGTCGTGTTGTTTTGAAGACGTCAGCAACATTGGAAGCACACGGGTACAGCGCGCGCATTCATTCAGCTATTTGACATTACGCTAAAAGCTCCCGGGTTTATAGTAAGATTTGTCTCGATCCCCAGCGAGCCCCTCTCCGTTCATCTTTTTAATGGCCATCACGCTACGCTGACAACACTTTGAATAATTATACATGTCTGCAAAAGCATTGATTCCTTCTCCTCCGCTCCTCTCCCTCTCTCCTCCTCTCCTCTCTCTTTTGGAAATTGATTCTGTCACTGATATCCTGCTTGTTTTGGTGAACGCTGCAATTTCGTTTTTTTTTTTTTTTTTTTTTTTTTAAACAAAATCTCCCAACAAGGTGACTTCTTAACAAGACTGTCAATCTCCCCGGCTGTGTGTCCGTTCGTTTAGTAATTGTTTTAATTCAGTGTTTACCAAAGCTTCATCGGTGTGTTTGACTTTTTACTCGCGTTGCGTTCACACTTGCTTCGTCGTAGTTTCTTTCTGATGTAAATTTGGTCAGGTCTTGTTCTAGTTCTGGTTTAGTTTTAATCTAGTCCAGTTTTCTCAGTTGACGTGTGTGTGAAAATGTGTTTGCGTACGTTGCGTTCACACTTGCACAGTCGTAGATTCATCCCGGCTTAGTCCTGTGTGTGTTTGGTCAGGTCCTCTTCTAGTCCAGGTTTAGTCCTGGTCTAGTCCAGTCCAGGTTTAGTCCTAATTTTGACACGGTGTGTGTGAAAGTGTGTTTGCTTACTGCATGTTGTGTTCACAGTGGCTTCGACGTAGTTTCATTCTCGCTTAGTTCTGACGTAAATTTGATTAGGCCCTGTTCTAGCCCTGGATTAGTTCTGGTCTAGTCCAGGTTTAGTCCAGGTTTAGTCTCAGTTTAGTCCTAAATCTGACCTGGTGTGTGTGAAAGTGTGCTTTCTTACATTACACTTGCTTGGTTGTAGTTTCATTCTGCTTTAGTCCTAGCATAGATTTGGTTAGGTTCTGTTCTAGTCCAAGTTTAGTTCTGCTCTAGTCCTGGTTTAGTCCAGGTTTAGGTCAAGTTTAGACCCGGCTTTAGTCTTTAAATTGCTTGTAGTGTGTGTGTACGTGTGTTTACTTAGTCCTGACATAAATTTGTTAAGATCGTGTTCTAGTTCTTGTTTAATCCTGGTTCAGTTCTGGTCTAGTCCTGGTCTAGTTCTGGTCTAGTCCTAGTTTGGTTGAGGTTTAGGTCAAGTTTAGACCCGGCTTTAATCTTTAAATTGCAAGTAGTGTGTGTGTAAGTGTGTTTACTTAGTCTTGATGTAAATTTAGTTAGATCCTGTTCTAGTTCTGGTTTAATCTTGGTTCAGTTCTGGTCTAGTCCTGGTTTAGTCCAGGTCTAGTCCTGGTTTAGTCAGGTTTAGGTCAAGTTAGACCTCTTTAGTTCTGGTTTAGTCTGGTAAATTTAGTTAGATCCTGTTCTAGTTTAATTTTGGGTTCTGGTCTAGTCCTGGTTAGTCCAGGTTTAGGTCAAGTTTAGAGCTTTAGTCTTTAAATTGCAGTGTGTGGTTTACTTAGTCTGATGTAAATTTAGTTAGATCCTTTAGTTCTGGTTTAATCTTTTACCTGTTTAGTGTTAGTCCTGGTTTAGGTTTAGTCTTTAGGTCAAGTTTAGACCGGCTTTAGTCTTTAAATTGCATTTGTGTGTGTGTAAGTGTGTTTACTTAGTCCTGATGTAAATTTAGTTAGATCCTGTTCTAGTTTTGGTTTAATCCTGGTTCATTTCTGGTCTAGTCCTGGTTTAGTTCTGCTCTAGTCCAGGTTTAGTCCTAAATCTGACGTAGTGTGTGTGTGGAAGTGTGAACTGCAGCATCAGTGCAGACAGAGAGAGAATATGAGACGTTCAAAGGCCTGTACGCGCTATGGAAGCTTCTCATTTACCACAGCCATATACCCCCATCATCGTAATGACTCCCACCCCCCTCCCTCCCATCTGTCCCGGCCGCGTGCTCGGACAGCCGGGCAGGTGCACCAAACCCCCCCAAAAAATAAAAACCGATCGGAACCACACCTCCTTTTTCTTTTCTTCTCCTCCTTTCTCAATACCTACCCTTTTCTCCATCCTTTTTTTCCTTTTGCGCAGTTGAATTAGTCGATAAATATCTCACTTTTGGCTCTGGCGCTGCCTCAAATTAGTGTAATAAATCAGAAGGCAGCTCGGTGATCGCTAACAAATCATACTCCACATCATAAAGCATGTTTAGGGCTTGTTTTATTTAATTAGGGAGCCATTTTTCTCCCTCGGAAAATACCTTTAATTTTTAAGCACATGTCGAAGGCTGCAGAGGCTGGTGGCAGAAGGTGTAATGTAATAGAGGCATGTTTGAGCTGGAAAAAAAGGCTCAGGGATTTGAGTAACCTCGCTTTAATGACGCTTTCTATTAGATTTCCTGCTTTGGACTATGTATATAGGGTGTGTGTAAAATTAAGGAATGCCTTCTGCTAACCCTAGTGTATGACCAATTATAAACTTCTTGGGTGAAAAGATGTTTACATTGTTGATTTTTGTAAATCTTTAAACATTTTTTTTCAGTTTTAGCCTAAAATGTATAATATTGTATATAATACTATGGGATACTTTCTGCTCACTCTAGTGTATGAACTGTTAAAATAGCTTGCTTACATTGTTGTCTACACTTTTTGTCGTGGTGCAGTGGGAAATTTGAGTAATCTCACTTTAATGACTCTTTCTATTAGATTTCCTGCTTTGGACTAAAATGTATAAAGGGTGTGTGTGAAATTAAGGAATGCCTTCTGCAAACCCTAGTGTATGAACAATTAAAAATGTCTTGGGTGAAGAGATGTTTACATTGTTGATTTTTGATACTTCTTAAAATCTTTAAACATGTTTTTTTCTGTTTTAGCCTAAAATGTATAATAATGCATATCATTTTATGCTTTATACTTTCTGCTAACCCTAGTGTATGAACTGTTAAAATAGCTTGCTTATATTGTTGTCGTGGTGCAGTGGGAAATTTGATTAATCTCACTTTAATGACACTTTCTATTAGATTTTCTGTTTTGGACGATGTATAAAGGGTAAATTTAAGGAATGCCTTCTGCTAACTCTAGTGTATGAACGATTATAAACTTCTTGGTCAAAAAGATGTTTAATTTTCTAATTTTAACACTTTTTTTTCAAATCTTTTAAGAAAATATATAAAGGGTTTGTAATATTATAAGATGCTTTCTGTTAACCCTAGTGTATGAACTGCTATAATAGCTCGCTCACATTGTTGTTTACATTGATTATATCTGACACTTTTTGTGGTGGTGCAGTGGGAAATTTGAGTAACCTCACTTTAATTACATTTTCTATTCTATTCTAAAGGGTGTGTGTAAAATTATGGAATGCCTTTGGCTAACCCTAGTGTATGAACGGTTAAAACTGCTTGTTCAAATTGTTGTTTACATTGTTGATTTTTAACACTCTAACACACAAATCTTTTAAGAAAGTATATAAATTGTGTTTAATATTATTAGATGCTTTCTCTTAACACTAGTGTATGAACAGTTTAAAGTGTTTGCTCAAATAGTTGTTTACATTTTTACAGTTTTATAACAACAATTTGTGTGGTGGTGCAGCGGGAAATTTGAGTAACCTCATTTTAATGACGCTTTCTATTCGATTTTCTGCTTTGGACTAAAATGTGTAAAGGGTGTGTAATATTATGAGATGCCTTCTACTAACCCTAATGTATGAACTGTTAAAAACAGCTTGTTTGAATTGGGCTGTTTAGATTGCAGATGTTTGTAAATCTTATAGCATATATTCTGCTTCTGCTTTGTCCTAAAATGTATAAAGGATTTGTAATATTATGGGGTGCTTTCTGCTAACCCTAATGTATGAACTGTTAAAATAGCTTGCTCAAATTGTTGTATACATTGTATTTGACACTTTTTGTCGTGGTGCAGTGGGAAATTTGAGTAACCTCATTTTAGTGATGCTTTCTATTCGATTTTCTGCTTTGGGCTAAAATGTACAGGGAGTGTGTACTATTATGGGAACCCTTCTGTTAACCCTAGTGTATGAACGGTTAAAACAGCTTGTTCAAGTTGTTGTTTACATGTTGATATTGACACTTTTTGCAGTGGTGCAGTGCAAGAAAAGACAACATTTGAGAAATCTCCCTTTAATGACACTATTTGGGTTTCTGCTTTAGACTAAAATATATAAATGTGTATAATATTATGGGATGTCTTCTTCTAACTCTAGTGTATGAACAGTTATAAGTAGCTTGTTCAAATTGTTGTTTACATTGTTAATTTTAGTTATTTTGTGCACATTTTTACAGCTTTCTGCTTTGAACTAAAACGTGTAAAGTGTGTTATAATATTAAGGAAATGCCTCGACCAATCCTAGTGTATGAACTGTTAAAAACTGCTGATTCAAATGTTTGCATTGTTGAAACCGAAACTTTTTGCAGTGGTGCAATGGGAAAAAGGCAACCTCACTAAAATGACACTTTCTAGTAGATTTTCTGCTTTAAACTAAAACATGTAAGGAGTGTATAATGTTATGGGATGACTTCCGCTTATCCTAGTGTATGAACAGTTAAAAATCGCTTGTTCAAATTGTTGTTTACATTGTTAATATATGACAATTTTCATGGTGGTGCAATCAGACAATTTCTGAGATGTTCTACTTTAAACTAAAAGGTGTAAAGTGTGTTCAATATTATGTGATGCCTTCTGCTAACCCTAATGTATGAACGGCTAAAAGCAGCTTGGGCAAATAGTTGTTTACACTGTTGATTTTGACACTTCTTAAAGTCTTTCTCAATTCTGAAAGGCATTTAAGCAAAAGCACAATTAAATAACAAGTACACAGGATTATAACTTTTTTTTTTTGGTTTGTTTGTTAATTATTTACAACAGTTTCAAATATTAAAATATCCTTAGCTGCTTTGTTACACCCTGACACTCCAGTCCCAAGCTGTCTTATGTCAGATCGATTTTTTTGTCATGTCACGTTTTCACCGCAGTGTGGCCTTCACCGAAAAGCCTAAAAGGAACCCAGAGTAGGGAAAAAACAGCTTTGTAATGTGTGAATTGTCGAATTGTTAAGTCATTTTGAAAAACCAAAAAGGGCAATAACTAGGACTTGTGGGTAATGTTGCAGAGAATTACGTCATTTTGTGAGTGTTTTGGAGAGCAGCGAGGCACTTTCTGACTACTCACGGATTTGCTTCATCATTTCACACTTTTTTTCTTTTCTTTTTTTTATCACATTTAAACGTTGCTGGTCGTGTTGAAGTGTTGTCAGCAAGAATCCGAGGTCTTAATTTTTTTAGCTGTCTACACTTTGCCGTTGTCAAAAGATTTAATCATTTTCCGATTGACTGCAATAGTTAATAGTGAAATAAGTGTTGTTGTTGGTTGGGAAAATTTGAACCTAAATGCGATTTTAAAACGTGTATTGAATCATTTGTAACTTTGTTTTTAAAAAGATTGCATATTCCTGTATCTGTCAGAGTTACGTCATGACATTCTAGCACCATAAAGTTACAGTTTTATGCTTTTATGTTTTTGTTGTTGTTGTGTTCAAGTATAGAAATAGAAAGTACAACTGTAACAGCGTTTTTATGTTATTAAATTGAAACTTGTGTGTGAGAATTTGTTACTGCAAAGTTGCTCTAGAAAATGCTGTTTCTTTCATTGAAGTCTGCATATTGTTTTCAAAAAGCAAGTATTAATTTCAAAATCAGTGACTGCTTTTATGTCTTTAATTCCTACTTTTTCACAGTACTATAAGTTACATTTGTTTACAGCAAGAAAATATCAAATTGTGACTTTTTTTTGATAAGTATCGTGATCAGATTTGAACAAAATCCTAAAACAAATCTCGCAAAGTTCAGATTTTACACACGTCCAAAAGGAATTTTCAAAAAAGACTGAAACTAATACAAGAATCACATTTCAGAGGATGTTTGTACAGATCTAAACTACAGTGTTAGCAGTTTTTTTGCAGAATAAAACTGGAGATTTAGTTGTTTGTGGAAGAAATAATGGCACTTCAAAAATTGCAGCGTTTGCGATTTGCAAAATTGTGATTACAATTCATTTTGCAACCCACGTTTGTAAGTTACATTCATTTATAGCAAGATATATTTAATGGTAGAACTCCTTTCTTCTCTCTCTTCTCTCCTCCCTCTATCCTATTCTTCTCTCCTCTTTCTCTTCTCTCCTTTCCTCCCTCCTCTGACTTTAATGGATTTCTAATTCTGTAAAACATTTTCATTTACTTTGTGTATGAATTGTTCTATACAAATAAACTCGCCTTGCCTCTCCTTCATCTCTCTCCTCTCTCTATCTCTCCGTCCTTTCTCTCCATCCATCCATCCATCTCCTCCTCTCTCCTTCTCCTGTCTCTATCCATCACAAATTGCAGTCTTTGCGATTTACTAATTGTGTTTTCGATTCAATAACTATGAATACTTCGACCCAAATCCAAAGTTGCATTCATTTATTGATAAAACGTTAGAACTCGCGCACTTTTCCTCTTTTCTGCGGGACTCTGAAGCCACGTTTACATCGTCGTAGCTCTGTGTAAACCCTCCCGATCTCACATAAGCCTTCTCTCTCTCTATACTGTATCTGTATCTATACAATGCAACGTGTGTGTGTGTTTTCAATGCACGTTTCTCTCTCCCCGTCTGTTCGTTCATCCTTCGTTTCTTCCAAGTGCAGGGGCAGCTTTTGTTTTGCATCCTTTTTTTTTTTTTTTTTTCGGGTGTTTTCGCGGTAATTCCTCTTCGCCGCGAGCAGGAGCAGAAGGAAGAGGGGAAGGGAGAGAGAGAGAGGGAGAAAAAGAAAAAGACAGAAAGAGGAAGAGGGAGGTGACTTGCTCTCCACCCCCAATACGCAGCGATACAATACGTTTTTCTTTTCCACGCGTTTGCCTATAGTTTTAAATCCTATATAGAAGGCAGTGGGATTAAGACATGCGTAGGTGTGCAAATTGAGTTAAAACGAAGGAGGTTTATATTCTAGACTTTGCAGCTTTTAAATTTAAGTTTGTGTTTTTGAAAATGGCTTGATGAAGTTTCATAAAATGTTGAAATCTTGCGAACAATTGATGTCGGTGTTGTCTTGATAAAGCATTTTGGCATTGGTGAATTAAAGATTGGGTCCCTTGACAGTGGATTTGTAATAACTGGATGGATTTTTGTCCAACTGTTTGTATTTTGTAACCCTTTCAGACCTTTGACATTTGTTCTCGCCTGGATTTTAAAAAATAATTTTTCTATTAAAACTCCCCCTTTTATCCTCTAATGAAGTGTTAGACATCCTTTTTTTCCCAGTACAACCTGTTATTTCACAATCTGCTGCTGAAAAAAAAAAAAAAAAAAAAGCTTTAGGACCAGAAATACAAATGGAAAAAACACAAAAACTAAAAATTTTAATGTAAAATAAAATTCACACTCTTTCATACAAAACACACAGCAACGTGTATAAACAACTTTTTGGACATTAAAAAAAAATGCTTAAGTTAGGGCCTTATTTTTTCATTTTTATTTGTTTGAGCAAGGTACAACAAAATCAACAACAATAACATAACAAAACAAGGAAATGTACATGTACATTTTTGGGACCAGGTGCGCAAAAGGAGTAGGATGAAGTTTAAGAAACTTAGTGTCCAATTGTTTTACATAATCATGTGGTTGACACTTGAGCCTTAGCTACAAAAGGGCAAAATATCAAGTCTGTAAGTAAACAAAAAATATCCATATTGCTTCAAAACAACAACAGCAACAAAAAAAAAAAAGTGCCTTTTCTCCATGACTTTCCTGGTGTCAGTTCCAGGTCACCGAGTCACATCACTTCCTGCATTTCCATGGTGTTTATTACATTTGTATCTGTACATTTTGACTCCAATAAACCTTTCAAATAAAAATAGTATAGATAGCATTAGCAAGATGCATAAATTTCCATTTATTTGAGAAATAAGTGCACTTAGAGCGTTTTTTTTTTTCATTTGTTACGAATTCAGAGCAGTCGACTGTTTTGACTCACTACACTCTTTGGCAAAGTTTGGACCAATCAAAATGGATGGAGCACAAACAAAGCTCCTATTGGACACTTGATTTGCCTACATCATCATCCAGGTTTTGTATACGATACCGTCGGTCTGGAAGGGTTAACTACTTTGTGAACTCCTGTTGCGTTAAAATGTTTTTGTAGCATTCCCTGAGTTATAAGATTTTGGGCGCAGGGCTTCGTTTAAGAATGAAAAAAATAAACAACACATTGACTTGAATAAACATTGCAGGACTTCTCTACCTCTTTCACTTGCCACTCTTTCTTTCTGTCCTCTTTTCCCCTCTGTCCATCAATTTTTTTCCTCATTTGTTCTCTAGAATTTATTACCTTCTTCTCTATCCTTCCCCATCGCTTCTATTTTTCGTGTTATCCTCTCTCACTTCAATTCTTCTTTCTCTTCTTTTTTTTTCTCTCTCTCCTACTCTCTTCTCCATTTCCTCTCCTCTCCTACCTCATTTCTTTCTCCATCTTTTAGCTTTCTTTATTCTCTCCTTCCTCCCATTTCTTACTCCCCTCTCTCCTCTGTCTCTCTCTAGTTCTCTCACTTCTTTCCTTTTCTCTCTAACCGTCCACTTTCTCCTCTCTCTTCTCTCTCCTCTCCATCCATCTTCTGTTCTCCCTTTCTCCCTCCGTTCTTTTCTCTCCTTTCCCTCATTTCTCTTTCTCCATCCCTCCCTCCTGCAACAGCCAGCCGAACAGAAGGTTTTGGAGATTGAGGTGATCGCCCTCCTTTTGCCTCGCACTTTGTTTGCATTTCAAATCAGACTCTGTATTAAAGTGGCTCCTGGGAAACGCTCCGGCCGTTCTGTCCGCGACCTCGTACCTGAGCGGTGTCGGTGCCGGTGTTCGGGTGCGTGTGAGCTCGATGCTCTTTTTCAGCGTCGTGGCTAAATCCGGGCTAAATGTTTGTTTTGGCGAAGGCGTGGGCCCCCTGCGGAGAGGTGCGGTGACGCTGGGAGGAGGTGATGAAACACAGAGGGAGCAGAGAGAGCTGAGGGAAAGCTCCTCTGATGAAGGCTCTCGTCGAAGTTACGTCTTTATCGTAGGGTGATCGGACGTCCCTGTTTACCCGGGACAGTCCCAGTTTTGAGTCCTGTGTCTCCTGTCCCAGCAGATTTATACAAAACCACTAACTTGTCCCCGTTTTATACAAGAAATGTCCCAGGTGTCTCGATTTTTGACCATCTGATCCCTGACAACAGTAAAGAGAGGCGTAAATTGTCACTTGATACAGAAAAACAAAGAAAATGTGACAATACTGACTCACAGATTAGTCATGGGGCAAGTGCAGAACAATTTTCCTGAATTACACACTCGTATAACAATTTTATTATTACCAACCACCACAAACTGAGACTGTCCCAGTTTCTGATTTTGAAATTCTGGTCACCCTATTTTATCAGTACTTCAGTTTGAGTAGTCCAATTGCTACTTTGTTTTTTTTGTTTGTGTGTTTGTTTAGTCAGCAAACGATTATTTCTAATATAATTATAAAAGATGTTTTTAACCAAATAATTAGGACGGTTGCCATGGCAGTTAACAATGCAAAACTAAACAAAAACAACATGGAGCATTGAAGCATGAAGCATGAAGTATTTTAGTATTTTAAATGAAAACCAACACTGTCGAATTAAAAGGTGTATCTGTTTTGAATTACATAAGTTTGAAGGGTAAACACCATTGCAGTTTTGCAGCGACTAGCATGCTAATGTGCACTTCATGAAGCCAAAACTCGGTAATTCGTATTTTAAATGAAAACCAACATTGATGAATTAAAAAAAAAAAAAAAAAAAGGTGTATCCATTTAAATTGCATAATCTTGAGGGTTAAACTTAGTGTAACACCAGTGCAGAGTATTGCAGCGACTAGCATGCTAACGCGCACTTCATGAAGCCAAAACTCAGTAATACATATTTTAAAGGAAAACCAACACTGATGAACCCAAAAAGAAGGTGCAATCATTTTGAATTGCATAATCTTGAGGGGTAAACATACTGTAACACCAGTGCAGAGTTTTGCAGCAGTAGTACAGTATTTTAACACATTTACTGAGCACTGAGCACTGCTAAACATTGTTACTTGTAATATTGCAGGTTAGAATGTATTCAAAAATGTGACAGACCTGATAATTCTGCTGGTTTTAACCCAGCTGTTATAACATCTGCCAAACATATAGTCAGTGATGTTTTTTTTTGTTTAGTCGGCAACCTATTATTTCTATTGTGAATATAAAACACATTTTTAACCAAATAAAAGTGTAAAATTGTGACTGAGTACTACTAAATAATGCTACTATAGTACTGCAGGTTAAAGTAGAGTAACCAGACAGTCCCAGTTTTGAGCCCGGTGTCCCCTCTCCCAGCAGATTTATCCAAAACTACTAATTTGTCCCAGTTTTATACAAGAAATGGCCCTATTTTTGAGCTGATCAATTCCTGCCAACAATAAAAAGATACATAAACTATCATTTGTTTAGGTAAAATACAGAAAAGCTGCTTAAAAAACGACCAAAACACAAAGAAAATGTGACTGTACTAACCCACATGTTCGTCATAAATGGGCTAGTTTCACAATTTATTATTACCAACCACCCCAAATCGAAAGTGTCACAGGTTTTTATTTTGAAAATCTACTCACCCTAGGTTAAAGAAAGCGCAAATACAAGAGTGAAAGTCCTGCTGGTTCGAACATGGCTGCTAAAATACATCGTCAGAGATCATTTTTTTCTGTTGACTATAGTCAAACGATTATCTCGATTGCAAAGTTAGATTTTCAAAACTAATTTTTTAACTGAATAAAGGATGAAATACGGCGACTGAAAGAGTGATGCCTGTTTGAAATGAAGGAACCGTTTTGCGAGAAGTAGAACGTAGATTTTGGTTTTAAAGAAAGAAGAAATGATCATCCCAGTGTATCCAACATTGAGGAGTTTTGTTTACGTAAATTCTGCGTAAAAATCACTAAAAACAAAACAAACATATACGTAAAAGTCTCTCTCCTTCTTAATCCCTGCACATTTTTACATTTAAAAGACGTAACATAATACTTTCTTGGCTTCTAACGCTCGCCGTCATCCATCCTCCTTACATTAGCATGCTATTACAGATCTAATAACTTCTACGCACACATAACCATTTTATAAAAGAAAGTTACATCCACTTACTCTCTCTCTCTCTCTCTCTTTCTCCTCCTCTCCTTCCTTATCCCTCTCTCTCGCTCTCTCTCTGGCTGCGGTGATCTCACTCCTCTCCTCTCCTCTCTTCCTGTCAATCCGAACGTGAATTACGGCGTTGGATATTGGGAGAGCGATAAATTTCAGTGCAGGCCAGTTGCTCTGATGGGCCACTCACTGCTGGAGGCCTGTAATAAAGTAAAAGTATATTTATTTACACTCCAGCGGGGGGCAGTATAGTTAGCTGTCTGTCAAAACAAGCATGTCTCTTTTTTATGATACAACACTCATAAATGTCACGAAATTGTAAAAAAGTTTGGTGCGAAAGGCGAAAGGATTTACACTTGACTCGGAAAAGTTGATTCATTTTGGCGTTAGAGTCCAGTCTAGAATTTTCTAATATGTGTAGACGTTTTCCGTGCATAACAGTTAGTGTAGTTTGTATCTTTGCTCCTCATCCACGTTCTTGAGTTGTTTAACCCTTGTCACATATAAAAATAGAAATTAATTCTGCTTTAAAAAGACCATGAAATCACTTAATTCCTAATGTAAATGATGAAGTAAGCAGGTGGTTTATTCCAATTTTAAAGCTGAATTAATGTATTCCTCATTCATGTAAACTAGGTGTATCAAACATACGGCCCGGGGGCCAGATCCGGCCCTCCAACACCTTTAATGTGGCCCTCGGCTGATTTTCTACTAAAATATTTTAATTATATTTTCTATTAAAATACTGGTAATTTGTCTGAGGTGTTTATCACAGCAGCGTCTCCAGCTCCTCTCTGTGTGGCTCCTCCCACCAGAACAGCACAAATAAAGACTTGCCTCTTTCCAAACGCTCTTAAAGGACGATCGTTTTGACTGTTGACCATCACACCCTCATCAGAAAAATGTCAAAAATAAGAAAAATGGACGCAGAGTGCAGGATTTTCCAAGAAAAATTGACTTATTCCTATTTGCATACAAGTTCATGTTAAAACATTGTGTTGAAATTACATTTTTCTTAAAGTTTCAGGTTGTTGATAATATTATAATATTTTGTAAAAGAAAGAGTTCATCAGTTAAAAAAGATTTCTGTAATAGATTTGCGTTTCTCTGCACAAATATTTGAACTTGCTATTTTTGGGGTTTATATGTCATGAATTTTCTGATCTGGCCCTTTGGGATCAAAGTAGGTTGGATACGACCCCCTGGACCAAAATGAGTTTGACACCCCGATGTAAACCTTTATTCTACTTAAAAATAATCCCGGTCGTTCGGCGCATACTCGTTGGGTCACCCTTCTGACGCAATCCGGACCATTAGGCTCCACCAGTCTTTTCTTCGGACTTTCATCCACATCTTTTTGGATTTGCGAGCGGGATGCAGGAGTGGGCTGAGCAGCCGCTGACTCAGTTTGTCTTCTTCCTTCTCCAACACTCTTCTCTTCTCCTCCTCAGCTGACAGACGTAAATTCTCCAGCTGCTGCTTCATTATCATCCGAACGACTGCGGAAAAAGTTTGGATCGTGTTTGTGTCCGTGGCATAACGACAAAAAAGACAAGATGATAAAAAAAGCCGGCAGCAGTTGAAGTGTGTGTTTTCTTCTGGGCGACGTAAATATGTTGGTGTCTCTGTCCGATCAGAACCCTTCCCCACCCCCAGACATTGAGCAGAATTAAATAAAGCAATTTAACGTGTTTTCCATGTAAACCTGAATTCAGAATTATTATTTCCATGTAAACTCAAGGGAGAATATTTTAAATCCACAAAGAGCAATTCATTTGGATTTAAAACACATCATGTAAACGTGGCCATTGACTAAGTCTGCGAGATTGAAGTACCATAATTTCCTCCATAAATGACATCTCCAGTCTTTTTTTGCATAAAAACTGCCCACCCTGTAGTTTAAATCTGTTCAAACATGCTCTGAAATGTGATTCTTCTTTTCGTTTCCCATTTCACGTTTCAGTATTTTTGTCATTTTTTCTGAACTCGTTTCAAATATGAACTTAGATATTATTACATATTTTTCCCCCTGATCCTGCTGCCCTAACGCTGATCAATCAGAGCTGTTTATTAACCAGAAAGAGCCCATCTGTCCGCGTGTTTTGGGATGATGAAAAGTTAGGACGGTTGCCATGGTAATTAACAATTCAAAACTAAATGGCACCACACGACAGGAAGCCAAAACCCTGTAATAAGTATTTTAAATGAAAAACATACTGTAATTGATGAATAAAAGAAGGTGTATCCATTTTGAATTGCTTAAGCTTGATGGGAAACATAACATCTGTGCAGTGTTTACAGCAACTAGCATGCTAATGTGCACTTCATGAAGCCAAAACCAAGTAATAATTATTTTAAACAAAAAACATAATTGATGAATAAAAAAGTGTATCCATTTTGAATTGCATAAGCTCGAGAGGGAAACATAACACAAGTGCGGAGTTCTGCAGTGACTAGCATGCTAACGTGCACTTCCTGAAGTCAAAACCCGATAATACAATAATAAGTATTTAAAATGAAAAACATAATTGATGAATAATAAAAAAAAGCTGTATCCATTTTGAATTGCATAAGCTTGAGGGGGAAATCATAACACCAGTGCAGAGTTTTGCAGTGACTAGCATGCTAACGCGCACTTCATGAAGCCAAAACACGTTAATAAGTATTATAAATGAAAAATATAGTCTAATTGATGAATAAAAAAAGCTGTATCCATTTTGAATTACTTAGGCTTGAGGGGGAAACATAACACCAATGCAGAGTTTTACAGTGACTAGCATGCTAATGTGCACTACATGAGGCCAACACCCGGTAATAAGTATTGTAAATGAAAAACATAATAGATTAATAAAAAAAAAAAAAGCGTATCCATTTTGAATTGCATATGCTTGAGGGGGAAAACATAACACCAATGAAGAATTTTGCAGTGACTAGCATGCTAACGTGCACTTCATGAAGCCAAAACCCAGTAATAAGTATTTTAAATGAAAAACATAATTGATCAAAAATTTTAAAAAAGGTGTATCCAATTTGAATTGCTCATATTTCCCCCTCAAGCTTAACATCAGTGCGGAGTTTTACATTGACTAGCATGCTAACACGCACTTCATGAAGCCAAAACCTGATGACAAGTATTTTAAATAAAAAACAACTGATGATTTTTTTTTTTAAAGTGTATCTATTTTGAATTGCTTAAGCTTGAAGGGGAAACACAACACCAGTGCAGAGTTTGCAGAATTTTGCAGCCACTAGCATGCTGATACACACTTCCTAATTAACACACAATAAAAAGCTTCCTAATTAGAAGCAGACAGCAGGTATTGAAACTCATTTTGATCTCAAGACCTGTTTATATAATATATCTGTAGACCCATTTTCAAGTCAAATACATGTGAAAACATCCAGTATGGAGCTTTTTAAAATTTCATCTGACCTGCTTTACAAATATAGAAGTGAGGCTGCGATCGGCGTCTGCATATTCATTTCTTTCTATAATTAAAGCTTTACATCGAGCTCTATTGACTTCTCGGCTATGGCTTCCCTCGCATCGCTCTTATTGTTTGCTCGTATTGATCTGGTTTTTGTGGCTTGGTTCCTTGTGCGTCCCTCCTCCTCCTCCTCCTCTTCCTCCTCCTTTTCCTCCTCCTCGTCTTTCCGAAAGAGGAAAGAGGAATTACCCACGATCCACTTCGCTCCACTCCTCCGTCTCGGGCGCAGTCCTCGTCTCCAGAAATAAGGCGCTTATGTAACAGAGGGGAGGCTACCGGGGACTGCGCGGAGCTTCCGGCAACACAGTGCGGATCATATCTTCATCTGAGAACACACGCGAGCTCCATAATCAATACGTCTATGTTAACCACCGGCCTATTGTGATATGGTTAAGATAGGCCAGGTAAAAGGTTAATGCACTCTACTGTCTCAATTCTGGAAATGTTACATCATTTTCAAATGCAAAATCAAAAAAAATACTGGATGGGATTCAGTAGCAGAATTTTGAAATTAAATTCAATGTGTTTATTGCGTAGTTAAAAATAGAAAGATTTACAAAGTGAGACATTATATAAGAGTGTAAGAGGCAGTAAATAAACTTAAAATCGCAAAGATGAATTGAAATCGGTTAAAATCTTGATTATATACCAAACATAAGGGTATGTTTTCCTCATTTTGTATTTAATTCTGATTGTGAGTCGATCATTTTGTTATGTTTGTTGAAAAAATCTAAAACTGGGCATGACTAATTTTGCTTATCTTAGTTTTAAATGCTTTGAAATTTGGCTATTAACAATTTAATTTCATTCATGTTTGAAATACAACACAATGACTACACCATCTTTTGTATTTCTATGTGATTTAAGATTTTTTTGATAGAATATTTGACAGAACCTGACCCCTATATGCAAAAGTTCATTTCTGTTCTGTGAATGTGACTTTTTTAGGATTCATACATGCGCAAATGAGGATCTAGTTTTTCTCACTGTGAGCCTATAAATTCGTTACATTTGTTGAAAAATCTAAACCTGGGCATATTTTATTTTACTAATCTCAAATTTTACTAATCTCAAATTTGGCTCTTAATAATTTCATGTTATTGCTGTTCAAATGACAACATAATGACTAAATTATACATTTCCCCCCCCACTTCTATGTGGAATTTCAAATCTTTGGACTGCATAAAGTCAACTTCACAAGTATATTTTTTTGAATATGTCTTTTTAATCAAACAAGAATTAACCTGATCCTTATATGCTCTAATTGAGAGATAATCTCATTAAAATACATTAGGAAAAGTTCATTTTTGTCCTGTGAATGTGACTTATTTTGGACTGATACTTGCTCAAATGAGTATCTAGTAACTGTGAGTCTATAATTCTGTTACATTTGTTGAAAAATCTAAATCTGGGCATATCTAATTTTACTAATCTCAATGTTAAATGCTTTGAAATTTGGCTTTTAATAATTTCATGTTAATATTAGAATTACAACATAATGACTGAAATACAACTTTTTTCTTTTTTTTCTCACTTCTATGTGAAATTTCAAATCTTTAGACTGAATAAAGTCACCTTAACAAGTATATTTTCTCGAATATGTCTTTTTAATCAAACTACAACTAACCAGACCCCATGCTCTTATTGAGATACTGTATAATCTTCATTCTAATACATTAGGACACGTTCATTTCTGTGCTGTGAATGTGACTTTTTTAGTATCAAATCTTGCTCAAATGAGTATCTAGTTCTAGTACTAGATTTAGTATCGGTTAGTATGTGGTTTTCGATAGTTTTGACAAGCCTATTTCCCAGTCTGCGTCACATTGCATACATAAACATAGTACAGCGTGTATTGCGATGTAATGAAGCAAATGTATGGCTCATTCTCACACACGAATCCTGCTCTGACTGAGGTTCAGCTCTCTCTAACACCCAACTGCTTTAAATGAACATCTCCATTTTACTCCAGTGTCTGTACAGAGGCCCCTCCCCCACCACCGACCCCAGCTTAAGCGCCTGGGACCGGGGCTGGCGGCGACAAACCCACCACCCCTCCTCCCTCTCCACCCCCTCCTCCCCCCCTTTCCGTGAGCTTTGATCCTGCCTCCCAGCGCTCCCCTCCTCTGCTCTCATCCCTTCCCGCTCCGATCGTGGGGTTGCGTCTCGCGCACCGTCCCCCCGTCCTCGTCCTCATCCTCTCTCTCTCCGGCTCTCCGGGGATGGTCCTAATGCGGGCGCTGCGGAGGAGGCAGGGGACCGCGGGGATCATTATTGTGGGCCAAGCTGCGCTATTGACAGCTGTAAACGGAGAAGGGGACGTCTAATAGGTTTGTGTCCCGACATGGGCCCTCGTTAGGCCACCGTGGGGGGGTGGCGGGGGGGGGAGTGAGGAATGAGCAATCCCTGACCTCCAGGGATACGCGCAATTCCACTTTTGGACGTAGATTTGGAGGTGTCCATTGTAGCAGATGCATTATTCCCATACTCCCACATCAATAGTATTCATATTACTGCAGACTGTGTATTAGGCTACTGCTTTTATTTTTTATTTAATATTATTTTTGTGCTTAAATCATTTACAGAAAACATCTGGGTTGGAATCATTTATTGTCAAATCTCCAGATCATAGCAAATACATTGTTCCTACTTTCTACATCAGTGGTATTCATATTACTGCAGACTGTGTAGTACTGTATTTTTTTGTTTTTTGATTAGTGATGTTGTATTTAAATCTGATCTATACATTTTTAAAACATGATTATCTGGGTTGTAAGCACTGCAGACTGTGTAGTATTATCTCTTTCCTTTTTTTAATTTTTATTTTGTTGCATTGTTTTGTTATTAAATTTAATAATTAAACACATGATTATTTAGATTGTACTTATTTACTTGGATTGTAATAATTTATTGTCATGTCTCCTTACTGTAGCAGATGCATTGTTTTTACTCTTATCAGTGCAACACATGGTACTACAGAGTGTATTTTTTTTTTTTTTTTTTGTACTTATGTAGTTGTATTTTGTATTGAAATCTGACCGATAATGAAAAAAAAGAAACAATATGATGATTTGGATAGTAATAATTTAAAATCTCGACAGGTATAATTGTTTTAGAAAATGAAAAAGGCAAAATGTAATGTGTCTTTCTCACGCTATAAACCCAGTCTCTTATTAATCTGAGTATTCAGTTATTTCAATTTTACTTCTTCAATACACATTTTTCAAAAGCATAGTGAATACAAACTGAAGATAGTAAAAGTTGCATACTTTTAGTGTCTAGTTACTGTGATGCTGTGGTGGCAGTGCACTCTAGAGAAGCATTGTGTTAGCGGAGTTTCATTTGTACTATAACTTTTTTGAACTGTATCTTAAAGCTGCAATATGGAAGTTCTGTGTTTTTGCTTTTCCTGGAATGTTCAGCGTAGTATAAACGTATCTATCTTTCATTTATTCAGTTATAGGTGTGATTAATTTAGGGTGACTATATTATCTACATAAAAAAAACTAGGACATGCGTGGTAATAATAAAACTGTGAAATTAGTGCGTAATTAAGGAACATTATTATGCACTCAGCCCTAATGTGAGTCAGTATAGTCACATTTTCTCTTGTTTTGGTCTGTTATTTACCTAATCAAATGACAATTTATGAATGAATGAATGAATGAATGAATGAAGATTTATTTGGACACATAAAGTACATTTTTCTTTTCTGTAATAATAAGCGAAAATAAATGTCACGCCGATTCTACTTGTGTCCAAAAAAGGAGTGGGAGGATGTAAATACTTTTTTTTTTAACCCCACCCCTTTTTTCTACTGTCCCAAATTAACAAAGAACATATAGACTTCTCATTTCCTGTACAATATAATCTATAATTAACAGTCCCTGCATTTCAGTATGTTCCAGTTTCAGTTTATGTCTTTTTACTGTTGGCAGGGATCTAATTGGTCAAAATTCTTCTTAAAACTGGGACAAATAATTGTTTTTTCATAAATCTGTTGAGACAGGGGACACAGGACTCAAAACCGGGACTGTCCCGGGTAAATAGGGATGTCTGGTCACCCTATGCTCGATTGCCAAAAAAAAACCCCCAAAAAAAAAACATACTTGGTTTCCATGGAGATTGCTATATTGTATACATAAATAGTGGAACAACAAAAACAAAACGAAACATCTCCGTTGAGTAAAAAAATGTCAAGACAACTTAAAACGTAAATTGTGCCCCTTAGAAATAAACAAATAACTTGCAAACGTTAGCTTACTACGACTGCTATATCTTATGCTAATGCTAAAGCTAACCGCATGGCCTATAGCGGCGGTGGTCTTTGCTTCCTCCGGCTGCCCGTCTCTTATCTTCCTCCCGGTACAGAGCGCAAATATTTAAGGCGAGATTGCAGTGTTTTGTGGATGTTGACTTTACCTTTCCCATTCTTTGCTGTCAGTGTGTACATCCCCGCCGCGGTGCGCTAAATGGACTGGAGCCAGATAATTTTGACAAATGTCTCAAAACATTGGGACTCTGCGCGAGATCCCAGCGGTCCCAGGTTCAACACGGGCCCATTAGATCCTGTCCATCCCACTATAGGCAGGGAGCATGTCGTGTCATAACACTCGAAAAGCATAAGAGTTTAGCACGGAAATGAACGAAAGCAAGAAATGTTGTGGTAGAACTTTAAATTGATGAAATATAGACGTTTTCTTTTTCACATAGTTAAAAAAAAACAAACTGAAAGCTGAAATGTATGCGCTTGCCACGTTTACATGAGATCCTTAATTCCAAATAAAAATCATTTAATTCTGAATAAAAAATAATTCCACTTTAAAAAGACCATGTAAACACTTAATTCCTAATGAAAATGATTATTCAGAATCAAACTTAATTCCAAAGTAAGTGGGTGCTTTATTCCGATTTTAAAGCCAAATTAATTTATTCTTTGATCGTGTAAACGTTTATTCTTCTTAAAAATAATTGCGGTCTTTCAGCGGATGCTCATTGGGTCGCCCTTCTGACGCGATCTGGATGATCCGGCTCCACCAGTCCTAGTTTCGGACTTTCATCCATTGCTCTTTGGATTTGCGAGCAGGATGCGGGAGTGGGCTGAGGTAGAGCAGCCGTTGACTCAGTTTGTCTTCTTCCTCCCTTTTCCGACACTCTTCCCTTCTCATTATCATCGGAACAATTGCGGAAAATGTTTGGATCGTGTTTGTGTCCGTGGCGTAATGACAAACCGAGATGACAAAAAATCCAGTAGCAGATGAAGTGTGTGTTTTCTTCTGGTCAACATAAATATGTTTGTGTCCCTGTCCAATCAGAACCCTTACTGACTCCCAGACGTTGAGCGGAATCAAATAAAGACGATTTAATGTGTTTTCCATGTAAACCTCAGTTCACAATTATTATTTCCATCTGAACTCAATATTTTAATTCTGAACTATTTAATTCAGAACACGTGGCCATTGTCTCGTGAATACCGTAATTCACATCTTGTATTCTGGGCTTAAAGTCCTCAAAATGGCGCCTCTAAAGAGCAAACTGAGGAAACAGGAAATGAATTGAAAGCAAACACTTGTACACTGACAGGCTTGTATTAATGGGTTTCAAAGTGATGGAAAGAACCGCACTGTTTCCATAGTAATTAATAATTCAAATTAAAAATCTGTCTTTTGAACGGAAACATGTTCAAAACAAGAAACGAAAAAATCCATGAATTGTCATCTGTGGTCTCATTCATTTACGGTACTACTGGTTAAAAGTCCTCAAAATGGCACCTAGGTAAACAGTCGTACTTTGAGAGGCCCGTAAGACTCTCCGCCTCATGCCCTCGCCACTTCACCTGCCACTTCTGTTGCCCCTGCCACTTCTGCTGCCCCTGCCGCTTCTGTTGCCGTGGGTGATATATATTTTTCTTTACCGTCAGCAAATCCGGCGGGCAGGAAATTGATCTGCTAACAAGTGGAGCTCACCTCTGCAGCCTGATGTATGGGCCATTGTTGTGCGCAAACCATTAAAAAGGCATCAGAGTCGACACACACCGACCACTGCACCCCACGGCTCAGACACAGGGATCAAACGCTTTACAAGTCAAGATTGTAATATGAATGCAGACAGTATGAACAAGGCAATGATTGGGTTATTTTTAGTTAAAAATACGTTTGTCGTTAAAAATACAACTGGAAGACATGTGCAGGGATGTGGAAAGTGAACACTGGCTTTGACATTTGTAAACATTTGCTACCATCATCTTTTTATCTATAGCTAGCTTTGGTATTCCTTTTTCAAATGCAGTTTTTCGAGATGCAATTTTTTCACTCTTGTTCCAATATTTCTACACAATTACATTGGTTTAGATCATTAATTCACACTGTTTAGTAAATTTAACCCCCAAAACTCAAAAAGCCACTTATGGCTTATTTAGTTGTCCAACTTAAACCACAATTTGCATTTAATGGGTAGTCGGGATGTAAGAATAACCGAAATATCGTGATATCGTATCGTCAAAAGTCTCACAATAATATCATGGGCTGTCACAATATATCAAATTGCAAGTTCCTTTGCTTAAATGCATGGTAGTAACAACTTATAAACATCAGGAACTACATATCCCATGATTTATTTCAGTGCAGACAACATGAAGAAATGCTTTTTACTTGAATTCTTGGGATTATGACGGAGATAATTCACACCAAAATCTTGACAAGGTATTTTAAAAGGCATAAAAGTGTCCTATCTGCAATTATATTAACCTCATTAAAATATGGCAATAAATATCATACCATAAGATGCACATCGTGATAATATCGTACCGAGAAATTTGGATATTTTTATCATTCAAAGCAACTTAAGCTGCAAGCATAGACCCATACAATGTTGTTTTATATTAATGACAAGGCTTATTTCATCAACTGTTATACGATACCAGATATTTGGCTTTTGTAGTCCTAACAACTTAGCATGTAACAATAACCAAAATATCGTGAAACCGTATCGTCAAAGTTCTCACAATAATATCATGGGAACTACATAGAACATGATCCTTTGCTCCATTCCAGTGTAGACTACAAGTAGAAATAACAGTTCTAAGCACTTTTAAGTCTATGGATTAAGTTTTGTCAAGGCATTTTAAGAGGAAAAAGCCTCCACAAAATATCACAATAAATATCTTACAGTGAGATGTATATCGTGAAAATATCGTAACCGAGAACTTTGGATATCGTTACATCCTTAATTGTGAGCCTCCACTCTATATCGTGAGCTTTCCCATCGTACTATGAGGTTCATATCATGATCATATCGTATCGTGAGCCTTGGATATCGTTACACTGGTTCGAGAGTTATGCGTGGAACAGACAAACACACAGACAGACGTTCCTTTGAATTAATTGATAGATTGTCTTCTGAATCTAAATTTTCTCACACATAACATCTGTCGTTTCATTCATACACTGTACTCCTGTTGCCTCTGCTGCTGTTTGCCAGTACTGTATTCCTGGTTAAAAGTCCTGAAAATGGCGCCTCTAAACAGGAAACTGGAATGCCCATGAATTGAAAACAAACACTCTGAGAGGTTTTTATCAATAAGTTTCAAAGCAACGGAAAAGAAAAAAAAAAAAAATGGTAGAAACCCTCAAAACCCACAAACTGTCTTGTGCATAGATCCATATAATACTGTTTTATATTAACAACTAGGCTTATTTCATCAACTCTTACACGATATTGTCTTGTGAATCAAAATTTTCTCACACATAACATCTGTCGTCTCATTCATACACCGCGCTCATATCTCCGAGCCACTGCTGCCGTTTGCCAGTCAATTTTAGCATAGGCAATCCTCTCCGATTCAATCAAGCACAAATCAAAACACAAGAGGCGAAAACTCCATCTGATAGAAAACACCTCTCGTCCTGTTTATATATTTACGTCTTTTCTTAGCCTAAAAGAGCTGATTCGTAGCGCCACAACAGAAAAGGCTTGATGGAAGTTTTGTTGTGAGCCTGAGGGATGGCAGTAAATCACCACTCAGGCGCATAAAAGTGCAGATTTCATTTGAGTTGGAGTGGAAAGAACCGGACCTGCGTTACACTACAGGCCTGTTTATATGCAACACTATTTCATTTGTTCTTTGCTTGCAGGGACCTCCTCGTATAGGCTGCAGTTTAGACTCTCGAGCTCATGGAGTTTACTGGGGTTTGCAATGGGTTTAAAGTAACAATACTAGTACGCACAGCTTTTGGTAGTACATAAGCGGAAAGTGTTACAGGCTGGTATGTTGACAATTAGAATATATGCAAGGCAGTGCAACTGACTACAGATTGATTGAGAACGCTTTTGTAATTGTGGTTTTGTTTTAGTATTTATTGATTTATCGACGTGTTTATTTATTTAAGGGCAAGTACTTTGTGTATATTAAACTAGTGACAGTTATAGCCAGGGCTAATTTGCAATGTCAGTTTCTATAAGAGCTTTTTACGATTAATATTTGGGCTATTTTATATACAGATTTAACAACATAATGCATTTGTTTGTCATCTGTTAATTCAACAACTTTCTTGATATCACAAATAAGATGTATAAAGTAAATTACAATTATTCTGAAGGGAAAAATACGTAATTGCAATTCCTGTGTGAAGTAGTCAGTACGAGAATACATTTAGAATTTAGAAAAATAAATATGAAATGAATATGAACTGCTAAGATAATCCAAGAATTCCATGCATTTCAGAATGTGTTTGTAGTATAGTCAAACTAATATGTAGTTGTTTGGATATTTTATTACCTAAAAAATATTTCCTAATTGCAGCCAGATTCTCATTTTGATTGTGATTGATAATTGTTCCAACATTTATTATTATTATTATTATTATTATTATTTATTATTATTATTATTATTATTATTATTATTATTGTTGTTTTGTTGTTGTTGTTGTTGTTTTATTATTTATTTATTTTTTTACATAAAATAAGCCAAGTTGATCTGAAATGTGCTAAAACTAAAATTGTGGTTTTGGTAGCAATTCATAATTGTTCCAGATTTTTCCAAAACGTTTCATAAAATTATCCAAACTGATCTCAAATGTGCTAAAATTTTAATTTCTCTAACACTTATCTGTTAAAAATGTTTGATGTGGACGTGGATGTGAAAGGAAGATACAGTAGTTGGCCACTTTTTTCCAAATTGTGACCAAATTGTGATTTTGTTGACGATTCATAATTGTTCTGGATTTTTCAAAAACGTTTCATAAATTTATCCAAATCAATCTTTGATTCAGAAATAATAAATAAGCTGTGATCTGCTCACCTTATACGAAAATTCCAAATATTTCAGAACATGCATGTGGAGCGCAGATAGTCAGCCACCTTGTTTGTGATTCATAATTGTTCCAGATTTTTCCAAAACATTTCATAAAATTATCCAAACTGATCTTTAATTTTAGAAATAATAAATAAGCTGTGTACTGCTCAGCTTATACGAATGTTCCAAATTTTTCAGAACATAGATGTGGGGGGAAAATACAGTAGTTGACCACCTTTTCTTAATTGTGATGAAATTGTGATTTTGTTGCAGATTTTTCCAAAACGTTTCATAAAATTATCCAAATCGATCTTTGATTTTAGAAATAATACACAAGCGGTGTACTGCTCAGTTTACACGAAAGGACAGATACGGTAGTTGGCCACCTTTTCCTAATTGTGACCAAATTGTGATTTTGTTTGCGATTCATAATTGTTCCAGATTTTTCCAAAACGTTTCATAAAATTATCCAAATCGATCTGAAATGTGCTAAAATAGATTATCACTTTGGTGTAATTTGGGTCGAGCAGCCCTCGCGCAGGTGCCTTGTTTGCATGGCGCGGCCTGCAGCCTCTGTGCACTGCATCAATAAAAGTGTATTTCCATTTTGCCAATAATGCTAAATATCCTGCAGTCATTAGACCGGCCCCGGCTCTGTCTATATCCTGGACATTAGCATTCCTCACGCACTACATGCTAATAAACTCAAGCCACTCACTCAGTAAAGTGACTCTGCCAAAACAAAACACACACTCTCTCTCTTTCTTCCTCTCTTTTTTTTTTCTCTCTTTCGCACATGTCGTCACCTCCGAAACAATTAATGAGTATTTTCTAAGAAGCCGCAGAATTTACAAGGAGCTAATGAAGCTTTTAATTATCGACTAAACTTTGGAGATGCACTTTTTCCACTGTAATTATTGTGGGAACGGTGAGTCATACGTGTCCCGGCAGATTCACGCAGAGTCGAATTAAAATATAAGTTTTGTTGTAATATTTCACGCGGGATAATTAGGAGGAAATGACTTGGAGGAAAAGTGAATTAGCGGTGAATGGTTTCTGAGAAGGAGTGTTAGGAGAGCTTAGGTTGGTACTGTGAGCAGAATTATAGACGGAATGGAGATACTTGCGCAGTGTAAAGCAGGGATAACCAAATTACACTCAGAATTGGGCCTATTATAGAGTAATGTGCAGCTCTTTTCAAATAGACACTTAAACAAGGCATTAAAAGAATATTTTTTTATATTTTTTTTTGCTTGTAAATTTGGATATTTCGAACGTGGTGAAGTGGCGGCAGAGTCGTTAGCGCAATCGGCTTTTAACGAGAAATGCACAGGCTGGGGCTGACTTTTTGGTGAAATTTTGGTTGTGTTTTTTGCATTGAAAAACATAGAACAATTGTGTCCACAGTCTGAGCGGGCTTGCATTTCCACACACCTGACCTCCTCCTGCTTGTTACCATGGAAGTATGGTGGCTTTAGCGTTAATGTTCCACAATATGGCACAAAACTTGTCCTATCTCGGTGGAAAATTTTCCAAATTGTGGTTTTAACTTGTCACCTCTAGAAAGTTCCACACTATGACTTTAATATCAAGCACTGTACTGTACCTCTTGTATAAATCTACAACTGTTTAGGGCATAAGTCAATGGGCTTCATTCATGAATCTTTTCTTAAAAATGTTTGTAACTTCCACTTTAAGAAGATGTTGAGAGAACTCGATTCAGACTCAGATTCACAAAGCATTCTTACACAGACAAATGAATTCTTATGTGACCGTTGTGCCGAACTCACTAACACTCAGCTCATTTACATTTTATTTACATGGAAAATGAATATGTATTTGGTTAGAAATGCCCTCTGAACTTCCAGATATGGCCAATGTGGGTCTGATGAGGAAGTGAGGTGGAGCATCTATAGACTTAGGCTGTTTTACATCTTCAGAGGCGACTTCAAATGTCCAAACTCACATGAACACTCTCAGGGACCGAATATTTAAGTCATAAACTTACTGAAATAAGCGTCCGGATATCGTATTTATCACTGTTTACACGATTGCGGACCCACGGTAAATAGCAAGGGAGGGGGTAGGGGTGCATAAGAGTGCGCTCTGGACTTGAGGGGTCAGGGGGGTGATGGGGGTAATGGGGGAGTTGAGTCCAGCGTGGTGACCAGGCACAGGGCTGTGACAGAACCCTATATGGAGAGCACTGGGGCTGGGATAGACTGAGGCTCACTGCAGCCTGGATAAAAACACCTAATAAATGTTATCAGATCACAAAGTAATGTGTTTATAGGAAATAATTTAAGAAAATATATAACTCACAGTCATCGAGGAATTAGATTTTTTAGTCACATTATCAGAGTGAAAATATTCTAAAACTGTAGATTTTTTGATTTCCTGACTGTTTGTAGAATTTGTTCATACAGAAGAACATTTTCAGTTAAGAAGTTAAGTTTCATGAACGAGGCCCATTGTTTTTGTTTGGCAAAATTATTAAAAATCTGATGAATTAATATTTAGTTTGTATTCTTGTTTTCTTGGTACAGTGATAGAAAGTGTAGTTCCCAAGATGATTAATTAAATAAAAGTCTTGGGTTGCATAATTTTCAGCCGATCTCTTCAAACCTTCTTCTCAATGGTCTTCCTTCACTGGAGCATGTTAAACTCTTTCCACACACAATCACGTTAAGAGCCTTTCACTAATGACCTTTGGAAATTCCACGCTTGGCCCGCAGTCGTGTTTGTCAGCACGAAAAGCCCCATGTCTCGCGGCACCAACAAAAAAAAACTGGAAAACAAATAAAAAGTCCACACTGCTCTGGTGGTTAAACCTGGTGTTATTAGACTTCAGAGGGAGTGACGCCATTTTCTGTGTCGTATATTGTATTAGGAAGTGTCTTTTTGGCAAGTTTTTCGACTATAGTTTGCAATAGACTTACGCTGACATTTTTGAAACCATAATTTAAATCTAAGACACCTCACCATCACCGAGAGTCAATTTTCCGCACTATAGGAACCTTAAAATTTGGTGCATTTTCTATCCACTTAATCAAAAAGCATGGTTGTGATACGGTGCCTGCCGCTTTTACATCCATAATCAATGAGGCAAAAGAAAGATGGATGAAGTGTCTTGCCAAAGGACACAACAGCAGTATACATGTGGTTAAATGCAAAGTCATGTACAGTAGAAACAACTTTGCTTCTGATCAAATCCCTTAAAATAGAGAGTAAATTTGAAATCTGAAAGTGTCCAGCAAGTTTACAGTTCAATTCAGGAATTGAACCATCAACTTTATATTCAGTAAGCTTGTAGTCATGATTTAGACTTGGCTCGAGCTTAAATTGGGTATTCTAAAAACTTTTTGGAGCTTTCTACCATGTTATAATGTTGTTCCCTCATCAAAAACACATCTGTAGAGGTTTTAGAGTCATCCATATAGGTTTGAGTAATTTAGCGATCTCTCCCGGGCCCTGTTTGAACTACAGTTAGGAGTCAATAATAAAAGGGTTTTGTGTGTTTTTTTCCATGTTACTTCCTTGTTTGTGTGTGTTTCTTCTGGTTTTGTGTGTGTTTTCTTTGTTTCTTCCTGGTGCACTGTGTTTCCTGTGTTTGTTTTTTTAATATTACTTGTTTTTTGTTTTTGTTTTTTTTCCTCTGAGTTTCTTCCTGATTTGGTGTGTTTTTTTCCATGTTATTTCCTGGTTCAGTGTTTGTTTGTTTTTTTCAATGTTTCTTACTGGTTGTGTGTATTTTTTCCATATGAGTTCCTGTTTTTTTCCCAAGTTTCTTCCTGGTTTTTATGTGCTTTTTCTGAGTTACTTCCTAGTTTGGTATGTTTATTTCCATGTTACTTCCTGTTTTTGATGTCTTCTTTCCATGTTACATCCAGTTTTTGCGTGTTTCTTTTTGGTTTAGCGCGTTTTTTCCGTGTTACTTCCTGTTTGTGTGTGTTTCTTCCTGGCTTTGTGTGTGTTTTGTTTCTTCCTGGTGCTCCGTGTTTTTGCCGTGTTTCTTCCTGGTTTTATCATGTTTTTTCCATGTTACTTCCTGTTTTTGTGTGTTTCTTCTTGCTTTAGCGTGTTTTTTCCATGTTACTTCCTGTTTTTGATGCGTTCTTTCCATGTTACGTCTTGTTTTTTGCGTGTCCCTTCCTGCTTTATCATGTTTTCTCCGTGCTACTTCCTGTTTTTGATGTGTTCTTTCCATGTTACTTCCTGTCTTTGCGTGTTCCTCCGTGGTCGCTGGTGTTTTGGCGTGTGTCTGCTCAGTTCTAATGCGTCTCATTTGAGAGGACCCCCGCCGAGGCCCTGAAGGACGAGTCGCACTGACACTCCATTCTAAACATCATAATCGCAGCTGCCTCTGATACCGCACCACAACAAGTAATTGGACTCAAGCTGCTCCGCCTGTTTAAGCATTTCAGCCACTGCCATTTGGAAACACAGAGGAAGAAAGAGAGAGGGAGGAGAGGAGAGATGCACGGAGATGGAGAGAGAGGGAGAAGAAGAGAAGAGAGATACAGAGAACGGGAGAGAGAGAAAGTGAGAGGAAAAGAGAGATGCACAGAGAAAAGGAGAGAGTGGAGAGATGGACAAAACAGAGAGAAAGATAGAGGGGTGAAAGAAAGAGAAAGAGTGAGAGGAGAGAAAAGAACACTGCTGCACAACCGTGAACTCCGTGGAATATACATAGATATTATTTAGTTTGGTTGGTGTGGATCTAGAACACTTAACTCAAAGATTTAGACATATTTTATTGATCCACAAGGGAAATTATTTAGTAGCTCACACGTCACAATATAATATAATAACAAAGAGTAAAAAATATAAATAATAATCCATTCTAAATAAGTAGCAAAAGAGATAGCAAGTGTGAAATAAGACATAATTATATAAATGTAAATGTACAAGTCAAAATAAAATAATAGAAAAATAATTTATATTAAAATCTCAGCTTCTCAGCTGAGCAAGAGGTCATAGGAAAACAGCTTTATTTAGAAAGTTATTTTATTTATTTACTC